>NC_057863.1:517550594-517872710 GCF_019393635.1 Dromiciops gliroides
GTTCAACTTCCATTTAAGAAAATCAGATTTATGGTAAATATTTCTTTTGGCAAAATGATATAGAATATGGCTTGTCAACTGCTCAATTACAACTGACTAGTAGATCTTGAAGTCCAATCTGCTCTATAACGGTCCCAATGACTATCCTCCTGCCTTCTTCCCTTATGTTTGGGAAGATCATAAGTTTTTATTTCTAAAGATGGGATGAATCTTATAGTTAATGTAAATATTAATTTATAAATGTTACATTATTTTATTTAACTAAGCTATATTGAGATTAAACTTCTCTATGATCATATATTCTAAAGGTGTCTGAGGTGAGATTTGAACCTATTCTTTCTGACTCCAAGAATCATACCTCATCCACTATGCCTCAAAGGAATCATATATCTTAAATATTCTGCTTTGTCTTTTATAAGAGTCCAGAAAGGCACAATCCACTCAAGTAAAAAAACAAACAAACAAACAGAAAACATGCACAGTTATCATGAGCTTCATATATAAAAGGCACTGTGTTTAGCACTGTGTATACAACTTAAGTTTAAAAAAGATGATTCCTTCAATCAATGAGTTTCCATTCTAATAGGAGAAGATGGAGCAACTAGGTGGCACAGTGGATAGAGCACTGGCCCTGGAGTCAGGAGTACCTGAGTTCAAATCCAGCCTCAGACACTTAACACTTACTAGCTGTGTGACCCTGGGCAAGTCACTTAACTCCAATTGCCTCAATAAAAAAAAAAAAAGGAGAAGATACAAAATATAAAAAAGCATCTGAAAAGCAAGTGGCATAGGGATGGAAAGAAGAAATCCACACAGGGGCATGGTCAAAAAATAAATCCACAATATCAAGAGTAGATTCCAGTAAGGAATAAAAGAATGAATATAGCTGGCACTTCCTGAAAATGGGGATTATGGAAAGAATTGACCATTCCAAGTAATGGGTTGAAGGGCAAAGAGCTCAGTTAGGGCAAACAGATGACAGGAATGAAATGAACTTTCAGGTAAAAAATAATACAGGGAAATGATAGTAATGGAGGCATCACTCAGGGTGAGAAGAATGAGAGGGAACAATAGAGAAATCTGGGGAGTACAGAGTAGAGCCCAAAGAGGCACGAAGGTTCCTTCAGAGATATCATTAACACCTTAAAGAAGCTGTCTGGCTCTGAGATAGTGATACATAATGATAGCATCTTAGCAAAGCAGGATGGTAAAGTGGAAATAGTACTAAACTTTGTAATCAAGAAGAAGAGCATTAAAATTCTGATTCAGGAATTGAGTAACTTTGATCCAGCATAAGTTGACTTTTATCAATCCTCATTTCCTGATCTATAAAAAAGGTATAATAATAGCACCAATCTCACAGGGTTATATGTAAAGTGCTATGCATAGCTTAAAATGTTTTACAAATATTATTTTTGTAAACATTTTTTTAATATAAAGCACATAGAAAAATCACAATACCGCAAGTTAAGTACATGGGGAGGGAGTTTTGTAGCTGCAGGCCACATAGGTAAAGAAATATAAAACCTTTCAAAAGTGAAGTTACCTCACATGCACTGATGCTGTTTTCAAAGTAAAGATATTCAAGAGAAGACATACATGTGATATATAAAGAATGTAACAAGGGCCCATTTGCACCTCAATCCTACCTGAGAAACTTATAAGGGTCTTCCTTTCCTCTTCTGCATAAAGTCTTTTCAACCAAAAAATATCATGGCCAAACACACTATTTCCCTTTTTTAAAATGTAATTTTCCTTATCTTGACTTCCATAATTTTCAGCCAAAATATTAAAATAATCAGCCCATATGAAAGCAATTGTGCCTAGCCAGTGAGAGACAATGATAATTTCTAGGTTCAATTTTCAACACTGACTTAATGTTCCAAATATACTATCCCTACCTTTTAGTCCCATTTTTCCCCAGATACAATATTCCTGTAGGATGCTAGTAGTTCACATCCTATACACTGATGATTTCTTTGCAGTACTGAGCACCATGCCCACTGCCTATAAGTTAAAAGCTTTGGAGAAATGGTCAAAGACCCTAGAAGGAAGGTAAAGAGGAATTTTGCACAATTTAAGGCAGTCATGGGACATATTATGTCAAATCTACAGGATCACCAGGAGTCTATATTAGGAAACTTACTGTTTTTCTCCTCTCCATCAAGACACAGTTCATAAACCTTGCAGTCTATGTCTGCCCAAGGTCTAAATATCTGAAAATATAGGCTTGAAATTTGCAATTATTCATATGGTTTTAAGGCTGTTTGATGTTAACTGTGATAAACTAGCAGTTTCTGTGAATAATCTGAATGGAGGCTTCAGCAGCACTGGGTGCAAATTCATTCAAATTGACACTAAGTAAGTCATAGATCTCAAACTTGAAACATAGTCTGTGATTGTTCTCTGTTCCAAGAAAGTTAAGGGAGATAAAGATTTGTCTTGTGAGCAGGCATGAATGCAAAATCAACATCACAGGAGTAATTTATGATCTGTGCTTGCATGATGGAGGATGTGAAAATTTGCATTTTCAGATGGCTAGATTCCTAAGGTAATGTTTTTTAAATAATCAGAGAATCTATGGCTCATAAGGGGAAAATGAATGATAGAAAGAAAGCTATTTTTGAGAGACAGAAGTTCAAGAAAACAGTGAACTGCATCTACATAAAAATGTGGATGAGAAATAGGAATGAATTAAAGGCAGATAATTCCTGTGATGCACTGAATCAACACAAATAGGGTTGGGGACAACTAAAATCTCTGTTATCAAAACAAGGAGGACCCATACTTCTGGACAAATTCAAGTTCTTCATAACATAGAGATACCAGAAACAAGGGAAATGAAAGAATGACTTTTAAATGTCATGCCATTGAAAATTTCTTAGTTGAAACATGAATCAAGTCAACATTAAACATGAGAAGTGTCACTTCTGCCTTAACAAAAATAGTCATCAAGTTGTGATTGTCAGTCACAAGCCCAGAAGTGAGAAGGCAGCCTCTCAGAATATATTTCTAATCAAGTCAATTTTAATCAAAATGACTCACATGTCAAAAGACAACAATGAATAGGGGACACAAATTCTTTTCCATAGGAACAAGTAATTATCCCTTTCATAGTGGGGATATATTTTGTCTCATGCTAAAAATCTGCAATGACTCCTCAGTACATATGCCATCAAATCATTCCAAATTCCCTAGCTCCTAATTTCTCACATCAAACCAAAATCTTCATCTCTCATTTTCTTCCTTAATGTTATTCCAAGTCAGGAGCAGCTAGGTGGCACAGTGGATAGAGCACTGGCCCTGGAGTCAGGAGTACCTGAGTTCAAATCCGGCCTCAGACATTTGACACTTACTAGCTGTGTGACCCTGGGCAAGTCACTTAACCCCCATTGCCCCGCAAAAAATAAAAATAAAATAAAATGTTATTCCAAGTCAAGATACTCTCCTTATCAACACCAATCAACCAACCATTCCGCTTTATATATACTTGTCTATAAAATTTGATCATTCCTTCTTTCTGTGAGTAATTACACTTCCTACTTCCTTTCCAGCAATGATTTTCTTCTGTCCTTGCATCTTATAATCAAGTCTCAAAATTTGCTTCTTCAAAAAAGCCTGCTATGATGGATATTAATTGAATAACTTAACTTCTTGGCAGTCTCATAATGAAGGTATTCCATTGTAGCTTTGTTTATTTATTTGTTTGCTTTGTTTTGGTCAATATATAGACAATAATCATAACTGTGAATGTGAATGGGGTGAACTCTTTCATAAAACAGAAATGAATAGCAGGATGGATTAAAAACCAGAATCCTACAATATGTTGTTTACAAGAAACACATTTGAAACAGAGAGATACAGAAAGAGTAAAGGCAAAAGTTTGGAGCAGAATATATTATGCTTCAGCTGAAGTAAAAAAAAAAGCAGGGTTAGCAATCCTTATCTCAGATAAAGCAAAAGCAAAAAAAGATCTAATTAAAAGAGATAAGGAAGGAAATTGCATCATGCTAAAAGGTACCATAGATAATGAAGTAATATCAATACTAAACACATATGCACCAAGTGGCATAGAATCCAAATTCTTAGAGGAGAAGTCAAATGAGATACAAGAGGAAATAGACATCAAAACTATACTAGTGGGGCTGCTAGGTGGCGCAGTGGATAAAGCACCGGCCCTGGATTCAGGAGTTCCTGAGTTCAAATCCGGCCTCAGACACTTGACACTTACTAGCTGTGTGACCCTGGGCAAGTCACTTAACCCCATTGCCCCATTAAATTAAAAAAAAAAAACTATACTAGTGTGAGGTCTGAACCTTCCCCTCTCAGAACTAGATAAATCTAACCACAAAATAAACAAGAAAGAAGATAAAGAGGTGAATAGAATATTAGAAAAGTTGGATATAATAGATGTCTGGAGGAAATTGAATAGGGATAGAAAGGAATATACCTTTTTCTCAGTGGTACATGGCACATACACAAAAATTGACCATGTATTAGGGCACAAAAACCTCACAAATGTAGAAAGGCAGAAACTGTAAATGCATTCATTTCAGATCAAGATGCAATAAAAATTACATGTAATGAAGAGCCATGGAAAGGTAGACTGAAAATTAATTGGAAACTAAATAATCTCGTCCTAAAAAATGAGTGGGTTAAACAACATTCAGAGAAACAACCAATAATTTTTTTCCAAGAGAATGCCAACAATGAGACAACATACCAAAACTTATGGGATATAGCCAAAGCAGTTCTCAAGGGAAATTTTATATCTCTAATTGCCTACATGAATAAAATAGAAGAAGAGGAGAACAATGAATTGGGCATGCAAATAAAAACCTAGGAAAAGAATAAATTAAAAATCCCCAATCAAATAATAAATTTGAAATTCAGAAAATCAAAGGAGAGATTAATAAAATTGAAAGTAAGAAAACAATAGAATTAATAAATGAAACTAACACCTGGTTTTATGAAAAAACAATAAAATAAATAAAACTTTGGTTAATTTGACTAAAACAAAGAAAGAATAAAACGAAATTTCAGTTTCAAAAATGAAAAGGGTGGATTCATCACTAACGAAGTTGAAATACAAAGAAAAATTAGGAGCTATTTTGTACAACTTTATGCCAATGAAATTGACAATCTAAATAAAATGGATGAATATTTCCAAAATTATAAACTGCCCAGATTAATAGAAGAGGAAAAAAAATCCTTAAATCAGCCCATTTTAGAAAAAATAAATTGAATAAGCCATCAATGACCACCATAAAAAGCAATCTCCAGGGTCAGATGGGTTTACAAGTGAATTCTATCAAACATTTAAATAACAATATAAATTATTTTTAAAATAAGTGAAGAAGGATTTCTTCCAAATTCCTTTTATAACAAAAATATGGTGTTGACACCTAAACAAGGCAAAACCAAAATAGAGAAAGAAAATTATGGACCAAAAACCCTAATAAATATTGATCAAAAAACTTTAGGGGTGGCTAGGTGGTGCAGTGGATAGAGCACTGGCCCTGGAGTCAGGAGGACCTGAGTTCAAATCCGGCCTCAGACACTTAACACTTACTAGCTGTATGACCATGGGCAAGTCATTTAACCCCAATTGCCTCACCAAAAAAAAAAAAAGAAAGAAAGAAAGAAAAACTTTAAATAGAACATTAACAAGGAGATTATAGCAATTTATCACCAGAATAATAAACTATGACCAGATGGGATTTATACCAGGGATGCAGGGCTGGTTCAAAATTAGGAAAAGTATCAACATAATTGACTAAATTAAAATGAAAGGGGTGATTTCACCACCAATGAAGTGGAAATTAAAGCAATAATTAGGAACTATTTTGCCAAACTATATGCCAATAAATTTGACAATCTAAATGAAATGGATAAATATTTATAAAAATACCAACAGCCTAGGCTAACTGAAGAGGAAATAAAATCCTTAAATAAGCCCATATGAGAAGAAGAAATTGAACATGCCATTAATGAACTCCCAAAGAAAAAATTTCCAGGGCATATGAGTTTTCAAGTGAATTAGACCAAACATTTAAGGAACAATAAATTCCAATATTATTCAAATTATTTGGAAAAGTACATGAAGAAGGAGTTCTGCCAAATTCCTTTTATGCCACAAATAAATAGTTTATACCAAAACCAGGCAGAGCAAAAATAGAGAAAGAAAATTATAGACCAATTTCCCTAATGAATATCGATGCAAAAATCTTAAATAAGGTATTAGCAAGAAGATTACAGCAAATGATCACCAAGATAATACACTATAACCAGGTGGGATTTATAACAGGAAAGCAGGGCTGGTTCAACAATAGGAAAACTATTAACATAATCAACCATATCAATATGAAAATTAACCAAAATCATATGATTATCTCAATAGATGCAGAGAGAGCTTTTGACAAAATACAGCACCCATTCCTAATAAAAACACTAGAGAGCTTAGCAATAGGTGGGGCTTTCCTTAAAATAATAAGCAGTATCTAGCTAAAGCCATCAGCAAGTATTATATGTAATTGGAAATTGAGGGGCTTCTCATCAATTGGGTAATGGCTGAACAAGTTGTGGTATATGAATTTAATGGAATACTATTGTGCTGTAAGAAATGATGAGCAGGCAGATTTCAGAGAAACCTGGAAGGACTTGCATGAACTGATGATGAGTGAGATGAGCAGAAGCAGGAGAACAATGTACACGGTATCATCAACATTATATGTTGATCAACTGTGATAGACTTAATTCTTCTCAGCAATACAATGGTACAAGATACTTCCAAAGGACTCATGATGGAAAATGCTCTCCAAATCCAGAAAAAAATGAACTGGAATATGGATGCAGATTGAACCATACTCTTTCTTTTGTTTTTGGTGCTGTTGTTTTTCTTTTTTGAGGTTTTTCCTTTTTGCTCTGATTCTTCTCTTATAACATGACTAATGCAGAAATATGTTTAATATTATTGTATGTATATAACCTATATAGGATTACTTACTGTCTTGGGGAGGGGACAGGAGAAAAATTGGGAACTAAAAATGTTATGAAAACAAATATTGAAAACTATCTTTACATATAACTGAAAAAGAATAAAATACCTTTGTGATTTAAAAAAAATAAGTATCTATAGACAATATAAAATATTTGGGAGTCTACCTGCCAAGGGAAACCCAGGACCAATATGATCATAAATACAAAACACTTTTCACACAAATAAAATCTGATCTATATAACTGGACAAATATCAATTGATTACATATAGGCCAAATTAAAATAATAATAATAATAACAATTCTACCTAAATTAATTTACTTATTCAGTGCCATACCAATCAAACTACTTAAAATTTATTTGATAGAGCTAGAAAAATGTTAAATAAATTCATTTGGTAGCACAAAAAGTCAAGAATATCAAGGGAACTAATAAAAAAAATTGTGCAGAAAGGTGGGCTAGCCATCCCAAATCTGAAGCTACACTCTAAAGCAGCAGTCATCAAAACTATTTGATACTGGCTAAGAAATAGTGTGGTGGATCAGTGGATCAGGTTAGGCACAAGAGGTACAGTAGTAAATGACTTTATTAATCTACTGTTTGATAAACCCAAAGACTCCAGCTTCTGGAATAGAAACTCAGTTTTTGATAAAAACTTCTGGGAAAACTGAAAGATAGTATAGCAGAAACTAGGCATAGACCAACATCTTACACTATATACAAAATAAAGTCAAAATGGGTACATGATTTAGACATACATAGGTAAAGTAGGAGAGGAAGGAATAATTTACCTGTCAGATTTATTGAAAGAAAATGAATTTATCACCAAACAAGTGATAGAAAATATTATTAAATGCAAAATGCATTATTTTGGTTACATTAAATTAAAATGTTTTGTTTTGTTGTTATTTTTGTAAAAACAGAAGCAATGCAGCCAAAATCAGAAGGGAAGCAGAAAGCTGAGGGAAATAATTACATCCAGTATTTCTGATAAAGGCCTCATTTCTAAAATATATAGCAAAATAAATCAAATTTTTAAGAAGGCAAGTCATTCCCCAATTGAGAAATGGTTAAAGGATATGAACGGGAAGTTTTCAGCTATCTATTGTCATATAAAAATTATCCAAATCACCATTGGTTAGAGAAATGCAAATTAAAACAACTCTGACCTCTCACCTATCAGATTGGCTAATATGACAAAAAAAGGAAAATAATAAATGTTGCAGAAACAGTGGAAAAATTGGTATATTAATGCATTGTTGGTGGAGTTGTGAATGGATCCAACCATTCTGGAGAGCAATTTGGAACTATGCCCAAAGGGCTATAAAACTGTGCTTTCCCTTTGACCTAGCAATATCACTACTAGCTTTATATCACAAAAAGATCATTATAAAAGGAAAGGGCCCCCCATATACAGAAATATTTATATCTACTCTTTTTGTAGTGGCAAAGAATTGGAAATCTAGAGGATGCACATTAATTGGGGAATGGCTAAATAATTTATGGTATATGAATGTAATGGAATATTATTGTGTTGTAAGAAATGATAAGTAGGCAGATTTCAGAAAAACCTGGAAAGACTTACATGAATTTATGCTGAGTGAAATGAGCAGAAGCAAAAGGACATTGGACACAGTATCAACAACATTGTGTGATGACCAAATGTGAAAGACATAGCTCTTCTTAGCGATACAATGATTCAAGATAATTCCAAAGGACTCATGATGAAAAATGATCTCCACATCCAGAAAAAAGAATTGTGGAATTTGAATGCAGAATGAACATAGTGTTTTTACTTTGTTTTTCTTTTTTGAGTTTTTTCCCTTTTGTTCTGATTCTTTTTTTCACAAAATGACTAATGCATAAATATGTTTAATGTGATTGTATACATATATGGTGTATCATATTGTTTTCTGTCTTGGGGAGGGGTCAGGGAAGGGAGGGAAGGAGAAATTTTGGGAACTAGTTGGAACTAGAAATCTTATAAAAACAAATGTTGAAAACTATCTCTAAATGTATATGGGAAATAATAAAATATTTATATGGACAACAAGAAATCAGTATACCTGAAAAGAGGAATAGGTCTTGTTATTAGAGAACTCAGCATGCATCATATCCAAATAGTGTCCCTGAGTCAAACAAGGCTGGCAAATGAAGTCCAGCTTACTAAAGGTGGAACTAAACACATGTGTGGTTTTGTTTGTCTTTCTTTTTTCCCCGGAGTGGGTACCATGATGAGGATCTCTGTGAAGCTAGTGTATGTTGAGCAATCCAATATACTCTAGTCAAGAAGCTTGTATGCTTTCCAAAATGAGTGAATGACAGGTTCATGACAATGCAATTGTCAATTGAAGGAACGTTCCAACATACCATCATCGGTGGATGCTTTAACCATGATGAACCCTGATGAGATCAAAGAGAAATTCTATGTAGACCTGAATACCATGTGCTAAAGGAAGACAAGCTTGGCATCCTGTGTGACTTTAATGCCAGAGTAGGCACATGGTATCTGATTTGTTGGGAGGAATGATGTCAATAACAGCAACCACAATGGAAACTTACTACTGAAGATAGGTTCATGCCATGGCTGTCTCATCACCAATAGTATCTCCCATTTACCTAAATGAAATAAAACTTCTTGTATGCACCCTCACACCAAATATTGGCATTTAATAGACTATGCCATTACCAGCACCATATAGTCAATAAGTTCTTCTAATTCAAAGAATAGTTCTTTTTCTAAAAAAAAAAACACAATCCTTTTAAAAAATATTACCTGTATACTAGGAATGTATGTTTAATTGCTTTTCTGAATTATTTTTATTTGGAAACTATTAAATCTATATTATTTTCTTTAGTATTATCTCCTAAATCCACATTGTTTAGTATAAAGGAATAAATGACTCCTGGTTACCTTACATTTTTTTGTTCTGTCTCTAAAATATATCACTTTCTTGGAATTTAATAAATGAAATATATGTATAGATTTGGTTCAAAAAAGTATTTTTAAAGTCATAGATTAGTATCTGATGTTATCACTTTGTTATATTCCTAAGTTGAATTCCAGCTATTAACATCAATTTTTCTCTGTTATTTACCTTTGTAATTTACTAATAAATTTGGGTGTCATTTTAAAAACAGCTTTTCCAAAAATTATCTTGACAATTCCTTACTACTCTATTTGCATTATACATAATTCATGTCAAGCATTATCTAAAATTTCTAATAGGGTTTCCTAATGGTGTTTAATGATTTTACTAAATAAATGAAGAAATACTTTCCTAAACTAGTTTAATTACACATAATGCTCTGTCTACAAGCATGCTATCCCTGGGTATTCCATCTATGATTCATTCTAACAGGTAGTCATTTATATGTCATGCTCCTTCTTTATTCTCAAAACTTGTATATTACGTTGGACAATTCAATCTGTCAAAGATATCCTAAACAATGATATTTGGAATGAATGAATGGCAAAAATCATTTAATAAATGTTTACTATATTCTTGGTAAGACACAAATAATTAATTTTCATCCTTCAACCTAATCAGTAAGTAAAACCTGTTGCCATATATTCCCTTATCTCTCACCTGGACAAATATTGTCTTCTTATCATATTCCCTGACTTTTCCTTACCTTCTTCCAATATATTCTCCATTTTGCAATCAAATATACCTCTTTTTCCCCTGAAAAGTCACTGGCTTTTAAAATGAAAAAAGTTTTTAAACACATTTGATGTTTTTTTCTGATAACATTATAGTCTAAGATCCTCATTCCATATTTCAAAATCTTTCAACAAACATATGACCCATCTTATCACTTCCTCCTATATTCTAGTCTAATGATCTCAGAACTTTTCCAAAACAAGAAAATCTGTTCTTTAAAACATTAAAACTATCAAGTCCCCTATATGAAAGTAGCTAAAACTTTTTATATGTGCTAAGTGAGAGACAGAATGATGACTGAAGACTAGCCTAAGAATTTAATATAAGCTTCTTGATGTTGGGGCAATATTTTTTAGTTTGTCTTTATATATCCAGTGTTTTCACACGGTAGTTACTTAGTAAATGCTTATAAAATTGAACTGTTGTTGAATCATTATTTTAATGTATCTTATTAATAACCACAGGAATTTCAATTTAGTTGTAAAATATTAATAACTATATGCCCAAGTGAGAACTATTATTCATTCACAGGCTCAGGTAACTTCAGATATGAAAGACACATAAGCAGACATTCATTTAAAGCTATTCTCAAAAAATAATTATTTCTAAAACATAGGGTTAATATAGTGATTATGGTATTTGTGCTTGAATACTTCAATATGGGCAGAAATATAATACTTCCCAAGGGAAATCATTCCACTTTTGAATATTGCTAATTGTTAAGGAAAAGTTCCTTACATCAAGTCTACATTTTCCTTTTTTTATTCTCCATTCCATTATTTCTAGTTCTGGCCTACAAAGCAAAATAGAACTAGTTCAATACTCCTTTCTTGAAATCACCCTTCATATATTTGAAGGTAAAGAGTCTTCAGTTTCTTTATTTTTGATTTCACACATAGATGTTTATACTCTTTAAAAAATTATTCATCCCCCCAATACTCTGTGATCACTTGTTCTAATAAATATTTTTCACTTACTTCACACATAACTTCCTAAGTCTGAGTATAGTACTCCTAAGGATTTCTCTTCAGTTATATATACATTACACTCTTATCTCTGTGGCTTCTCCAAAGCAGCACCTTTACCTTAAGAACTCTTCCTACCACCAACCTTTGTAATAATTATAATAAAAAACTATAAATTTTCCTCATGGGATTTTGTCAAATGCTTTCTCTTATTTTCATCTAGTCATATAATTAACCTTATATCTCCTTAAAAGTAAATTTTCCCCTTTCCTACATTTGATGCAAATATATTATTTTTCTTTTTGTCATAAATATAGTAGTATTGAATATCTGGAAGAACACTACATCTAGAATCAAAAATTTATAGTTTAAATCTGGGCTTTAACACTATGTGTATGACTTTGGACAGGTCACTTAATCTCAATTACCCCACTTGTACATGAGGGAGTTGGGTTACAATAGGGATTTCTTAAGTTTTTGTGTCAAGGACCCCTTTATCAGTCTGTTGAATCCCATTGACCCCTTCTCAGAATAATGTTTTTAAATGAGATTTGTAGTAGAAATAATTTGTAAAAAATAAAGGAGTATATTCCACATATACGTACATCCTGTATCAAGATAAAAAGATGAGAAAGTGGGTGTCACATGTAAGAAACCTGAGGAAGAACAAGTTTTTTGGTTTTATATTTGCTACAGTATAATGTATGAAGGAAAGTAAGACAAGAAAAAATTTGTATACATAATTTGTAATGAGAGTATGATAAAGTTTAAATGTCAAACAGATGGCTTCATATTGATCCCAAAATTAACTGGATACTACTAAAATTTTTGAATAGAACCCGACTTTCTAACTTATCCAAAACTTCTCTTTGAGTTTTACACTTAATGGTGTTTTCCACAGGGTAAAATATCAAGCAACTTTACCAACATTGGGATGATCTACTAAAGTGTGTTTGGGTGTCCTAGTAAAACAAACTTGCTTTTCGTTATTTCTCAAACTCTTTATGTCACCTTACTATATCTCTGATACACTCTGCAAGGGATCATGACTGTCATATCTTTTCCTTTCTAAGAAGAAGCAATGAGAATGTAACATGCCTTAAAATTTCCAGCTTGGAAACATATCTGCTATTTTGTACCCACAGGAAGGAATGGATTTTCTCCATTAGATAATTTGTTCTTTGACCTTTGCAGCCACTGTACTAGTATACATATTAATTTACAATTAAATTAATCGCTCCCCTACTGCTTTACAGTCTGGTTTCTGACACAAACTGCACCCATTTACAAGGGACTTAAAGTTACAAAAATCCCTATATCCTAAGCTATATCAGCATGTGATTTAAAAAAATAATACACACATCAAGAACCATAGCAAGAATTTTTTAAAAAGTTAAATGATTTGTCCCAATGAGGGAAATAGAAGTGTTTTCATTTTGCTTAATTGTATTTTTGGAGTTGTTGTTTATTTTTTGTTGTTGTTGTTTTTGTTTTTCAGTATGCGGCATGGTATTAGGAATGGACTCTGTTATTCTGAGTTGCAATAATATAAATAAATTTTAGTGAATAGCAATATATCTATTTGACAAACAGAGTAATTTAGTTAGCAGCATGAAACATTCATCTACCTATTTAATACACAAAAATACTAATTGCCTGGTTACTAAGCAGTTAATTATGATATTTTTTAAACCTCTGTCCTGAAAAACAAGCTTTGAAAGATCTTGTGGTTAATGAGTATCTTCAACAAAACTTTGGAAATCAGTTTTTGATGGAAATCATATCATTTTCACTTGGTAAGCATTTTCCCCCTTAGGTCAAATGAGCATTAATACTTCCAAATGAGATTTTAAAATAATCAACAGAAAACCACAAAATCATAGCAAAAATAATAATAATAGGGAAAAAAAGCTCTATCTGTAACCCCTTAATTCTAGGCAGTCTTGACACCATAGATAAGAATAAAAATAACTGACATTTATTTATGTCTTTGTAGTTTCAAATAAATTTACATAAACTAACTCATTTACATAAATGTAGATATATTGATTGAAACTGCTCAAATTGACTGAAATAAATACATGTAATATCATCTTTTTATCACTAGAAATATCTTTCAGATAAACTGGATTCCTTTAGAGAAATTGATGAGTTTTTTTTGATCCCACGAGCCTCCTGGAAACAAAGGTCTTCCTAATACAATATTCTTCCCATGTTTTATAGCTGTAAATCATTAAACAGTGATTGAAAAGTTGAATTTAAAAACCATAATGGAGGGCTACATATTTGGCATAAACAAGACGTAGCACAATACACAAGAAATTTGAAAATACAGGACTATACAAGATGGCACTTAATAAATAAGAATAAAAAGATGAATCAGAGATATATAGACACTGAGGTATAATCACTGTGCAAGTACAAATATCTGTGCTTGGCCCTATGCTAGTGAACATTTTGTCAGTGAGTTGGATAAAGGACAGTCACACATTTATCAAATTAACAGATAACTGCAGGTTGGAATGAACAGGTAACACACTGAAAAATAGTCATAACTTTAGAAATAATAATCTCAACCAAGATGGCAATGGAAAGGCAATGACTTGCCTGAGCTCTCCCCAAGACACTTCCAAATACCTTCAAATAATGCCATAAAACAATTCCTGGAGCAGCAGAACCCACAAAAAGACAAAGTGAAATAATTTTCCAGCCAAAGACAACTTAGAATGTAATCAGGAATGGTCTGTTGTACCAGGGTGAGAGTGGAACACAACCCAGCACATTCCACAGCAACTCAGACCAAGGCACAGCTCAGATGCAGCCACAGTCACAGCAAACTAAGAACAGGTCTTGGGAACTTCTGAATTAGTAGCTACTGCAACTGTTTTTGGAGCTCAACACACAGACAGTAAGGGGGTTGAACAATTGGCAAGAAGGAGATTGCAAGGATTACTTTGATAGCAGTGTGGTAGGACTCTGTTTTTTTGCCCATATTCAGATCCAGTTTCCAGTCTTGGGTGGCAGTCCAAGATGGATGAGGAGCACAAAGAGACAAGAGCTTGCAGCCACAGTGTTGTGGGACACTGCTCATAGTTCCAGGGCAGAAAAGCAGGCCTATGGTTGCTTGCAGATAAGATCACAAGCCAGGAGAGTAGTAAACCTACTTCTTAAATCATTCCATCTTGGAAGAACTGAAAATTTACAAATTCCTAAAATTGTCTCTGTAAACAGCTGCACAAACCCACTCAAGCTTGGGACAATGTGCCCTCCACCCTGGAAGCAGTGCTCTACTTTAAGAAAGAGTTAAAAGTCAAGAAACAGGCTGAGGAAATGAGCAAACAGAAAAAAAAATGTTGACCATAGAAAGTTTCTATGGTGACAAAGAATATCAAAATACACACTGAGAAGAAGATAAAAAAGTCAAAACTCCTACATCCAAAGATTCCAAGTAAAATATGAATTGGTCTCAGGCCATAGAAGCATGCAAAAAGGACTTTGAAAATTAAGTAAGAGAGGTAGAGGAAAAAATGGAAAAAGAAATGAAAGTGATGAAAGAAAATCATGAAAAAAAACTCAACAGCTTGGTAAAGGAGACACATAAAAATACAGAAGGAGAAAAACACATTATAAAACAGACTAGGCCAAATGGTAAAAGAGGTACAAAAAGCCAATGAGAAATGCCTTGAAAAGCTGAATTAGCCAAATGAAAAGTGGGGGGGGAGGTGAGCCAAGATGGCAGAGGAGAGATATTAAACACTCAGAGCTCCTGACACAATTACTCCAAAACAACAGTAAGACAATGTCTAGAGCAGCAGAACTCACAAAAAGATGGGCTGAGTGGGAGGACCAGGTGGGGGAGGGGTGCAGGTTTATAGGAGCTATGAACCACCACAACACTAAAAGTTTTATTGCCTGGTTAAGTGGCAAGTTGGCCTGGCCTTATTTTCAGACAAGAGAACAGGCCAGTCAAATGAAAAACCTTCCCTTCATTAAAGCAAAACATCTGGGACCCTCTGAAGCTTGGGGCAGTGTAGCTTGGAAGTAGGGCCCCACTGTAAGAGGGAGTTAGAAGTCAAGTAAAAGACAAGCAGGATGAGCAAGCAGAGAAAGTTGAGAACCATAGAAAGTTTCTTTAGCAAAAAGGAAGATTGAGGTGAACCCTCAAAACAGGATAGCAACAATAGGGTTCCTACATCCATAGCTTCCAAGAAAAATATGAATTGGTCTCAGGACATGGAAGTGCTCAAAAAGGTCTTTGAAGATAAGGTAAGAGAGGTAGAGGAAAAAATGGAAAGAGAAATGTTAGTGATGCAGGAAAGTCATGAGAAAAATGTCAGCAGCTTGTAAAGACAAATGGGAAAAGGACATACAAAAGCTCTTTGAAGAAAAATAATTGCCTAAGAATTAGGATTGAACAAATGGAAGCTAGTGACTTTATGAGAAACCAAGACAAATAAAGCAAATCCAAATGGATAAAAAATAGAGGGCAAAGTGAAATATCTTCTTGGAAAACCTGCTGACATGGAAAATACATTCAGGAGAGATAAATTTGAAAGCCATGATCAAAATAAAATTTTAGACATCATCTTCTAAAAGATTTTCAGGGAAATTTACCCTGATATTCTAGAAGCAGAAGGTAAAATAGAAATTGAAAGAATCCACCTATCCCCTCCTGAAAGAGATGCCAAAATAAAAACTTCCAGGAATGTTATAGCAAAATTCCAAAGCTCCCAGGTCAAGGAGAAAATATTGAAGTAGCCAGAAAGAAGCAATTCAAATACTGTGGAGCCACAGTCAGGATAGCAGAGGATCTAGTAGCTCCTACATTAAAGGACAGGAAGGCATGGCATATGATATTCCAGAGGGCAAAGGAATGGGGATTACAACCAAAAATCACCTATATCAGATTATTTGCTGTCTTGAGGAGGGGGGATGTAGGGGAGGGAGATAAATTTGAAACTTTAATTTTGAAATCATAAATATTATAAAAACAAATGTCGAAATGTTGAAAACTATCTCTAAATGTAACTGGAAAATAATAAACTATTTATATGGAAAAAAGTGGTGATATCAGCTTTCTTGGATGTATTCATTCAGTGGTTATATCACCATTTCTCAGGCATGTTAGAGTGGAGAATCCTTTCTTGAATGCACTGGACTAGATGTCTACTGAGATCCCTTCCAACACTTCGTTTCTGTGATTTTTATTTTTCACTATTCTTATGCAATCATTCCAAAAATTCATTTTAGAGAATGTATTAATTGAAACAGATGTCTTCCTCTTATTACCCTTATTCAGTGAACCTGCCAATTTATCTACATGACTACTAATTATATATACCCTTATCCATCATTATTTTATATTACCCATTGAAATCAAGTTATCTTTAGTAATACCTTGCATACAACCATATATAAATTCTTTAATAACATTCACATATTTACTATTTTACAACTAATCCTACTGAGTCTAGTGACTTCTCAGTAAATCAATCCCAAGGTGCATTTGATAGCCTCTCTGCTTATCAGTGAAGCATAAAACCAATGGTTTCCTTTGCGTGTCCAGTTTTTAAGAATTCCCTAGAAAGTGATGACTTTAGGGGTACATATGGTGGTGATTTCATTAGTTGTATCATCAAAGAAATGTATATTTGGAAAGTGGACACCTGGTCAATAAGATGATATATGAGAATACTATTTGAATTCCTAGACCTTTGGTAAAAGCATAGTTTCTTGACTAGCTATGTAACACACATCAATCAATGAATTGACATTTATTGATTACATGCTATGTGCCAGGTAATGTGCTGAGGGCTAGTACCAAAAGAGGTTTATACTATGGAGAAAACCTTTGCATATGTAACATTTAGTTGCAGATCAAAATAGTCTAAAAGAGAATGGATATAGCTATGGACATATATTATAAGACACCTTAATAAAAGGAGAAAACTGACAAAGAATTTAGGAAACAAATAATGAATCTGGCATGGAGATATCATTTATCATGTATAGGACACTTCCATTATCAAGCTTCTTGCTGGTACACTTTTTCTTTTAAAGAAAAACTGCTAATAAATTCTGGGGCTACCTCAATGACAAATTCATGCTTCCACATATGAAGGAAATGGCAAGGGTAACAGCTCTTCTGAACCTCAATCAGACCAAGAAAGAGGAATTGATTGCTTCAGGGAAAAAGATCAGAAGTTTTGGAAGAAGTGCATTTAAAATTCTAAACACATGAAGAGAAGAAGCCAGACATAATCTGATATGGACCTTAGATTGGAGAAAATGACCTAAATTAGAATCAAGTCAATAAATATTTATTAAGCATCTACTATTTGTCAAGCACTATGCTAAGTGCTAAGGATAGAAAAAGTATGACAGTTTCTACCCTCAAGAAACTTACAATCTAATAGAGGAGACAATACAGAAAAAAGAAATTGAAAACAGGAGTAGGAAGGAGAGGATATCAAGTGGAGGGGAGGGGAAACCATGTACATGATGAAGTTCTACAGAAGTTCTTAGGAAGTTGACTTAACTTTGCAGAATTTGCAGAGTTTGTCTACATCATGAAGCCCAAGAGAGCATTTGAGTCATAAATTACAGAGTGAATACCCTAAGTGCCCTCCTCAAATGGAGGATTTGGGAAGAGTTCTCCAATGTGACCCTCTACATTCTCCAATCATAAAGAGGTAGGGGCTCTAGAGAAAAAGGTATTCAGGATGTGTGAGTTTCTGAGTTGATGTCATTTTACAGGATGATGAATTGTTGAACACCATGAATTCCAGAAATATGTATGATATGTCAAATATATGTATATATGATATATATGAGACCAGGTGGTTGTATGCCTATGTATGTATGCATGTATATATGTATGCATGTATGTATGTATGAGTCTCCATGTGTATATGTATGTCTATCCATGTGTGTACATATATATACATATGCATACATTTATACATACATAATTATACACACATACACAAATACATGAAAATTCAATACAACATTCTATAAGTGAAGTTTTCCTAGGAGGACTTGAAAGCTCTAATTAATGAAAAACAAAACAAAACCAAAATTCTAATTAATAGAGGAACCAGTGTGAGTTCGTTTGGTTTGGTTTTTTTTGTGTTTTTTATGTGTTGTTTTTTTTTTTTGGCGGGGCAATGGGGGTTAAGTGACTTGCCCAGGGTCACACAGCTAGTAAGTGTTAAGTGTCTGAGGCCGGATTTGAACTCAGGTACTCCTGACTCCAGGGCCGGTGCTTTATCCACTGCACCACCTAGCCACCCCCAGTGTGAGTTCAAAGATATTATTATCATCCAACTTAGATTTTAAAAAGCCATTTTCAGTAGATGTAACTATGGAAAGTTAAGGGGTGGGGGATGTAAAAGTGTAGTGTGAAGATACCTAAAGTTTAAAAAAAAGAGATTGATCTGTAAGTTTTATTTAGCTTTTTGGGAGGGAGGAGAGGAGGAACATATAAGTAATAGGAAACTGTACAAGGTACATAGGACAAGAAAAGGCACCTGAGGAAAAGCAGAGTGAATCAATTCTTTTGCTGATTTCCACCTCTCAACTTTTGAATTAGGTCTTCTGTCTGGCTGGAATAGTCACCACCTTCTCCATGCCTCTAATAGTCTCTGGTTTCTTTCAAGAGTCAATTCAAAGGGCAGCTAGGTGGTGCAGTGGATAGAGCACCGGCCCTAGAGTCAGGAGTACCTGAGTTCAAATCCGGCCTCAGACACTTAACACTTACTAGCTGTGTGACCCTGGGCAAGTCACTTAACCCCAATTGCCTCACTTAAAAAAAAAAAAAGAAAAGAGTCAATTCAAGTACAACCT
Source organism: Dromiciops gliroides (assembly GCF_019393635.1). Taxonomy (NCBI): domain Eukaryota; kingdom Metazoa; phylum Chordata; class Mammalia; order Microbiotheria; family Microbiotheriidae; genus Dromiciops; species Dromiciops gliroides. The sequence goes on from NC_057863.1 coordinate 517,570,072, forward strand.
TTTAAGATATTGGCTCATCCCCTCAGCTACTAGTGCCTTCCCACCCCATGTTATTTTGCCCTTGTCTTTTCATGTGTTAATATATTCATATATATGTATATCACCTATGAATAGGAAATAAATTCTTTGAGGATATGGAATGCAACATCTTTGTCTAGGTGATCCTGGTGCCAATCACATTACCTGAATCATAAGAGATGTTTAATAAAGGACTGTTAATTGTATTCTATGCAAAGAAGAAATATTTTTAAGACTGACAGAATAAAAATAATAATGAGTTGAAATCCAGTTGAAAAGTAATGAGGACCTGAAACAAATTATATGAGTCAGCTAAAGACTTTGTGAATATTTAGCCTGTAGAAAGGAAGTGTTAGCAAATATAGGTAACTTTAAGGACAAGTTGGATGGATTATTTTAAATGAGGATTTTATGTATTCCATTTGGCCTACAAAATATAGAATTAAGAGGAATGGTTAGAATGTATGGACACATTTTTTGCTTAATATGACCAACATGAAAGTGGCTGCCTTATAAGGTTAAAGACTTTTCTTTTATGCAGGGTTTACAAACAACGTTTAGATGGTGACTTGTTGAGTGTTCATGTATAGAATAGAGGGCTTCTGAGATCTCTCCCAACCCTCCATGACTGTGATTCTTATTTTGTAGTTCCTGCCTTACCCATACACACATGCATATGCACACATATACATATATGCACATACATAATCATATATGTACACAGGCTTGTATATATGCATCTGATATATTTTAAAATATTAAAATAATAAATGAATTCTTATATAAATAATATATTTCTCTAGAGAAGCTTTTATTTTCAGTAAATGAAAACCTAAAGAGTTTCTATGTATTTCCTCATTAGTTCTTTGGCTTAACTTTATCAATTGTTCCCCATCCCTTAATGTCCAATTCTGTACTTATACACAAAATGCTAAACTTTATAAATTACCCCAAACCTTAACTTGGTGTCAAGTTGATGCTACCAACTTGTTCTTCAGATTTGGGTTTCAGGCTTTAAAACTTTAGTATGTGATATCAGCTGTGTGGTTTTACTTATTTCCCTTAGGGACATTTATTTTTTTTCCTTTGCTTCTTCTGTGAGCCAGTTAAGATTCCATCTTTCTTTCCAGTCTGTCATTCTGCCTCCCTCCAGCATTCCCATAGCCCTAAATTCTGTGCCCATCAGTTTCACACTCCTCAAAAATAGGGGGAAAAAAACCTGGTGTCACTTTTTCTCTTATAGAAAGAGGGATTACTTTTCCTATTTCCTGGAGGAAAGAATAAACTCCTTTATTTTCTTATTTGACTTATCTGAAATCTTATTTAATCCATAATTAACATCCTGATTGACCTTAGCCATATTGACTGGTTTCTTTTAATTATGTGTGAATTTAAAATGACAGTATTCCACAACAAATAGGCAAATTGAAGAATAATTAGATGAATTTTGAGACCACTCATGATTGTCCTCCTTCAACCTGGTCTGGTTATTGATGTTGCTTCAAGGAAGTCCATATCAAGGCCACCTTAATGGAAGTGCTACTCTAGGGGGTATTTGAAGATTTTCTCTGGCTTTTTAAGTCTGCATGTCCCTCAACTGAACTCTTTGTATAACTGCTTGTTCTTTAGTCTGCATATGTTTCCATTTCAGTTGATGTGTATTGATCAATTGTCATACTAGTCAAAGAATGGACCAGAAATGAATTCATGCAGATGGCCCAAAGATTTTTTTCCAAGACCTTTTCCAAGGGGTTCTTTTTCCTTTTAGCATGCACAAGGTTTGATGACTGGCTTTGACTACAACCCTTATGCTACAGACAATAATTAGATTTTTTACCAGGACTATGAATTAATCAGTATAAAAACTCCTCATGAGGAATTTTGTCTTCTAATATAGATTTACCTTCTTTGCAAACCATCTTCTTAAACTTTGGTACTGGGTACAGGGGTATTGAGTGGTTAGATAATCAATCCAGGGTCACATAGCAAATGTGTGTCACATATATATGGGATTTAAATAAACATCTTTCTAAGAGGCTTGCTTTTTATCCACTACATTATGATTCCTAATTTATATAAATCATTAATACTTTTAAGAACCCACCTGAACATGATGCTAGAACATATTAAAAGCCCTTGGTGTCCCACTCCCAGAGGATTTAAGTGACAATTAAGATAACACAAATAGTGGATAGGCATATTAGAACCCACATCCCTGACACAAAGTCTATAAATCTTTATACTACATAATGCAAGCACACCCACAAACATGCACACAGACTTGTATGCACACACATTTGGCTATACAGACCAAAGAGACCAGATGGGTACAAATTATTCACTTCACTTTTTTTCTGTTAAGTTGGTCTGTAACCTGGAGGAAAAAAACAAAGCCCTCAAAATGAATTCTGGAAATCACCAAAATAAGCTATTGGTAATTACATAGACATGGCATGGCAACTTAACAATTAATGAGCATGATTCTATCTGGCTTCTTTCTTTGGGATATACAGATACATAAAACCAATATGAAGTTAGGATCAAAGAAGAAGCATTTGTGTTCTATGTGCTTTGCCTGTATTACTATGTGTGTCTAGAACACCAGAAAGATTAGTACTGATAAGAGGGAAAAAAGAGAATCATCTGCAGAGATTCTGCAAGACAAAATATCAGGTTATATTCCAAAAACCTGAAGGGAAGTTTGTCCAGAGGGGAAAAATAAAGCATTCTCCAATCCAGTGTTAAGGATATCAGGATTAGAGAATATAAAATAGAGATGCTGATACCACCATTATGCTAAAAAGACAAAAAAGTGAAAATGGATTCATTTTGGTAAATTACTAAAAGCCCCTGACATTTAGGTTAATATCTGAAATATCAGGACAAAGGCAAAGAACATTTTACATGGTCAAACAACAGGACATTAACAAATTAGGTGAAAACTATTCAAAGTGAAAATCACTCATGTATGCTATACTTTACTTTGGGTTAAGTGCTAATGTCATTACTTTAGAATTAAAGGTGAATTTTATAACTTTAGTCAGAGATTCACAGTGGTTTATTACTCATCAAATACTTTTGAAATACCACCAACTCAGTTTAGCAAGGTGATTCAGTTTCATGAAGTATGAGGTCAAATGACTAATATAGTACATCTGCATATAAATGACAAAAGATAAGTAAGTTGAAATACTAGTTAATTGCATTGACATCATATATATATATATATATACATATATATATATATATGTATATATATATATATAATGTGCTGCAAACTGAACCAGACAGATATTATTTCAGATAATAGCTTAGAGTTTTGTTTTTTCAGTGTTCTAATAAGATGACTAGAGTTTAGTTGTTGGGTAATATATAAATAAGAATCTGCATCCTATGGCCCACCTCTGAATTGAAAGTTTTCCAGCTGAATATAGGACAGAGAAGTTATTGTTTTGAATGATTTTTTTCAAACTGAAAAAACCCTCATCTTAGTTTCTCTGCTCTTTTATAGAAATTAATCACTTATTGCCTCAGTTGACTTTTGAATGCATAACTTTAAATGCATACTTTTAAATCCTAGCTTCTTAACTGTGGGTTATGACCCATATGGGGTCAGATAACTGAATGTGGGGTTGTGAAAAAATTGGCAACAGTAAAAGGTCATGTATAACTATTTTAAATACCTTTAGACCCAGGTTGTGTAAAAATTTCTTGGGCAAAAAGTGGCCATGAGTAGAAAAAGGTTGAGAAGCCCTGTTCTAAATCATCTCTGTGTTACCTAACCTGTGCTTTCCTATAGCCAGATTGAGTCATTTTTTAACAGTTAGCTGTTCAATTCTTCAAGAATCAACTCAAATCCTAACTCCCAAATCCTGACCAAAATAAACCACTATCACATGCATACAGAAAACACAAAGATATGACTAGGAAAGAAGTGGAAATAAAGTATTTAGGATTGGGAATGTATCTTTCAGTAAGTTACTCATCATTAGGAAATTTCATCTCAACAAATTTAGAATGCTTGTAGTAGAACTCTGTAGAATAAAATTTATCTGATAATGACAAAAAAGCTCTCCTCCAAAAAATTAGGAATCTGATTTTTTTCTTACTTGGAAATAGACTTTTTAAAAAGAAAAACATCAAAATAAAATTATAGTTTTTTCCAGGAAAATAACTTTGTTTTTGTAATAATTCTATTCATTTGGGCTGGATTAAATAAAATAATTCTTCTGTGTACATCACCAGTACTAAAGAACAGTACATAGCTAGAAAATGGTAAAGGAATGATATTATTTGGGAGGACATGAGAATACAGATCTGTGATTTCTAGTTTTGTTGGTAGAAATCCTGGAGTATGAATATTCCCTCCACTAAGTTATATCTGGAGCTCCTACAAAACTGATAGTATTAGAAAATGGCCTGGAGAAATAAGAAGTTAAGTGACTTTCCTGTTGTCATTCAGCTTATATGTGATAGAAGCAAGACTTGAATTTCATTCTCTGGATATCCAGACCAGCCTCTCTCTGTTATACTAAGCTGTGTGTCTGAAGGTATTATAATATTTCAAAGGACAGTATAGTTTATTCTTGTCACCAGCAAGCTTTTATTATTTGTTTACTTAATATTATGGGTAAAGAATTAATTTGATATACTAAATATTAGATAATTCAAAGATTTTGTATCCTTTAACCTGTAATCTTGAAAAATATTATTCCTTATTAACAAAGTGCCCCTGAAAGTGGTTGTATAACTTTGTAATGCTTTTTGTTTTCATATGACAACCATTCATAGAATTCTTTCTTTTCATTAGTTCTTCCTCATTTCAAAATGTAAATTTCCTTGAAACAAGGCAGAGCAGTTAAGTAAAAATACTCACTATGCTGACATTTGACAATGCATGCACCATTCAGCCTTAGCAGTCCCTTACTCACACCAAGAGAATGAAGTTTGCTTTGATTTTCCATCTTCCCTGATCATCATTATTGGTCTTATGATTACTAGTGATTCAACTTCCTTTTATTATTTTTTCATTATATTATTGTCCCCTCTCCATTTCTCTATCCTTACCTCCCTCCCTCCCTCTGTCTCTCAATCTCTTTCTCCATACTTTTCTCTTTACCTTTCTCTCTGTTCTCTCTGTCTTTATATGTGTTTGTTCCATTGTCATTTTAAAATATTTTAGCCTTCATCAATGCTTCTAAATTAATTAAGATATTCCCATTTCTTTAAACTCATATTCATCATTTCATTCTTTACACTTACCATAGTTATTTTACTATTCTCCAATAGATTAATACCTACTTTATTTCAAGATTTTTTCTATCCAAAAATCATTTCAATGAATGAAATCTTACAAAGTCTATAAACATTTCAATCATATCTATTGCATAATTCTAAATGAGATGTGCATCCAAAATACCATTCTTGAATTGATATCCAAAACTACAACTTCAATTCATCTAGATTTTTAAACACAATAGAATTCTCAATTGATGGGGCCTTGTCAAAGTTGTTGTGATCATATTCACTAAACTCATGCTGGAATTTTGAAAATAAAATCACTAATATTATGAAAGTTTTGTTTCTTGATTTCTCTTAGGGAAAAGTTGGATCATAAAACCTTTAAAATTTCACTAAAAAGTATTTTTATAAAAAATATTACAAAAGCAATAAATGATTTTAGAAGTTCTTTTTTTTACCAAATTATAGTCTCTAAATACTATAACACAGTGATTGTGACCATGTATTAATTTTTAAATTATTTAATTATAATTTGATGTGAAACAAATAGTAGCAATAACTTATCCATGTATATTTTCTAGAGAATCTGTTTAACATATTTGAACATAAAAATACTCAAGTATTTGAACAACAACAAAAAAGCATTTAAATGTTTATATTCTTTCATGATTCTCTTGGAAAGATGTTTATATTTCAAATTACTACAGCTGAAAAATGTGGTAAATGTGACATTAATTCATCAGAAATCAGTGGAAAAGTTTATTTTTTTATCATCATCGTTGTTGCTGTTGTTCTTGTTATTATTTCTATTGTTTTTTGCTTTTTTGCATGTTTTTAAATGGTCAGGATTTCATGGTAACTTTTAATAGTTCCTGGGGCCATATGACACAATAATCACAACATAAAGGATATTTAAAAGTAATTTGGGGGAACGTTAGTATCTAAGATATAGGTCATTGTACCTAGAATAGCAGTGTAATGACTCTGTTATATACATAATGACTTGATCTTCAATAATGCAACAATTGTCCTTTGAATCTGAAATATTAAGGGCAACGATGCACTCCTTCTTGCATTTTTGTGCCCATTTTATTTTTATTTCCTATTTTCTTCAATAAAAATGAATATTTGCAAACTTGTGTTTTTAGGACATTATAGATTTTCCTCCTTTTTGCATTCAAAGATTTGTCTGCATGTAGATATAAATATACTGTGAATATCATGTTTTCCTATGAATGATTGATTGGGGGGGTCCTGAAAAGAGCAGATATATGGTTGTCGACTTCTCCATAGGATAAGGATGCAATCAAATGCCCATGATAAAAAAAGACCCTGTCAGGGTGATATTTTATCCTACAGGCAATAGGGAACAAGTGAAGGTTTTTGAGCAAGCAAGTGACATAATAAGACATATTCCATAAAAAACCCTGACAATTTTGGCATCTATGTAGGGAAAGAAATGGAAAAGAGAGAAACTGAAGTAAAGAAAATAATTGGAATAGTTTTAACATTATTCCATGCAAATGACCTTGAGGGCCTGAATTTGGTTGGTAGTCATGTGGGTGGAGGCAAGAAAGCCTGTGGGAAAAGAATCTATAAGAGGTGGTAACAAGTGTCTTATAAAGCTTATGGAGAGGAAGGGAGAAGCCAGAGATGAACTTGAGCTCACATTTGCATGATCACAAGGACAGTGATATATTCAGAATAAATAGGATGATTTTAATATAATGTATTTTAAGTAAAAGAGTATAAGATGTGTTTTATCATGTTGGTTTTAGAATGTCAACACTGGAGCTAGACTGAGATGTCCAAGTGAGATGTGCATGCTGAACTAAAATACAAGAAAGACAATAACAAATGAGCATACAGGCCATCCTCCATAATTTGGTTGCTTATCTATAGAGTGATAAAAAGAGTTACAGAGATGTTATAGCAATTTTCCTTGCACAAACTAATTTGAAAAGTTTCAGGCTAGAGATAAAGCTCATGTAATTATGACCTTGGACAAACTTCACTGATGGCCCAAGATTTTAATAAGTAATGGGTTTTTTCCATTAAATCAACACATTTTCCTACTTTAGATATAGAGTTAGTAATAACTCTGTAATGTAGTTGATAAGGCACTAGGTGTGAAGAATGGAAAACCAAAAGGCAAATCCCACCTTATATACTTATGTGATTTTTGAGGTAATAATTTTAATTTCTCTGTGCCCCAATTTTCTGAGCTGTAAAAGGAAATGGTTGACTTAGTGGCCTCTAAGATCTCTTCTAGTCTATAGCTAATATCTTATTATTTCCTGATTGAAAGAGAAAATAAAATTGAGAAATCCATTACATTCATTGGGGGAATTAATGGACCAGCACAGGAAGCATACAAAGCCAAGTTTTTGACCATGAACATAATAGTTAATCTTGGGCTGAAACCAGAGATGCCCCCTTTTAATCATATTATTTTTATACAGGGAAAAACAACAATCTTAAAACTAAAGAAGTTATTTGCTGAGATCCCCACTGATAAATCCAAACTCAACCAATACATTAAGCAACTTCTTTATAACAAGCCTGTGTCCAGAAAGGTGAAAAAATGGTGGCTGCCTTCAAGGAACTTGCATTCTACTGGTATGAGTTAGCTATATAAGGGGTTCTTAACTTTTCTGTGTCATTAAGTCTTTTGACATTGTGTTAATGCCTTAAAATCATAATTGATAACTGCTGGATTTCATTTAGAAGCTAGTAAAAATTAAAATGCATATATAAATATATTTTTTATTCAAGTACCCACATCCACAGACTCCCATTTGAGAATCTCTGAAGTAGTTTATTTGTTCCAAAAAGTTCTGTGAAATACTAGTACCCTATAGAAACTGAGTTGGAGTAGGAGTATTGCCAATATTAATGAAGTAATGCAGGCATGGGACTAGGTGCTAGTGATTACTAATGTCAATGGGAGTGACAAAAGTAGGCCATAATTTCTACACTTAGCATGGCAGGGATATGCACCCATCCCTTCTGACTATAGATGTTGAGTTTTCTACAAACTACCACCTCATCTTTCATTCAGCACTCTTTATAAGTCTCATAATTTTTGAATACGTTAAATGGCAAGATTTTTTAGTTTTGTTTTTAAAGCTACAACCATGTTGACAATACCTTATTTTCAAATATGGAAAATAGTATATGCTTTTGATAATTAAACTATCTTGAATATTTTGTGCTTTTGCTATTTAAAAACTAATTTAATATTAAAATTTATTTAACAAAGAGAAGCATAATTTAATTAAACAATTATATTAAATTACATAATTCTTTCATGTGTGATGTAACTTAAACATGTAAAAAATATGACCTCTAGGTGGTACAATGTACAGAGAGTTTACAGATTGCCAGCCTAAAGTCAGAATAGATGAGTTCAAATCCAGCCATAAACATTTATTTGATATATGACCCTGGAAAAATCATTTAACTTCTGTTGTCCTCAGTTTACTCATCTGTAAAATGAAAATAATAATAGCATCTTCCTCCCACAATTGTTGTGAGGATCAAAGGAGATAATAATTTTAAATGGCTTAGCATAGTTCTTGGAATATACTAAGCAGTATTATTATGATTTGGTAATTTTAAAAGTAACCAATTGATTAAATAATATTAATGAAGTCTTTTGAATCTTATTTAAATAAACATCTTGGTAAACTGTTTTGTGCTTTTTATTTTCACAACTATAGTCAAGAGTACCTCTGTGATACAATGAAGGCTCTTTTTGCCAGCAACCATTTATTCAATGTAATCCAATTAACTAGATGCAATTTTCTGCTTAAAGCATTTCAAACTTGGTTAAAATACTCTATGTAGATAATGTTATAAATATAACTAAACATAATTTCCTATATTTGGGGGGTATCTAATTTAATTAATCTAGATGCTTGAAACATCTTAATGTTGCAAATTTTGCATCTAAGTTCAATTAAACAAGAAGAAAGGGTGGAAATTCTTGATAACTACTTAGGCTTCATTGCGTCTATGTTGCCATTGAATTGCATGAACTTAAAAATGCCAGCTCTTTCAAAAAATCTACTAAAAACCTAAAAACATGTTTTACCAGAAATATTGTACAATAGAAAATTCCACATTTAACAATAACTTAAAATTATGTATTTTCTGGTGATGAGCATTGATATTCATATCAAAATAAGTATTTCAAACTTTAGAACTGCATTTTAAAAAGATATACCTCCTGGGGCATCTAGGTGCTGCAGTGGATAAAGCACCTGCCCTGGATTCAGGAGTACATGAGTTCAAATCCTGTCTCAGAGACTTGACAATTGCTAGCTGTGTGACCCTGGACAAGTCACTAAATCCTCATTGTCCTGCAAAAAAAAAAAAAATACATAGCTCCTGGGGAGCAAAAGCCAAGATGGTTGAGGAAAGGAAATGACTCACCTGAGCTCTCCCCAAGACCCCTCTAAATACCTGAAAATAATGCCATAAGACACTTTCTAAAACAGCAGAACCCACAAAAGGATAGGGTGAAATAATTTTCCAGCCAAAGACAACTTAGAAGGTCAGTAGGGAAGGTCTGGTGTACCTGGGTGATAGTGTAATGCAGGCTAGCACAAGCTGCACCAGCACAGATCCAGACCCAGCACAGACCAAGACCCATAAAACCAGGAGCAGGCCTCAGGAGCCTCTGAATCAGTGGCAGAACTCAGCAAACAGATGTTAAGGGGGGCTAACAACTGGCCAGAAAGAGATTGAAGGAGTCTCTTTGCTAACACTAAGGCAGGATTGTTGTTTTGCCCATATTCAGATAGAGGTCACAGTCTTGGGTGGCAGTCCAAAGTGGGGGAGGAGCACAAGCACACAAGAGCTTGCAGCCATGGTGGACTCTGAGGCAGGACTCTGTTACTTTGCCCATACTTGTATCCAGGTCACAGTTCCAGGGGGCAATCCTAGGGTGGGAAGGAGCACAGGCTCACCAGAGCTTGTGGCTACAGTGGAGCAGGGACCATCCTCATAGTTGCAGAGCAGTAAAGCAGGCTTGTGGTTACTCAAAGACCACAGCACAAGCCAGGAGAGTAGTAAACACTTCTGTCCTTAGATCTTACTACCTTGGAAGAACTGAAAACTTACAAATCCCTAGAATTATGTCTGAAAACAGTTGAACAATCCCCCTGAAGCTTGGGACCGCCCATCTTCTACCCTGGAAGCAGTGTCCTATTTTAACAAAGAGTTAAAAGTCAAGAAATAGGCTAGGGAAATGAAAAAAAAACAGGAAAAAATATTGACCATAGAAAGTTAGTATGGTGATAAGGAAGATCAAAATACATCCTTAGAAAAAGATAACAAAGTCAAAGTTCCTACATCCAAAGCCTCTAAGAAAAATATGAATTTGTCTCAGGCTATGGAAGGGTTCAAAAAGGACTTTGAAAATAAAGTAAGAGAGAGGAAAAAAAGAGAAGAGAAATGAGAGTGATTCAAGAAAATTTAAAAACAAACAAACAAAACCCGATAACTTGGTAAAGGAGCTACCAAAAAATACTGAAGAAAATAACACCTTAAAAACAGACTAGGGAAAATGGTAAAAGAGGTACAAAAAGGCAACAAGGAAAAGAATGCCCTTAAGAACCAAATTAGCCAAATGGAAAAGGAGTGAGTAAACCTTACTCTCATCAGAATTGGATAAAAGAGGGAATAACATACACATTTGATATAGAAATATATCTTACCCCACAAGAAGTAGGATGGGAAAGGAATGGAAGGAATAGAAGGGAAGATGGATTGAAGGAAGGGGGTAGTCAGAAGGAAAACACTTTCGAGGAGGGACAGGGTGAAAGGAGATGGAGAATAGATTAATTGTAGGAGAGGGAATAAGATGGAGAGTAATATAGCAATAGTAACTGTGAAAAAAAAGTTGAACCATATTTGTCTGATAAAGGCCTCATTTCTCAAACATATAGAGAAATGAGTCAAATTTATTAAAATAAGATTCATTCACAAATTGATAAATGATAAAAAGATATGGAGAGTTTTCATATAAAGGAATAAAGCTACCTATATTCACATAAAAAAATTGCCTAACTACTGATTGGAAAGATGTAAATCAAAACAATTCTTCCGCACTACCTCATACCTATTTGATTGAATATCAGGGCAGCGGAGGAAAATAAATAATATTTAGGGATGTGGGGAAAATGAAACATTAATGTACTTTTGGTAGAGTTGTAAAATTATTAAACCATTTTGTAGAGTATTTGGAACAATGTCCAAAGGGCTATAAACTTTACACTCTCTTGACCTAGCAATACCACTACTAGATCTGTATCCAAACAGAGGTAAAAAACAAAGGAAAAAAGGAAAAGCACTAATACATACAAAAATTATTTATATCAGCTCTTTTCTGGTGACAAGGAATTGGAAATTGAGAGAATGTCCATCAATTGGGGAATAACTGAACATATTGTGGTGTGTGCTTCTGAGGGAATAATATTTTACTATAAGAAATGATGAGAAGGATGCTCTCATAAAAACTTGAAAAGACTTAGATGAGCTGATACAAAGGGAAATGTGCTGTTTACAAAATAATATCAATATTGTAAGATGATCAGCTGTGAATGACTTAGGTATTCTCAGCAATAAAATAATCCGAGATAACTCTAAAGGATTTACAATGAAAAATGCTTTTCATCCTCAGAGAAAGAACTGATGGCATCTGAATACAGATGGAAGTATATTTGTTTTTTACTTTATTTTTCTTGATTTTTGCCTGTTTTCTTTCACAACCTGACGAATATGGAAATGTTTTGCATGACTACACATGTATAACTTATATTGAATTGCTTGCCTTCTCAAAGGGAACTGTAGTCCCAGTTCCTTTGCCCTCTAGAATATCATATTCTATGCCCTCCAATTATTTAATGTAGAATCTGCTAGACCTTGTTTTATCCTTATTGTTACTCCACGGTATTGAATTCCTTATTCCTAGCTGCTTGCAATATTTTCTCCTTGACCTGGGATCTCTGGAATTTGGCTATAATATTTCTGGAAGTTTTCCTTTTGGGATCACTTTCAGGAGGTGATTTGGTGGATTCTTTCAATTTCTATTTTACCTTCTGCTTCTAGAACATCAGGGAAATTTTCCCTGACAATTTCTTGGAAGATAATATCTAAACTCTTATTTGGTTCATGGTTTTCAGGTAGTCCAATGATTTTCAAATTATCTCTCCTGGATCTATTTTCCAGGTCAGCAGTTTTCTCCAGAAGATATTTCACATTGCCCTCTATTTATTTATTCATCTGGATTTGCTTTACTGTGTCTTGCTTTCTCATAAAGTCACTAGCTTCCATTTGTTCAATCCTAATTCTTAGGCAATTATTTTCTTCAGAGAGCTTTTGTATCTCCATTTGGCTTTTTAAGCTGTTGAATTTTTTCTCATGACTTTCCTGTATCACTCTCATTTCTCTTTCCATTCTTTCCTCCATCTCTCTAAATCTTCCTTCTATCTCTCCTACTTTCTCTTCAAAGTATCTTTTGAGTGCTTCCATGGCCTGAGACTAATTCATATTTTTCTTGGAAGCTTTGAATGTTGGAGCTTTGACTTTGTTATTATCTTCTTCTGAGGTTTTTTTCTGGTCCACCCTTCCCCCAAACAAGCTGTCTATTATCCACTGTCTTATTTGCCTACTCATCTCAACCTGGAAGCAGATGTCTGATAGAAATATGATTCTCTATGGTCGCAAGCTTGGTATGCCTGTGCCTCTCCCCAACTGGCCCACCACCACTCGATCTGGCCCACTGGTTCAGAACCAGGGTGCTTTGCCCCAACTCCAGCAGAGACTGCAGCCACTTCATCCTGACCAACCACCAAATCCCAAGAAGCTGCTGGCTCTGAGGACTCTGAGTTGCTGGAGGTGTGGTCTGTTCCTGGCTGGGTCCAGACCACCTGAGATCCTCCCTCAGCCTGATCAGCAGGTGATTCCCGTTGCCATCTTTGGCTAGAAAATAGTTTCACACTGTTCTTATGTGAATTAGGCTGCTCTGGAGGTTTTTATGACATTATCTGGGAGTAAGTGGACAGGTTTATTGGGAGCTTGTGGGAATCACAGCCTCTCCTCTACCATCTTAGCTCTGCCTCAACTCAATGTCTTTCTATCTATAGCCAAAACACTACCCAGTTTGACTTTCATTTCTGAAATGACTTCTAATCATATGACATAATAAAAATCCCTTGCTAAAACTGAGATCCCTAGTTCTCTCTCATGAATTTCTCTCAGGGATTCTTGCCTTTATTCCCATCAGGTCTTACAAAACTAGTAATAGTATTTGTGTTGATGGGTGGAGTCATTCATGTGATTATAGCTATCAAATAGAATAATTACAGTTTCTTACTCTCTCATCTCAAACTCAACTTTTGAGATATTTATAAAGCAGAAATTGTGTGTGAATCACTCTTCTAGGATCTGGTCATATAAAAAGAGATGGTATATATATTGTGCACCTTGAGTTTACAATATAGCTTGATATTTTTTGTTTCATTTTAAAAATCACCAAACACTGATTCTTTCCATCTTCTCTCTGGTCTTCCCTTGAGGTAGGAGGGGGTGCATTATATAGATGTAGATAATATTTGCACGCACTTTTAAATATAATCTTTGGTAACATTTCTTTAAATCTAGACAATAAAAAATAAATCTAGACAATAAAAGAATTATACACATTTATACCAACTAACAATTGCTGAGGTGCAAATGGTAACACTTGGCTCACATACGCTGTTGAGAGCTGGCTCCAGAAAACTCCTGACTAAATGATCTCAAAACTTCCTTATAACAATAAAATTTATACAATTATTTGAAATATTCTGGTTTTACCACTTGGATTTTGAGGTATCAATCCAGTACAAATGCCAATGAGGCATTAAAGGAAAAGAATGTCATATCAGATGGTGTCATCAGTATGTTTTAAGCCATAAGGTAAGACAAATTCTCTGGTAAGAAAGAGTATGTATAGAGAGGAACATTTCTAGACTCAAAGTCTAGTACATGATATTATATATCTGAACCATGTATTTTTAAATAACTAAAATCCTTTAAGTCATTAGAGAGCAAGCGAATACCTAATAATGTCATTGTTTCACGTTAAAATGTTATTTTGCTCTCTTATTTGGCTGAAGGAAATGTGCAAAAAACACATTCTAAAATCAAATCAACCAATGACAAATCATTGTCCCTGTGATATATCAGGTACTTCCCTCATAATTGGAACTACAAAGACAAAAGTTAATCAGATCCAGGTCTCAAGGATGCCACTTTCTACTGGAGTTGGAGGGGATGTCACATTTTTGCAAATAAGTAAATGCAAAATTTATGCATAATAAATACCAAGTGATTTCAGTGAGAATATTCTCACATGGGATATTAGGAAAGTTCTCTTGAAAGAGGTGGCCCTAAAGCTAATCCTTGAGGGGAGTTAAGAGTTCCAAGGAGACAAGAGGAGGGATTCATTGGGCAAGAGGTCAGACTTTGCAAAAGCATCCTCCCAGGTAGGAAATAAAAAGTGGCTAAAAAAAGGCACAAGGAATACAGCAGCATGACTAGTATGAAAAGTTTGCCTGTGAAAATAACCAGACCAAAAAAATGTTGTATGAAATGTTTTACAACCTAAAATAAAAAACCCATTTGAAACAAATGAAGTCTGAAGTAGGTATGCTACTTTTGCAAAAGCTTTCTACTTGTCAAGAGCAAATCATGCAAGATTCTGAGGTGACAGTAATTCTATTCTATTTAGACAATTATCTTGTTTTATACCCTCAGCAATTATCTATAGGTGGCAAGAGAAAGAGTGGGTTTATAGTGTCTCCCATGAAGTAGGCCAAAAATCTGGAGACACCTTGGTGTCAGACAGAAGGCCAGTAAGGATATTTAGGGACTCTCAAGTAGTTTGAGCAATTAATTCTGATGTATAAAATGCTTTTAAAAGACATTCAATCTTAGGAAACTGGCAAAAAAAAAAAACAGGATCAATTTCAATTTCTCATGATTTCCGAATAAAATCTCTGAAATTTATGTCATTTTTTGGTGGGAAAAGTCAATATTAGCTGTGTAATGTTCCAAAATAATAAAAAAGAAAAATTAAAATCTTCAGCCAGAATTTTTGCAAATTAATCAGGGATTTAGAAACAAAGATTTAGTGTAATTTTCACTTTATTTGACATTGTGTTGATTCATTCCAAGAATCAAAACTTTCCTATATAATTACATTTTAATAAAATGTTAAAAAATAAATAATACAGGTTTTTAGATGAAAATAATAAAAAAGAATAGAAAATTTTGTATAAGTTATATCTAGTATTTAAAATATAAAATATAATATCATATATTATAATACATATTCTATATTATATATTATATGTGATACAGCATATTATATAATATATTACTTGTAATGTATAGTATATTGTCATAAGTGATATAAGAAAAAATAGCAAAGTTATATGATATGATGCGACATGACATGGCATGGCAAGGAACAACATAACAGCATAGCACAACATGACATGACATGACATAACATGACACAATACATGATACAACAAAAAAATACAATGCAATAGAACAATACAATGTAATATGATATGGTATCATATGATAGAAGAGAACAGAATGTAATATAACGAAACATAATATAACTATATAACATAACATATATATATAACATAATAAATGTCTGCTATTTAAGCATATTAATACATGCATATATGGATATATATCATATATAAATACACATGCCTATATATTCAAATGCATAATCTTTGGGATAGTGTATAAGCATGTATATATTATCATATATAATATATAACACAGAATATGTTATAATATATTTTGCATAAAATATGTGTGCACACTATCACCCAAATTATGCATTGTGTGTACACACTCTTGTGCATACTATACCAAAGATTGTGTATATATGGGTGTGTGTGTGTGTATGCATATGTGTATATGTATTTACATACTCATAGGCATTCACATGCACTATCCTAAAGATTATGCATATATGTATACATGGATATGTGTATGCATGTGTGTATATGCCTATGCGTATATGCACGAATATGTGTATGTATGCATTTAAATATGTGTATATTTAAATATGTGTATATTCATATACACAAACACATACACACATGTAATGCATATGCATAGATGTGTTTGAGTATATACGTCTCAATGTATATATATGAGGATGAATGATACAAAAACCTATGGAATTTTATACAGAATAGAAAAATATTAGCATCTGTCCTGTTCAAGATAGTTGTAAAGGAAGGCTACTTAATATCACCATTATTATTTTTTAATTGTCAATTTTATATCTATAGTGATCAGAAAATCAAATTAATTTAGGGAAGGCCCATTGGCAAACAGGATTAAATTATATATTTGTGCAAAAGACTATTTTTTAAAAGAACATTGATGATGTAGTAAAATCTAAGAACTTAGAAGGTAATGTAGCCAGACTTGGAGCCAGGATGAATTGTCTTAGAATCTCCACATCTCCTACCTACTGCCTATGAGATTAAAGAAAAACAAAACTGACTTAGTTACTTGGGCAACCCTCTAAGAATTCAATATAACAATATATTGCTGCTTAGCATTGGGGGAATGCTGGAAGTAACCCAAATTGATTAAATCATAGGTCTAGATTCTGAAACCCTCATTTAAAAAAAAAGCTAGCATACAAAATATCTTTATTATTTCCATATATTACACAAACATATATAGAGATGAATCTTTTCTCATACCCTACACTGACCTTCACTGAATACTTCTTGTTCTTCATTGCCACTTCCAGACTCTCCTATTGCCATTATGCAGCAAGCAATCCTTCTCTGAGCATCATAAAATCGATGTATATGAATCAATTTAATACTGATGGCTGCTGTCCAATGACCCCCAATACATCCTCTTATCTCAGAGTTCAATTCCTGAATTCTCCCTCTTCACTCTGTCTTCTGTTCTTATTGATAAAAATATGTTCTGCAAATACACCAACATATTTCTAGAAAAAAAATTTATAGCAAAAGGCTGAAAAAATAGCAACCCATTAAGGAATAGCTTAACAGATTGTGTACAACAATGTAATGACATTTTAATGTGCTGTAATAAATTGGAAATATGAAGAATACAAAGAAGCCTAGAATGACACACATGAAACAATCTAGAGTGGTGTAAATAGGCACACTAAAACAATACAATGACTATAACATATGAATTATTTTAATTAACAGAAATAACTTGAAAAAGCATGTTGCAGAATTATGAAGTACAAGCATGGTTACAAAGAAACAATATGTTCCCCAACTCTTTTGAAAAGTTAAATTGTCCATGTGTATGTGAAATTGCATGAAATTTCCAAATTTTAAGATGAATTGAGTGGTTTGGGATTTTATTTTCTTTTTTCCCCTTTGGAAAAGCATTTTCTGGGAATAATTATCTAAGATGAAAAAGTCTATGTTAAGAAAATTAAATTATATTTCTGGGGAGGAGCCAAGGTGACAGAGGAAAAGCAGTAAGCTTTCAGAAGTCATGACACAATTGTTCCCAAAGAACTTCCAAATAACTCCATAGGACAATTCCTGGAGCAGCAATACCCACAAAAGAACTGGCTGGGATAATTTTCCAGGCAAAGACAGCTTAGAAGGTTGGCAGAAGGGGCTGCTATGCTGACACAGGAGTGGAAACCAACCCTATGTTCATGATGACACAGATATACTCAGAGGCAGGCCAAGCCAGGGAAAGGGACCCCCAGAACCTCTGAATCAGCAGCAACACTAGTGCTATCTGGAACCAAGCTCACTGTCAGGTGAGAGGGTTGAGCAGTTGGCAGGGGAGAGATTATATGGGTCTCTAGTAGCACTGAGGAAGAACTTGCATTTTGCACCCCTTCTGGGAACCAGGAAGTAGGTTTGAGTGGCAGTGACCCAGGTGGGGGAGGGGCACAGCCAAAAAGAAAGAATTCAAGTACTGTAAGGATAGCACAAGATCTAGCATCTTCTACATTAAAGGCCTGTAGGGCATGGAATATGCTATTCCAGGGGGCAAAGGAACTAGGATTAAAACCAAGAATCACCTATCCAGCAAAACTGTTCATAATCTTTCAGAGGAAAAAATGGGACTTCAATGAAAAAGAGGACTTTCAGGCATTTGTGATATAAAGATTGAACTGAATAGAAAATCTGACTTTCAAATACAAGACGCTAGAGAAGCATAAAAAGGTAAACAGGAAAAAGAAGTTAAGAGGGATGTTAAAAGCTTGAACTGTTTACATTCCTACATGGGGAAATGATATGTCTAACTCATAAGAACTTTCTCAGTATTAGGGCAGATGATAGAAATAAATTTAGACATAGGGCACAGGTGGGAATTGATTATGAAGGGATGATATCTGTAAAGTATTTATTTTTCTTTATCTCTTTTTTTGTGAGGTGGTTGGAGTTGGGTGACATGCCTGGGGTCAAGCAGTGGATGAGTGTCCTGTATCTGAGGCCAGATTTAGGCTTGGGTCCTCCTGGGTGCAGGGTGGGTATTTGTACATTGTGTCACCCAGATGCTACATGATAACATCTTTAGTGTAAAATTGAGGGGTGAGAGGAATGCACTGGGGAGGGGGAAGGGGAGAGGTAGAATGGGGTGAAATCCAACATGAAAGAAACAGGAAAGGGCTTATGGAGTCAGCAGAGATATGGGGGATGAGCAGTGAAGTGAATGAACATTACACTCTTCAGAATAGACTCAAAAATCTTTATCTCATCGGAGTTGGCTCAAGGAGGGATTAATATACACACTATATTGGTTGAAATAATCCATCTAACCCTGCAGGAAAGTAGGAGGGGAAGGGGATAAAGAAGGAGGGGTAAAAGAAGGGATGGCATTTTGGGGGGAGGTAGTCAGAAGCAAATCCCTTTTGAGGAGGGATAGGGTGAAAGAACATTAAAAATAGAGTAAATATCATGGGGAAGGGAATAGGATGGAAGGAAACAGTTAATAATAGTAACTATGAAAAAGAGAAAAGAAAAAAAAACAAAATGTACAAAAAATATTTATAGCAACATTTTGTGGTGGCTAAGAATTAGAAATCGTAGGAATGACCATCAATTGGAGAATGACTGAACAAGCTGTGGTATATGATTGTAATGGAATATTATTGTGCTATAAGAAATGACACGCAGGATGATTTCAGAAAAACCTGGAAAGACTCATATGAACTGATGTATAGTGAAGTGAGCAGACCCAGGAGAATGTTGTGCATAGTGACAGCATTATAGCTCTATGAGCAATTCTGAATGACTTAACTACTCTCATCAATACAGTGATCCAAGACAATCCCAAAGGACTAATGATGGAGCATAATATCTACCTCTAGAGAAAGAACTAATACTGATTGAACAGACTGAAGCATGCTATTTTGTGCTTTCTCTTTTTGTTACTTGAGTCTTTTTTATGTAAAATGACTACTATGGTGATGTTTTACATAATTATACATGTATAACCTATACTGATTGCTTGCAATCTTGCACAGGGGAGGGAGGGAGGGAATGAGAGAGGGATAGAATTTGGACCTCAAAACCTTAATAAATAAATAAATAAAATATTAATTTAAATGAAATAAAAAATACTAATAATATTTTTTTTAATTATGGCCAAAAAAAACGTTTCAATAATATAGTGGGTAGTTTTGAGATCTAATTGATATTTTCGATTTCTACATTGGTACAAATTATTGCCAGGCATCTTTGGTTTTTCATCAAGTTCAATTCATATATAGTCTTTTCTATATATCCTCACCTCTGTAAGTATCCATTTGAAGTAACAGAGGACTTCATATATGTCATTGCTTATAATATTGGATTTGTTGTCAGGACAACCTGGATTCTTTTTTTTTTTCTGTAGGGCATTGGGGGTTAAGTGACTTGCCCAGGGTCACACAGCTAGTAAATGTCAAATGTCTGATGTCAGATTTGAACTCAGGTACTCCTGAATCCAAGGCTGGTGCTTTATCCACTGTGCCACCTAGCTACCCCCGACAACCTGGATTCTAATCCTGCCTCAAACATTTAGTATCTGTTTTACTTTGGACAAGTCACAACCACTCTCATCCAAAGTTTCTTCACATAAGATGAAGATAATCATATCAACTCACACTGAATGTTGCATTAGAAAATTTAAAGCTTAAAGAAATGTATGTGAGAGATATTTACATCACAATGAATAACAAAAATTACACTCAGGTCAGGCCTTTAATCTGTTATCCATCGAAATACCCAAATAATTACCTAACTGCATTTTTTGAAAATACATAAAGCAATTATGAACAATATATGGGAATATCATTTTATTTTTTAATAAAAGATACTTTTAAAACAAAAGATATTTTTAACAAAAGTATTGAATTTAGGACAAGATGAGGAAAAAATAAAGTTAAGGAGAACCTTTAGATCTATAACAATGTTTACTCTGGCCCCTGCTTTCTGAAGACTAAGTATGTTACTTCTCTCCCCTATCTCCTTGTCCTCTGGTACCTTTAAAAGGTTTGGACAGGTTCTAGTCTCTGTTATTGCCAAAATGTGTTCTCCCATTCAGATAGCTTTCCCCAAAATTTAAGATTTCTCCAGCAACCCAGTTCCATTTAACCACATCACAACATGATTAGTTTTTAACAAAGCAACATCTAATTCAAAAGTATATCAAGAACAAATATAAAAACACTTACCCCCAAACACCTAGGGGCATGATGCTCACTATCCCTTCCTCACTTTCTAGAGAAAGAAGTAGGATGATATTCAAAGCCTAACTCAGCTCTTGTGTGGCATAGTCTCATGAAGCTCCAAGGCCAAAGCCCACTCTTGCTTTATGGCCTGTTATCCTGGCTTCTCAGAAATTCCCTATTAGACTGATAATAACATCTGGTCTATGTTCTCCAAGGCTTCTAAAACTGTGCATACCCTTTGACCCAGAAATACAACTACTATGTCTGTACCCTGTAATAAAATGATGTAATTTGGCAGATACCCAGGGGTCCCACCTGATTGATTTAATATTGTTTGAGAAACCCACAAAGTACCTACTTGAGATGATTAGATATAGGCCAAACCTAGCCTGCCCTGAGTGGTGTATACTAGTGATGCATACTGCTGATGTCAGCAGAGGGACCAATCTCAGCCTTGCAGCTTGAAGGACCTCCCTTTTAGGTGATGGAGAGAAAAGGTAGAAAAGAGAACGTTGGCTGGGAGATACCTTTCCTGTTGGTGAGCTTCCAAGAGCAGACTGGAGAGGGGCTGCACAGCTGACTCCCATAGAAACTATGGACCCCAGGTGGTGAGTTAATAGAAATGAGGCCAGCTCTTCCAATTAGCTGACCTGGAAGCAAGTTTGGGGATTGAGTCAGTCTTTGCTAGAGCCAGGGAGCTTATCCATTTTTCTCTTCCCCTATTCCCTTGTCCCTGTCTTTATTAATTTCACCTTTGTTGTATATTTTATTCCCATTAATAAAACCTGATTTGTTTGTGGAAAAGAGGCTGTTAATCTCCTTTCTTATTAGCTTGGGAGAAATAACTAAAAAAGGCAGTTTGGAAGAGAGGAAACTTTGGACCTAGAGGTCCCTCATTATTTTCTGAACCCCAATATTATGGTGAGCCACCCAATTAACTCTCCCCATATTAAATTTGGCCCCTAAAACCCCAAAGAGATTAAAAAAGGAAAAGGATCCCTATGAACCAAAATATATAGCAGCTCTTTTTTGGTGTCACAGAATTGGAAATTGAGGGGATGCCCATCCATTGGGAAGTGGTTGAACAAGATGTGTTTTATCATTGTGATGTAATGGTATTGTCCTATAAGAAATGGTGAGCAGGATGGTTTAGGAAAATCCTTGGGAGACTTATATGAACTGACACAAAGTGAAGTTAGGAGAACCAGGAGAATATTGTGCATAGTAAAAAAATATATATTGTAATGATGATCAAAGGATTAGTTACTCTGATCAAGACAATGTTCTAAAAAAACTCCAAAGGACACATGATGAAAAATACCATCTGCATCCTGAGAATGAACTGATGAACTTTAAGTATAGATTGAAGCATCCTCCTTTTACTTTCTACATTTATTTTTCTGAGTGTTTTCTTTTGCAACATGGCTAATATGAAAATATGTTTCACATGATTTCACATGTATAATCAATATAATATTGCTTGTCTTCTCAAGGGGTGAGGAAGAGATGGGATAGATGGAGAGAATTTGGAACTAAATTTTGAAATTACATTTTTAAAATTTACCTGTAATTGGGAAATATTTAATGAAATAAAGATATAATAAAACTGAAAAAATACTGAATTTCCAACAAATGAATTACCTGTTTCTTGTTATGCATTTATTTATAACAGAGGTAACTGGTGTTGAGTAGATGGAGGTAGTGGAAAGTTATGGTGTTTAAGAAAATATCAACATATAGGTTGAGTTTTTTAAGCAGGCATAGTTCAGTTTATTCATTTTTTATAAAAAAAAATATTATGTGGTTGCCACAGCAGCTGCCTGAGTCTTTTGGACAAACACCCGAGTGTGAGTCTTCACAAGATGGTTGGTGAATTCCTGATAGGGAGACTTAGTAAACAGTCTCCTTCCACAGGTCTGGGGTTAAATAGCTGTATGCTTTGGAGATGGCATCAAAGGTAGCTTTAGCAAAGTTGCCCAGAGTGGCAGTACAGCCCCTTGCAGAAGTGTAGCAGTCATCAATTCCAGCCATCATCAGGAGCTTCTTAGGCACAGGAGCTGAGACAATGCTAGTAACTCGAGGGGCAGGAATCAGGTGCACCAAAACCGATCCACAGCACCCAGTGGCCTTGCAGGACACTGTGTGAGGCTTGCCAAGATTATTCCCCTGGTAGCCACATCTCACAGGAATGATGGACAGCTTGGCCAGAATGATAGCACCACGAATAGCTGTGGCTACTTCCTTGGAGCACTTGACACCCAAGCCAACATGGCCATTGTAGTCGCCAATGGCCACAAAAACTTGAACCTGGTATGTTGTCCAGCTCTAGTTTGTTTCTGAACAGGTATGAGCTTTAGAAACTCATGCGTCAGTGAAGACCCCAGGAAGAAATCTATGATCTCAGATTCCTTAATAGGAAGGGAGAAAAGATAGATCTCCTCCAAAGACTTGATCTTCATGTCCTTGACTAGGCGGCCCAGATTGGTGACAGGAACCCATTCCTTATCCTTATCCTTTTCTCCTTGGGCCCCATGGCCTCGGCCCTGGCCTCAACTGTGGCCCCGACCTTGACTTCAGCCCCTGCTGCCAAAGCCACCACAGAAGCCCCCTTGGGCTTCAAATTTGGGGCCCCCGGGGCCTCCAGCTCCTCCTGCAGCACCATCATCACCCACCATTTGGTGTTCGTTAGAAGTAGAAGCAGGTAGAAATTCTTTAGAATAAGAACCAAAGCTCAGATGGAGAACAAGACTGTGAGCAAGCCACAGTTCATTGGGAACAAAGGGAATTGATGGTGGTTAGCAGAGAACTACTACTGAGATCTAGACTGGATTTCATTAATTTCCATAGCGGAGAAGTTGATAACTGAGCATGGTTGGAGTTTGAAAATGGCAATCAAGAGGAAGGAGAACTTTTACTCTCCTACTATAGGTTGTGCTATGTGTGGAAGTGTAGCCATTATTAGAAAAGGTGCATTGAAAGTAATTGGGTGCCAAAAGGAAGGATCATAATTTCAGTGAATTACAGAAGATGGAATTCATGACAGAAAGTGATAAAATATTTTTTTAAATTTTAAATTATGGATCAGGCTTTCCAGAAAGAACAGTTGAATTGGTGGGCATATATAAAGAGAGAACTTGGAAATGAGGACATGAAGGAGTAGATATATGGGGTTGGAGAGGAGGCATGTTCTTTTTCAACCTAAGGATACAATATCAGAATGATGGGAATAGTAAAAGAAAGTGGCAGAAAACCACACAGAAGAATGATTCCAAAAAGAATATCACTGAGGTCCACTGATGAAAGCAGGAAATTAGATGGTTCAAGTTTGATCTTCTAGGTTGTGGCATAGTACTTAGCTTCCCAATCTGTTATGTTGCTGTGTACTCGGAGGCCTCTAGAAATACTTTGTGGCTGCCAAAAGGAGGAAGTGGTATTTTTCTGATCACCCTTTCCTGGTGGGCTGGTGGCTATCACATAGTTCATAAGTCTATAAAAGGATAGAATTTAATGCTTGCCTTCTCTTATTTTCTCCAACAATTAGCAGAGCTTGTCTGGAATCTCTGTGGTAATTATTCTACTCCCCCCACCAAATGAGTGAGTAAACAATCTAATCTTTCAATAATATTGATCTTATTTTTCCTGCATAGAAAAAAATCGCTATTCTATAGTAACTAATGTATATAGTTGCTAGATGTCATTATTGCTTTTGTGTCCAAAATACCAGCAAGAATATGTTGAAGCATCCCTAAGGATTTTTTTTCTTTGTCCCCTATAGAATGCTTGAGTTTATAGAGATCCCTCAATTACCTGAAGATGTCAAAAGTGCATCAGACAAGCAGAGATTAACTCTATTCTGAAGAAAGTCTTCTCTAATCTCTTCAATTTATTTTATCCTTTCAGATTTTTCAATGATAGCTATATGGCACTTAATTAGAAAAACATACTTCTGGATGTAGCTGTACATTTTTGTATATTGATTGATGTAGTAGGAAAGGTTTTTGTACTTATGAAAGGAATCATTTTGTGAAATGAATAATCCTTTCTTCTTGTGTCATTTGAAATTATATGGGGGTGCCTGTCTAAGTAACAATTAATATATTGCTACTTAGAAATTAGAGTCTACTGCACCAGTTTGGGGCATTAAACATTTATTAAAGCACATTAAATGTTAGTAAAGAGAGAGAGCACATGGCTCCTCAAGTTCAGAAGCCCTACATACCTAGGATAGAGAGTGAGAGTTATAGGGCAGAGAGAGTTGAGAGTGCCAAGAGAGGGAGATACACTCCGCCAAGGATTTTTATCCTCTCTCAGGTAGAGGAGGGTCACTGCACATTGATCCAAGGTAATTGGTCAGTAACATTCAAGTCCATTGATTGGCATGACTTGAGGGTGGTCTAGGTGAGTTAACTTCCTTTAGGTAGTCAGGAAGGACAATCTACATTTCATTTGCAATTCTGCTGTCTCTAGGTTGGCCCTGCAAAACTAGCCAGAGTTCCTGTAGGGGGGGAGGGGTCTCTGAGTCCCCTCAAACATTCCATTATTAATAATTTTCTCACCATCTTTTGTACAAATATAATTTTTCTTCTCTCTGCTTTACTTAAAGCCAGTAAGTAAGGATATACCAATTCCTATAATGGCATTTTCTTCATTGATTTTACAACATTAAATTTTGGTTTTCTCTGGAAGCTATTTCTCTTCTGGCTTTTACTATAATCTATAATGGGAAGCTAGTTAGTGCAGTGGATAGAGTGCCAGCTCTGGAGTAAGGAGGACCTGAATTCAAATCTGTCCTCAGACACTTAATAACTCTGTAACCCTGGGCAAATCACTTAACCCTGTTTGTCTCAGTTTCCTTTTCTATAAAGTGAGTGGGAGAAGAAAATTTAAACCACTTCACTATATTTGCCAAGAAAACTTCAAATGGGATTACAATGAGTCAAACAAGACTAAAATAATCTATATCATTATAGTACCTACACTAGTATAGTGCTATTTTCTCTATAAGACATTTGTATGGCCCCTTGAATATACCACCTGCTGATTCAGAAAAGTCAAAGCAAAATTTAAAAAATGATTATCCACTATTGTATTTCAATAAACAGTAAGGGTTTTTCTTCAATGGGCACTGGAAATTTACTGAAGATAGAATTCTCTTACAAAACACTATATGTTCTTTCATAATTCTTCCTAAACTAAGAAAGAATTTTCAAGCTTATTATCTTAAAAAGCTCACAGAAGTATTCAATGATCCAGTAAATCTTGAAGTAGAGAGTGGTGCCTTTTGATTGAATTTTAAGATTTCCTTAAAGTGAATGCCCCCAGAGGCAATTTATTATGCATGGAGTTCCTGGATATTTGTACTACTTTCGAGATAATCACATAAAGAAATCACCATGATGTAGGAGAAAAAGGTAGACAAGAGAACAAGCTTTTTAAATGGCCTACTATGTGTAATGCTCTTTGCTAAGCATTTTAAAAATATCATCTCATTTGTTTTTCATAATAACCATATGAGGTGGAAAGATGTAATAAAAAAAAGCACTGAATCTGAAGTCAAGGGATCTAACTGTGTGACCCTGAATAATTAATAATCCTTTTAAAGTTCTGTTTCCTTGTCTGGAAATAATTAAACTTGTATTACCTACACCATAATGTTATTTTCTGATAATACACCATGAGAATAGATAATAACATAGACTATATAATATCTTGGTAATTATCATATAAACATGAGTTGTTATATGTATAAAAAAGTCCATAAGCTTTATACAGAATACAACAGATTAGGGATGGCTAATAACTAGAAATGTGAAGCAAACAAGTAAATTGGTTTTCATATCTTTAATATACTAAGACAAACTCAAGTGGATCCAACATATAGAAAAAAATCCCCCTCTCAAAATACATATTCTATTTATTTGATGGAAAAAAATCAACAAGTTGGGTATTGTTGCTGTTCTAAGAGGGAATGATTACTAATATTTCAATTCAATTAAATTCGCTCACTATTTTTGAAATTCCTACTAAGTGGAGGCACCTTGCTAAGGGTTTGGGATATGAAGATAAAAGAAATAAAGAAATAATCCTTTTCTTCAAGGTTTTTCTTCAGTTAGGAGTTTGACAAGTTGACTTCTAAAATCCTATTCAGTTCTTGATGTATAAATACTTCCAATAAATCCATAATTTCAGCAGTTTGGAGCCTAAAATGGTATGCATGTCAAACCACCCATTCCTTCTCATCTTGGGTGATGCTTGTCCACATATTCCTATCAGTTCTTCAAAAATAACCTACCAAAAATGTTGGGTGCTGTCCTTAATGTTTTTCAATATTTTACATCACTAATATAGGATTTAGGTTGTCCATTTGTTTTGCTCTCATTTTACATGATCGTTCTCATCCTTTTCTATTCAGGCATATACTATATGATAACCATTAGCTTCTATAATTCTGATGGTTCAGGTAATGATGGTCCTATTGCTATGAGGTCCTCCTCCCCATCCCTCACCCAGCCATTGGTAGACTTGATTCATGATTTAGAGAGCTCAATATTTTGAAATCATGTGCTTCTTCTTTGTTTTTAGGAATTTCTAAAGAAAATTTGACTTTCTTTGACCTTAAAGGATAGAAGGATAAACTATTTTATCAGCCTATACTGGACACATGCTCAAACTGTAGCCAAAATTTTTGTTTACTTTAAATAATTCATTATTTAATAGAATAACTACTCCCCCAACCAAGGCAGCTCATAATCCCTCTTAGTATCTTTTATGTTATGATCTCCACAAAAAGAAGTCTCCTTAAAACTATTACCTGGTGACTAATTTTCTGGTAATGTTCTTCTGAATTTACCATGCTCATCCTCAGAACCAGATCTTAAAAGCTTACTACATTGAATCAGAAGGGACTACATGTTTCTCTCTGACCTTGTGCTGAGTTTTTTTCTGGCTTAATAGGGACTTTGGATCATCAGTGTAATCTTGTTAAGGAAGAGTTGTACACATATGATGATGAGAAAATAAGCAGAACTATATTAAATATAGTTATCACCACAACCACCACCACCACCACCATCATCATCATTGTTGTTGTCATCATCATCATCTACCATTTTTCTTATCTCCTTAATCAACAAAAACAAGTCCAGGAATATTTTTTAAGGGTCCTATGTATTCTTTGTAGTCTATTAATTGTTTTAGATATTTCTGTTGCATATTGTGGGGTTTATATTAAGGGTGAAATTAGATAATATCTGTAAGCACTTTGCACAATGTGTTTCATAATAAGCAGTTAATAAATGATTATCCTCTTCCTTCACATCTAATATTTTATTCTTATTTTGGTATATTTATATAGTCAATTGTTTCCTTGATATTTATTTATAATTGTATGCATATATATGTAAATAGACATATTCATTTTAAAATAAGAGATTAGAAATTTATATATCAGAAATTCCAGATTCTGAACTATATGATCCCTCAGAGATTCTTAGCAGTGTTTGGTTCTATGGTTCTATTGAAGGTTTAGTAATATAGGTGTCATTTTTCCAGATAAGCCTTGGGTCATTAAGGATACCTACCCATAAGTATTCAGTAGGGAACTTCTAGCATCCAGAGCCAAAGGGAATTGTTCCCTGCTGACTTTCACTTCTCATATGGTTTCATCCACATATGTTATTTGTCTTTGCTGCCCTAAATCAATGGATACAATTCCCACCCTGCATCAAATAGATCCCATTGTCAATGGTTAACTTGAATGATAGCAACCATGTTGCATTTGGTATATGGTGAATTAGATTTTTCTACCTCTCACAATATTAAATTTAAATAAAGAGTTTATTTTAACCAGTGGACATCTTAATAATTCAAACCCTTGTGTGGGTGAAAGATTGCTGCTGATACTGTTGGGGAGCAAACCAGTGTCTCTCCTTGCTGCTGATGTCCCTGATCTGACAGGCAAAAATAAAAGCTATGATTTAGTAGCAGCAAAGAATAGCTATGAAATCCAAGAGGTAAGAGAATTTGACTTATTTATTTAACAGAGTTTGAAATGAAATATATAGTGCAGTGCAAGTAAGGGTCAGGGAGAAGTTAAATAAAAGATCAGAGGGTAGAAATATTGCCAATATTTGACTGAATAGCAAACAAATATAGCATCTATTTACCCAGTCCTCCCTAGATTAAGGTCTTAAAATGTTTCAAATTTTTGTTATTATAAACATCATTACTCACCTATAATAGGAAAATTCTGATAAAATGTCTTTATCAAAGCTTGAAGAGACACTAAATTTGAATAAGTAAGTAATATCTGCACTGACCTTTTTAATTAAGGCAGCCATATAATTGATGGCACTCACATATATATGGATTTTATAGATAAATATTTTCTGATAAACTGTTAACATTGATAGATCCTCCTTGTCATATTGTATTCTTTGAAAAGCAAAGACTCGTACCCCATTTTAATTACATAATATAAAACCAAATGGATTGTGGGAATTAACAAGAGCACATAATATAATTGTAAATACAATTTGGAGTTATATACAAGGGAAGCTAGGTGGCACAATGGATAAAGCACTGGCCTTGGATTCAGGAGGTCGAGTTCAAATCCAGCCTTAGACAATTGACACTTAACTAGCTGTGTGACCTTGGGCAAGTCACTTAACCCTCACTGCCCCACTAAAACAAACAAAAACCACACAATAGAATATACCTCCTAGAGTTATATACATATGTGTATACATACAACTTAAATGCAAGTACAAAATGATATTGAGAACTTTTTTCAACCAAAAATAAATTGTAGAGACCTATTTCCACTCAAGAAGAGTAGGTTTAATATTTTTTTTCCAGCATCAAGTCTTAAAGTTTGTTTTCCCTTTTTTAATTCCCACTTTAAGATTTTTAAGAAGCTTTCTGTTAAACTGCACAAATTAGCATAAAAATGAATCCAAGGAAGCTGATATGTGATGCTACCCAATTTCTTTGAGATCAATGCCCCATTCCCAATGTGTAGGTTGGACTCAATTGGTCAATATGGGAGAGAGGAGAGCTCTGGTGTCTTTAGTGTCTTTTCAAGTCTCTTCAGTTTTTGAAGTTTCTTAGAGTCTGTTGAGTCTCATCTTGCTCTGCATTTGGTTCAGGTTATTGAGGCTTCCATTTTTATAAGAAAAGATAGATATATTAAACCCAATTCAAGTTATTTAGGAGTAAAAAAGACTGAAAAGCTGACAGGACAGGAGCTAGCAATAGCTCTAATGTCTCCCCCCCCCCTTTTCCCAGTTTATTATACTAGAGATTTAAAGGATCATTCCTTTGGATTATATCTAGGAATTTCTGTCTTGGTTGAGTTGAATCTAATGAGAAAGCTACTTCATTCTGTATTTTTTGGTATATGTTGTCCTATGTATAGGTCCCTTGATTGTTGTTTTCCTATGTTCTTGAAGAACTAGCTTTTTCTGTTAGTTACTATGTTTATTGATTGTGTAACTTTTTTAGAAACTGTTACAAACTATTATTTTAGGAGCTATTTTTTTAGAACAAGAGCCAAGCCTTGGCTATAAACTTGGGTCTTCCTTCCCCATTAACTAACAGTTATCAGAAATTTAATTTGAATCTGAAAACTACATTTTCTATACTAACAATATTTATGGGAGCAGATAGATGCAATATTATCCTATTACCCCTTCATCTCAGAGGAGAGGAGAGGAGAGTGGCTAAGCTTCTGTCTCAAACCTCTTGGTTCTCCTTCTGGCAGGAAACAAAGTTTCCCTTGGAGAGGAGTTAGGGCAGAAGGGGCTAGAGGTGCCTATTCTGTCTCTATCAAGTCACATAATGATACCCCCTTGCTACATGTTGCTGATATATCTCATTACTTAAAAAGAAAAGGGGAAGGATCTTTTTTCTCTGAATTTATACATTGAAGATAGATGTACAGGTAAATATAAGTAACTGACAGAAAATTAGCCTTGTCTTTCATTCCAAGTTAGCCTGTAATCTGTTCTCAGTTTATACTAAGCCAACAATCCTGCTCCTAGAATGCCTTCATCATATGTTCTTTTCCAAATATCCAAAGACACTTAATCTTGAATCCTTATATTTACTAAAAGTGTTTTAAATCATTTGGCTATTTAATCATCACCTACAATTGGTTGCTAGGTGGTGTAGTGGATAGAGTTCAAAGTCTGGAGTCCGGAAAAATCATCTTCCTGAGTGCATATCTGCCCTCAGACACTTAATACCTGTGCAGCTCTGAGGAAGTCAACTAATCCTGTTTGCCTCAGTACCTCACTTGTAAAATGAGCTGGAGAAGGAAATGACAAGTCACACCAATATCTTTGCCAAGAATCCCCCATAATAGAATCACACAAATTCTAATATGACTGAAACAACTCAACAAAATACATGATCCAGATGTTTCTACTTCATGAATCCCTTGCAAACATATATTAATAAATATTATTCTACTGAAATATCTGTTCTAATAATCAATAGATACTCTCATAATTGTCTTTTTTTCATGTGATATAGTAGGGATAGAAGCAAGGTAACTTCAATTGTTTAGTTATATGCTAGAGGTCTCCCTGCTAAAAGAAGAGTAGTTAAAAAATCCTAGATTTTTCATAATCATAAGTCATAGATTAACAAATTAGATAGGAGAGCGTATAAAATGAGAAGTTAGACTAGAAGACAAATGTTTGAGGATTTTCCATCTTAATTTACAATCATAAGATCAGATATTTAGAGCTGGAAGGTATTGTGAGGCCTCTGAGTCTAGTACCTCAGTTCACAAATGAGGAAACTAAGACACGGAGAGGTTAATGACTAGACAAGTTTAAACCACTAATAGGTATCTGAAATGGGTTTTAAACCCAGGTCTTCCTTTCTTTGTGTCCTTTTGCCTTATACAATATGGCTTACTATTTATTGAAGAGCTCAGATGAGTGAAAATGTCTGGTGGAAAAGACATAAAAGTACCTGAGTAGTAGAGGTAAGAGGAAAACATTCAGATTTTACTCATAAAGCAATATAATATTCTGTAGTCTATATTGGTACCCAGATGAAGTCCACAAGAGTAGAATAAGAACTCCAAAAAAAAAAAAACCCTCTTCACACCTAACGCAGAGCACTGATCACATCTTCCATATAACCACCTGATTATTTTGATTTATGGTTCTTTGTATATGTATGATACTTTCCCTATCAAATTTGATGATAATGACTTATGATGATGATAATAGTATTTATATAGTGATTTAGACACATTTCATAAAATACATTATGTTACAGTAAAAAGAACATTGAATTTGGAGGTAGATGACCTTGTTCCATGTCTGGATGAAATGAGTAATTTCTTTAATCTCGCACATGCCATGTTTAACATGTATAAAATGAAAAGTGAATAGTAGATGGACTATGGGTACCTTTTCAGTTTTAAATCTATGATCCTATCATTTGTTTACCTTCACAATAACTCTATTATACAGATGCTATTACTTCCTAATTTGGTAGATGTGGAAACTGAGACCAATAGGTTAAATGACTTTTGTAAGTTCATGTAATTACTAAGTTTCTGAGTTAGAGTTCAAAACTATATCTTTTTAGTTAATTTGGATATTTATAATAGTCAAAATGATTTATTCTCTAAAAGTTGTTCTTAAAATTATATTGCTGTTACTGTATACACTGTTCTCCTTGTTCTCATTTAGCTCTTCATTATTTCATGCATGTCCATCCATGTTTTTCTAAGATCATCAAGTTCATAATTTCTTACAGCAAAAATAGTATTCCACTGCAATCATATAATACAACTTGCTCAGTCACTCCCAAATTGATGGGTATCTCGGCAATTTCTAGTTTTGTCATCACAAACCCAAATTAAGTACATAAGGCATATGAATGAAGATGATAATTGCATCTAGATAAAGAAATAATAAATAGAAGTATGGAGAGAATGGTCTTGCATATGTGAGTGTGTGTGTTTGTGTGTGTAATTGTATTAGTGGTGTGTAGAGAAGAAAAATGGATAAACAAATTTGCGTGATGAGATTAATTTCTATTTAAAAGGAAAACATGAGATATTTTACAGTTTCATGCGCAATCATCTTTTTAAAATTATACTGTTATAGAAATGTTTGCTTTATTCCATAAATTAAAAAATAAATAAACATAAATTTAAAAGAAGGCTCAAATGACAACAACCTACATATCTCCTAGACACATCCAATGCTCTATCAACTATGCCACAATGTTTCTAAATAAAAAAGGCTATTTGTCTTGTTGCATCCTTCTTACGTAGTCCCTGACACCCTGCTTGGCAAATAGCTGGCATTTAAAAGGTCTTATTTCTACTAATATACATAAAATATAGGATAAATGCAAAGAATACCACATCGGGGCTTCTTTAGAACCCACACTTCCTCATACTGTAGACAATAATTTATTAGCCTTACAAAAGACATGCATGCATGTTTTGTGCTTATATACATATATACACAATATCTGTTGTATATAAATATGAAGTTATACATATATAGTCACAATTACACATAAATACATGTATATATTTTCATGGTTTAGTGGATATAATATGCATGTACATAAGATGATAGATAGATAGATAGATAGATAGATAGATAGATAGATAGATAGATAGATAGACAGACAGACAGATAATATATATGGAAATATAACCTTCACATTATATGTGGTAAAAGGAAAGCCTTCCCTGAAATTACACTCTGGCTTTGGTGAAAAACAAAAAAGCTCTTCTATAAGGTTTCGGTCCAAACTCCCTCTCTAAATCTCCATCAAGTTTGCTTCTGAACATGATGAAGGGTCAGGAAGAAAAATGTTTTTCACCTTAAGAGATTGCTTTGCTGCACAATAGTCCAGTGCTAGAAATTTCCGGCTGAGAAGATTTACATTGCCTGTGTGCAAGGGACTCACAAATATATAAAGGACTAAAGCTCTGAAAGTGGCCAGAAATATGCTACATGGCTATACATCCTGTCCATGAGTAAAACATTATTTCTCTTGAAGTACTTTTGGAAGTGGAACACTTTGCCTCATCTTATGACTCTCAAAAATCTTAAGTAACTAACTTTATGGTAAAAGGTAGTGATATTCATGAAGAAAAGAAGCAGTAAAATTCTATTCTCATTTTTAGAATTTGGAAAAGCAACATGACTTTCCTGAGTTCATTTAATTTTCTACAACTTTAAAGGATTTTTCTCTCCACTTCTCATACATTCCCCCATTGTGAAAAAAGGGAGAAAAAAGAAAATCCTCATTACAAATACACATGGTCAAACCAATCCCCACTTTGTTCCTTTCCAAACATTATGTCCTATTCTGCATAGGAGTCTCTATGTAGGAGGTGGATAGCATTTTTTTTATTATTAGCCCATTGGAATTATGGTTGAATACTGAGTTGATTCAAGTTTTGCCTTTGTTGAAAATTGTCTTTATGATAATTTTCCACATTTCTAAGATGTAGGAGACTATGCTTTGGTTAAGTAAATTGTAAATGCATACAAAATGGTTAAATAGAATTCTCTTTTGAAATACAGATAAATATTCCATTCAGTGTTAGGGGGATGTCATTGATTGTGTTATTTATAAAATACCTTGATGGTATATTAGATTCTGGAGACATAAAGATCAAAGAATGGTATCTGCCCTCAAATAACTTTCATTATAATTGAATTATTCTTAAAGACAAAAGAAAAACTTTAAAGATTAAAACAAAAATATTGTAAAGAGTGAAAACCAAAAAAAGTTCTCCTTGGAAGTGCATCCATCATAGCTCAAAATAAACTTTAGTTCAATAAAATATGTGATGCTTCAGTTTCAATAATGCTATTGTTGTTGTACATCATTCAGTAATAACTGAGGGTCTTCTACAGAAATCTACATAAGTCTGTCCAAGCTCACATTTATTGCTTCAATGACACTATTTATCCATCTCATTCTCTACCATCCCTTTGTCCTTTTGCCTTCAATCTTTTCCAACATCAGAGTCTTTTTTTAATGAAGCCTTCTCATGTTATGGTAAAAGTTTTTAATAGCTTTAGCTTCTATATTTGTCCTTCCAATGGACATTTCTAATTAAAGGAAAATGTATACAGCACTTTTGAGGGGAAAGACTACAATTTTAGTTGATTCTAAACTGAAACAAAGAGAGTGAGAGTTTGTTTCTAGCTGATGTAAAGGGAGTAAGAGTCCCACTGTATTCTACTATGCTCATAATATGCCTGAAATATGATGTCCATTTTCCACATTTTATGAAGGCTATTAATGTTCTGTACTATACTCAAAGAATTGCAAAAATGATGGCCAATGGATATTGTATTGGTTCATAGAAAACTGTTAAAGAATTGGGAATATTTTGCTTAGAAAAATGACAGATTCTTCAAGAATATTAAGATCTGTAATATTAAAGAGGAATTGAACTTTTTTCCATTTAACTCTTCCATGTGGCTCCAAGAAACTGCAACATGTTTAGTGACCACAACCCAGTAAAACCATCTTAGCAGATAGGCAAAATCAGGTTGAGGGTAACCAATAACCTTCAAACTTTCCATTGATTTAGGGGAAAGTCTAACCCAGGTATGTGAAGACTTCCTGTAATAATATGTGGATGAGAATAATTTGTTCTAATGGCCATAAAGGCAGTGGAAGCAGGTATTGGGGAGTGCTAAAAGTTTTGTCAGATGTCAAAGATACCAAAGTCATCCACTGTATCCCAGGCCATCACCAGTTATCTTTATTTTTCTTTTGTCACTGGACTTTAATGACTAAAGAGGGAGAGAGTGATGACTTTGTGCAACTCTGGCTGACATAAATCCAATTTACATACAAGTCATCATGTCTTGATGAGATTAGTCCTCCTTGAAATTGAAGGATGAACAACAACAAACAATTGAACTAGGACCAAAGAACAGAACTAAAGGTAGGCATATTTTGGCATACTTTGGCATAAACAAACAAACAAAAAACCTTATCCAAAGATAGAACTGTTTACAAATGGAAAGGACTGCCTCATGAAATATTGTTTCCCTTCCTTGGACATGAACTTTGACTAAATATTGGACTTGACTTTCCTGTCAAGGAAAGATACTATCAAAAGGTAATGATATGCTTTCCAAATCTAGGATTTCATGATTCTATGATCCTCATATACAACTTAAATTCTGCTTTTGTCTATTTTTGTTCATTACATTTTTTTAAAAAAAGTAACATAACCTGAGATTCCATATTATGGAATTATAAGAAATATATTCCCATTAAAGAATTGTTCATTTCATTAACTATCTTACTGGAATTTTATTGTAAAAGTACTTTATAAAACTTGAAATATTATTAAAGTATGAAGTTTCATTAGAGTAATTTATTAATCATTAATAATAAAATAAACATTCTACATAAAATTCTCCTTAACTAATATTAAAATGATTTTGAAAATCAACATAATTTTAGTATGAGTAAATAAATGAAATACCAATTTGTTTTCTACATATCAAAATTATTTACAAATAGCTTAGTTATGATATTTAATTCTTTTAGAATAATGAAATCTTTCATAAAGTTTTGGAAATTCTGTTAACATAACAATCAAATGAGATAAAAATTAAGCCCATCTGTTAATTTTTCATCATAGAGGCAAAATAAGTAGTGATTAGGGGCAGAGGCAAGATGACAGAGGAAAGGCAGTGACTTACCTGAGCTCTCTCCAAGAACCCTCCAAATACCTTCAAATAATGCCATAAGACAACTCCTAGAGGCACAGAACTCACAAAAAGACAGGGTGAAATATAATTTAAAAGCCAAAGATAACTTAGAATGTTGGCAGGAAAGATCTGTTGTACCAGGATGAGAGTGGAGCCTAGCCCAGTGCAGCTTGAACTAGTGAGGACCCAGCCCCAGTTCAGACCCAATCCCAGCACAGACCCAGACCCAGAAAACCTCTGAATCAGCAGGGACAGCAACTGCTTCTAGAACTCAACCCACAGACATTAAGGGGGTTGAACAATTGGCCAGAAGGAGATTACGGGGATCTTTTTGCTAGAACTAAGGCAGGACTGTTGTTTTGCCCATACTAAGATCCAGGTGGGAGAGGAACACAAACATATCAGAGCTTACAGCCACAGTAGAGCTGGACTCTGTTCATATTTCCAGGGCAGAAAAGCAGGTCTGTGGTTGCATGTGGACCAGAGCATAGGCCAGGAGAATAGTAAACATACCTCCCCTTAAATCATACCACTGTGGAAAATCTAAGAACTTACAAAGTCCTAGAAGTATCTCTGAAAACAGCCTCCACTCTGGAAGCAGGAACCCACTTAAAGAAGGAGTTAAAAGTCAAGAAATAGGCTGGGCAAATGAGCATACAGAAAAAAATGCTGACCTTAGAAAGTTTCTATGGTGACAAAGAAGATCAAAATATACCCTCAGGGGAAGATAACAAAGACAAAGCTCCTAAATGCAAAGCTTCCAAGAAAAATATGAATAGAAACACTGAAAAAAAGTAATTGAAGATAAAGCTAGAGAGGTAGGGGAAAAAATGGAAAGAAAAATGAGAGTGATGCAATAAAATACTGAAAAAAAAGTCAACACCTTGGTAAAGGAGACAAAAGAAAATAAAACCTTGAAAAACAGACCAGGTCAAATGGTAAAAGGGGTACAAAAAGCCAATGAGGAAAAGAATGCCTTGAAAAACTGAACTGGCCAAATGGAAAAGGAGGTACAAAAGCTATCTGAAGAAAATAGCTCCTTAAAAATTAAGAATGAGCAGATGGAAGCTAATGGCTTTATGAGAACTCAATAAAAAAAAAAATACAAAACCAAAATAATGAAAAAACAGAAGACAACATGAAATCGGAAAAACATATTACCTAGAAAATAGATCCAGGAGAGATAATTATGGAAATTCTTGGGCTACCTGAAAGCCATGATCAAAAAAAGAGCCTATACATCATCTTCCAAAAAATTGTCAGGGCTGATTTTCTAGAACTGGAAGGTAAAATAGAAATTGAAAGAATCCACTGATCAACTCCTGAAAAATATGCTAAAATGAAAACTCCCAGGATTATAGCCAAATTCTAGAGCTCCCAAGTCAAGGAGAAAATATTGCAAGTAGACAAAAAAACCCAATTCAAATATTTTGGAACCAGGGTCAGGATAACACAAGATTTATCAGCTTCTACATTAAAGGATTGGAGAACATGGAATATGATACTCCAGAGGGCAAAGGAACTGGAATTAGAACCAGGAATTACCTACCCAACAAAACCAATTATAATCCTTCAGAAGAAAAATGGGAATTCAATGAAAGAGAGGACTTTCTGGCATTCCTGTTGAAAAAGACCTGAGTTCAATAGACAATTTGACTTTCAAATACAAGATTCTAGAGAAGCATAAAAGGTAAACAGGAAAAAGAAATAATAAAGGATATTAAAAGGCTATTTACATTCCTACATGGGAAGATGATACTTGTAACTCCTAAAAACTTTCTCATTATTAGGTCAGGTGGATGGAGTATAGTTAGAGGGCATAGGTGTGAATTGAATATGAAGGTATCATCTTTAAAAAAATTAAATTAAGGGGTGAGAGGAATGCACTGGTAGAAAAGGAAAGGGAAAGGGAAAGGGAGAGGTGAAATGAGGTAAAGTATCTCACATCAAAGAAGCAAGAAAAAGCTTATCCAGTAGAAGGAAAGATGGGAGAGGTAGTGGGGAGTGAGCGAATCATACTCTTATCAGAATTGGCTCAAAGAGGGAATAAAATACACACTAGATTGGGTATAATAATCTATCTTACCCAGCAGGAAAGTAGAAAGGGAAGGGAAAAGGTGGGAGGTCAGTGATAGAAGGGAAGGCAGATTGGAAGAGGGTAGTCAGAAGCAAAACACTTCTGAGGAGGGACAGCATAAAAGGAGACAGAAAATAGAGTAGGTGTCATGAGGATGGAATAGTATGAAGGGAAATACAGTTAGCAACAGAAACTGTGAAAAAAAATTTTAAAGCAAGTTTGTCTGACAGGCCTCATTTCTCAAAAACAGTAAGAACTTAATCAAATTTTAAAAAATAAGAGCCATTCCCCAATTTAAAAATGATGAAGTGATATGAAGAGTTTTCAGTTGATGTGATGAAAGCATCCATATCAATATGAAAAATGATGCCCTAGCTCACTTTTGATTGGAAAGATGAAAGTTGGGGCAGTTCTGGGGTAATACCTCATACCTATTAGATTACATGATGGGATAGGAGAGTAAGATGACAGATGCTGTGAGGCTATGGGAAAAATAAGACATGAATGTATTGTTGGTGGAGTTATGAACTGATTCATGCATTCTGTAGAGCAATTCAGAATTGTGGCCGAGAGTCTATAAAACCATGCATACTCTATGACCTAGTAATACTCCCAACTACTTTAGTGTTCAGGAAGAGATAAAAAACAAAAAGTTGAATTTAGAATTGAGGAGATGCCTATCAATTAAAGAATGGCAGGACAACTTGTGGGAATAGATTATGATTGGAACACTGTTATGATATGAGGAAATGGTAAGCAGGATGCTCTCAGAAAAACCTTGAAGGACTTACATGAACTGATGCAAAGTGAAATGTACTGGATTCAAAGTAATAGCAGTACTGTATGAGGATCAACTGTGAATGACTTAGCTATTTTTCGCAGTGCAATGATCCAAGACAACTCTGAAGGACTTATGAAAGATGTGATTCATCTCCAGAGAAAGAGCTGATGGTGTCTGAATACAGATTGAAGCATAAGAAAAATGAACATGAAAAATAAACAGTGATTATTTAATTCAACCTTTAAAAGAAACTGCACTTTATATTGACAAAGAGTAAAAATCAAATACCTTCATCTTACAATGCAAAATTTAAGTGGACTATGGGGCTGAAGTATCAATTTCCAAATTCTGACAATAAACAGTGTTTACCCCCTTCAAGAGAAAAGGAGACAAATTAATGAAAGCCAAATGATACTGTAAAGGAAGAGGTGTAAAGATTTCTAGGGATAAATAGAATGAAACACAATGTGCTAAAAATTGTTCACCAAAACTTCGAGAATGACAAAACTTAAGATTTTGTGGTGTTCTTTGTGCCCAGGTTCACATAGTTGGGGAGTATCTTGTGCCTGTGGTCAGATTTAGGCTCGGGTCTTCCTGGGTTCAGGGCAGGTGCTTTGTACACTGTGTCACCTAACTGCCCCACGATAACATCTTTAAAATAAAATTAATGGGTGAGAGTATTACACTGGGAGAAAGGGAAGGGGAGACGTGGAATGGGACAAAGTGTCTCACATAAAAGAAGCAAGAAAAAGGTTATGGAGGGGAGGGGAAGATGAGGGCAGGAGGGGGAGTGAATGAGCTTCACTCTCATCAGAATTGACTCAAAGAGGGAATAACATACACATTCAAGTGTTTATAGTAATATATCTTGCTCTGTGGGGAAGTTGGGGGGAGGGGAAGCGTATAAAGGGGGAGGGGTGAAGGAAGGGAGAGCAGATTTGGGGAGGGGAAGTAAGAAATAAAACACTTTTGAAGAGGGCTAGAGTAAAAGAAGATATAAAATATCATGGGGAGTGAATAGGATGGAGGGAAACACAGTTAGCAATAGTAACTTGCTATAACTAGGGAAAAATTTGAAGCAGAGACAAGAACTATATAGGATTGGGATGATGAAGATTATGATGATGGTATTTTGTTGGGCTACTGTGAAGAAAATTCTTTGTCAGGTATAAAGTAGCTATTATTGTTGCAATAATCAATCTCATGGGTGTTTTGTAAGGAAATCTAACTTTGAAGTACTATATAGGAGCAGCTAGGTGGTGCAGTGCATAAAGCACCAACTTTGGATTCAGGAGGACCTGAGTTCAAATCAGGCCTCAGACACTTGACACTTACTAGCTGT
Source organism: Dromiciops gliroides (assembly GCF_019393635.1). Classification (NCBI taxonomy): domain Eukaryota; kingdom Metazoa; phylum Chordata; class Mammalia; order Microbiotheria; family Microbiotheriidae; genus Dromiciops; species Dromiciops gliroides. The sequence continues at coordinate 517,611,028 of NC_057863.1, forward strand.
GTGACACTGGGTAAGTCACTTAACCCTCATTGCCCCACAAAAAAGTACTATATAGGGGGCAGCTAGGAGGCACAGGAAATAAATCACGGACCCTGGATTCAGGAGGACCTGAGTTCAAATCCGGCTTCAGACACTTGATACTTACTAGCTGTTTGATCCTGGTCAAGTCACTTGACCCTCAGTGCCCCACTAAATAGTACTATATAAATGTAGTTTACTATAAAAGAAAAAGATAAGCAGCATGCTTTCAGAAAAACCTGGAAAGACTTAAGTGAAATGTACCATATACAAAACAATAGATATATTGTAAAATGATCTGCTGTGAATGATTTAGTTATTTCAGCAATGCAATGATCCAAGGCAACTCTGAAGGACTTAAGAAAAATGCAATGCATCTACAGAGAAAGAATGGATAGTATCAGAATACAGATGGGAGTATATTTTTTTGTTGTTGTTAATACCTTTTTCTAAAGCTTTTGTGTCACTGTGTTTTGCACAACTGCACATGTATAACATATTGAATTGCTTGAGTTCTTATGGGGGGAATAGGGAGGAAAGATGAGAATTTGGAACACAAAGTTTTTAAAAATTGATGTTAAAGTTTGTTTTTACATGTAATGTGGGGGGAAATTCTAAATAAATAAATAAGATTTTGTGGTGCCCTTAAAGGAATGTGGATAAAGAGGAGAGTAAGAATATAAATGACAATATTGATTAAATGTTTGTTCTGCCATCCAAATGTGAGAATGGCATCACAGGTAAAAATAATGCAAGTTTATAGAAATTTAGCTTTTGTGAAAATACTTATTATAGGATAACATTCCATCATATTTATAATTAAAATAATCAACATGCACAAAGCATAAATCAAAATTAAGAAAAACTTTAATTTGCTAAAGAGTTAAGAATAAATTTTTTTCCAATTACATGTAATAACAATTTAGAATGATCTTTTTTTAATATTGTTACAAATTCTCTCCCTCCCTCTTCCCAACCTCTCTACCTTAGCAAACAATTTAATATAGTTTATTTGTGTGGAGTCATTAAAAACAACTCCACAATAGCCATGTTGCAAAAGAAATACAGACCCCACACCTACAGCCTCACAAAAAAAGAAAAACAAAGAATGTACTTTTTTAAATGTATGCTTTGTTCTATGTCCAGACGCCACCATTTTTTTCTTCTGGAGTTGGAAAGTATGTTTCATTCAAAGTCCTTAGCAATTGTCTTAGATCACTGTATTAATAAGAATAGCTAAGTCATTTACAGATGGTTATCATACTATATTGCTTTTACAATGTATATTGTTCTCCTAATTCTGCTCACTTCACTTTGAATTAGTTAATATAAGTATTCCCAGGTTTTTCTGAAAGCATTCTACTTATAATTTCTTACGATACAAACGTAGCCTATCAAAATAATATAACACAACTTATTCAGCCATTACTCAATTGATGAGTATTCCCTGAATTTCTAATTCTTTGCCACAACTAAATGATCTGCCATAAATATGTTTGTACATATAGGTCCTTTTTCTTATTTTTTTCTATCTCTTTACCTTAGAGAACTGGGGGTAATATTGCGGGATCAAAGGATATGCAAAGTATTATAGCCCATTTGTCATAACTCTAGAGTGGTTGGATCATTTCACAACTCCACCAACTGATCATTAATGTCTCAACTTTTTAATATTACATCTAATGTTTGTCATTTTTCCATTTCTGTCATTAGACAAACTCATAAGTGTAAGATAGTGCCTGAGAATTGTTTTAATTTGCATTTCTCTAATAAATAGTGATTTAGAGCATTTTTTCATATGACTAGCAATAACTTTGATTTCTTCCTCTGAAAAATTCCTGTTCATATCCTTTGACAATTTAGCAATAGGGGAATAAGTCATTCTTATGAATTTGAATCAGTTCTCTATGTATTTGATAAATGAGGCCTTTATCAGATAAATTTACTCTAATTCCCCCCCCATTTTCTGTTTTCCTTTTAATATCGACTTCATTGGTTTTGTTTGTATAAACCCCTGTTAATTTAATGTAACCAAAATTATACATTTTACATTCTGTAATGCTCTCTGTCTTGGATTTTGTCATAAATTCTTTCCTTTTTCACATATCTGACAGGTAAAACATTCTGTGCTCCCCAATTTCCTTATGATTTCAATATTTTTATCTAAATCATGCATACATTTTTACCTTATATTGGTATATGGTGTAAGATGTTGGCTGATACTTGGTTTCTGACAAGTTGATTTCAAGATTTTCTTGTCAAATAGTGAGTTCTTTCTTCGGAGGTGGATAGTATGTTTCATCAATAGTCCTTTGGGATTGTCTTGAATCATTGTATTGTTGAGAATAGTCAAGTCATTCACAGTTCTTCATCAAACAATATTGCTGTCTCTGTAGATTACCACTTTTAAAACTGTGTGAGATTTGATATTACTATGCCACATTCCCTTTTTTTTTCTGTGACTCAGCTTCTTAATTGTGCTATTTCCTTTCTGAATAGTAAATTTCCCCAACTGGATAATCCATAGCCTGGCTCAATACCCTATGACTACATGACTTGTTGCTTGATATGACTCATGTCTGGAGTCAAAGAGAGGCATGGGAGTTTTTTTTTCCCCTATTGTGATATATGTCAGATCAGTCTGTGGTCTTGAGGGGACAAGTCTTGTCATTATTTTAACTATGTGCCTTTTTTTTCTTTTCATAGCAAATTTCTATAATCATGGCAGGTGAGCATTACAATACTAAATCTATTCATTCATTGATTGGTACTGGAACATCTCTGAGTTACTATAATAAGATATAAGTATGAAAAATCTTACAAATTTAATCTGTATTTGTAGTCAAATTATAATATATGAATGAAAGTCTACTAAAAAAGGAATTTGACAAATAAGACAAAGATGCTATGTAAAATATTTCTAATTAAATGGAATGTTACATCTTGAGAAACAAAGAGGATTAGACTGATTTATCTAAGAATTATTCACATATGTCCATGATTGATATCCAAATATATGTAGTATGGGAATTCATAATTGCAGTTTGTTTTAGTAATAAGTTCTAAAAATTGTATTAAGGATTTTAGATATAAAATTATAAAGTATTATTGCTTTTCCATTTTTAAATTATCTATCTGATAATTTTAAAAGAGAAAGTTAATTTTACATGCCAAAAACATGAATTTATTACAGATTTTAATATCAGGTAGAACATTTAAATCATAAAAAACAGCAATTGGTATATAAAACTGAAATTTCTGAGGTTTCAATTTCAGATAACCAAGTTTAAGATACTTTATTAAATTATATTGTCTTGCTATTGGCAAATAGCAGAAATACCTGAAAATTTCTACAAGTGATTTGGAACCAGAAAAGCAGAGCCTCCATCAGAACTGTCCTGAGAATGAGACTTATTCCAGAATATCGAAGAATAGATATTTCCATGGGCCAGATGATAGAGTGGGACATCTGGGACTCCAGAAAAGATGAAATGATTAAATTGACATTGTTAGTGGATTAGTAGAATACAAAGAGACTTAATGATGTTATTTAATATTGATGTGCATCATTATATTGCTTTGGTCTTTTGATTCATGGTGGTTATGTTATGTTGAGTTTTGTGGTTTCCTTAGTGAAATGCAAATATGCCCTCTCAAAATTGATCCATTGTGAGTTCTCTCAGTAGTTCATAATTCTTATTATGAATATATAAAAATAAATTATTGATTTGGCTTATAGATAAGTGATCTATATCCCCTATCCCATGAATCAAAAAGAGAAATTGAGGGAATTAAATCAGCATATGGTAGTAGAAATTGAGTGAACTATACTGATTGAATTCTGTGACTCAATTCTGGAGCTAGCTCAGTTTCCTTTTTGTTCAATTATAGATATTGTCCAATTTCAATTTTGTAAGAAAACTTTTTTCAATTATGGAAATTGTGAGTAAGCTTTTTAAGGCATTGTATGAACCTAGCCCTGTGTGGCTGGGAAGCTGGACCACCTCTAACTGGTACTTAGAGTACATTAACTAAGAACCTATGTTATGCTGACCAGGAAGCTAGTCAACTCCAAAGACTGGTGCAAGGAGTTTTCTTACAATTATACATTTCAAGCAACCCATATGTCTTATATAAAATCTGTCCCCATGTTGGCCATTTGGTTGTTGTCTACATGTTCTTTTCATTGAGTATAGACATTTGGGGTGATGGGACCTCTTTTTTCTGATTGCAGAGAATTGTACCTGTTCACTCTTCCCCTCTCGACTTAGAAAGTTCCTCCTAATCTTTCTTCCAATTGGAAATCAGACTATCTAATTCTATATTTTAGTTGTTTTCTTTTAATTAATTGGTATTATTTAATTGTTTTCAAGAGCCAAAAACCTGTCTCCCTTTATATTCAGGGGCTCATGCAAAAGCTGAGGAGGTCTGATCCAATTTTGTTATGTGATTGGCATGCCCTGCTTGATAAATCAATATGTTCAGCAAACCAAACCTTTATTTCCTCAGCCATTTCATCTTTCATTCACCACAGTGATGTCTAATTCTGGTGACACATCTGCTTGGGCCCAATGCTGAAGAGCATGGCTTTACAGATACTCTCAGTCAATCACCACGAGTTACTTTTGAAGGAAAAGAAATCACAAAATTTACCTAATAGTTGTTTTATTTGAAAGTGTGGAAATGGAATTTTAGTGACTTCTTTTAGCACTATGATTTCATGTTCTTAATTCATGAATTAATTTTAAAAGTAACCATTTAAAAGATGCTAGATTAGATGAGCTCTAAAGCTTTTCCAGCTCCAACCCTATTTACATAAAAGAATAAAGTAGGGGCAGCTAGGTGACACAGTGGATAGAGCACCAGCCCTGAATTCAGGAGGACCTGAGTTCAAATCCGGCCTCAGACACTTAACACTTACTAGCTGTGTGACCCTGGGCAAGTCACTTAACCCCAATTGCCTCACCAAAAAAAAAAAAAAGGAAAAAAAAAGAATAAAGTACCTGGGTTTTGTAAAACAATGTGATAAGAAGATAATGAAACATTTAGGGATGTTGAAAGGATAAGATAAATCTTCATAAAGAACATAACACATGAACTGGACCTTGAAGAGAGGATTATAATTTCCAGGGAAGGAAGAATTGATGTTTAGTTCAGGGATGGGAGACAAATTATTAAAAAATTACTTCTTGATGCTCTATTAATCAATGTACCTTCCTAATTTTGTGAATATCTCTGTGGAGATGAGAGGAACTGCACTCAACCAAAGCAATGCTATGTCTTTAATTCTATCAATGTTTTTGTTAGTTATCTCATTTAATTAATGCAGCCTCCTCCCTCCCCCCAACCCCCTTAAAAATTACACATTCTAAAGATTCCCAGAGAATGGCCTTATGATTAAAGGATATCAGGATATGGGCAGCTAGGTGGCACAGTAGATAAAAGCACTGGCTCTGGATTCAGGAGGACCTGAGTTCAAATCCAGCCTCAGACACGACATTTACTAGCTGTGTGACCCTGGGCAAGTCACTTAACCCTCATTGCCCCACCAAAAAAAAAAAAAAAGGTATCAGGATATTCCAAGTGAACAAGTGATCTTGTTAGAGGAACTTGATATCAACAAGTCAACAAGCATTTAATAAGTATATATGGGCAAAGTTCTGTGTTAAATGTTCAGGTTTCAAAAAAGGCAAATATAGACCTTGTCATACAGGAGCTCACTAAAATCTAATGGGAAAAAATGAAATGCAAAGGGCTATGTCCAAGTAAGATATATAAAAGATAAATTGGAAATAAATTTTGAGAGGAAACCATTAAAATTAAAGAGGTTCAGAAAAAGCTTCAAATAGAAGATGAGATTTTAGTTGAAATTTGAAGCCAGGAGGTAAAATGGTTAGAGGGCAGAAAAGAGTTCAAAGTATGAAAAATGGAAACTTACCAAGTTGGGGATATGGAATGTCATGCTCAAGGAATGGCAAGTAGTTCAGAGTCACTGGCTCATAGGGTCTTAGATATGAGTAAGGTGTAAAGATATGAAAGAATAATGTTATAAAGGACTTGGAAAGTCAAAGAGATTTCATATATATCAGAGACAATAGTAAAGTATTGGGCTTTACTGAATAGGAGAGTGATATGGTCAGATCTGCATTTTAGAAAAATTGCTTTAATAGTTGAGTGAAGGATGGACTAAAATGGTAAGAGAAAAAATTCATGAATTAATGTATGCAGAAAACAACAACTAGAAGAATGGACTAGAGAATTGATGTATTAGAACTCCTCGGAAGCAAACCCAGCATTCTAGGCATGAGATAATGAAGGATTTCTTTAGTAAGGTGGCTTTGTCAAGAAGAAATGGGATGTATGTGAGTTATTGAAAAGGTAGAAATAAGTAGGATCAGATATGAGGACAGGGGTTTTAAGAGAGTGAGAAGTGCAGGATGACACTTTGGTTTGTGGGCCTAAGTGACTGAGAGGATAGTAGTGCCATATCATTGAGAGAAATAGCAAAGTTAGAAAGAGGAGAAAACTTCCCTTCTGGCCATAGTTCTGAGTGCATCCCTAGATTCCTCTTAAGTGAATAAGGAAAAAGACCCACTGACTTTGTGGGATTATCTCATTTTCTTTCTTTCTTTCTTTCTTTCTTTCTTTCTTTCTTTCTTTCTTTCTTTCTTTCTTTCTTTCTTTCTTTCTTTCTTTCTTCCAAAGTTTCCCAAGAAAGTAAGGTTTTTGCAAAGATTAGCATTGCCTGACAATTGATAATGGTCCTAAGTGACAACATAAGGTAAATGAAAAAATATCAGTTCTGGGGCAGCTAGGTGGCGCAGTGGATAAGGCACTGGCCCTGGATTCAGGACTCCCTGAGTTCAAATCCGGCCTCAGACACTTGACACTTAACTAGCTGTGTGACCCTGGGCAAGTGACTTAACCCTCATTGCCCTGCCCCCCCCCAAAAAAATATATCAGTTCTTATTTATCAAACTGATATAAATATGAAACCTGTGCAAGTGCCCTACATCTTTAAACATTTTAGTATGGGTTAGAATACACCCTTATAAAATCTGGCAAATTATGAAATAAAATAAATGTTAAATATTGTTTACTGAAATTGCATAACTTTTCCTTTAAAAATGAATGTAATCTCTGGGCCCAAGAGTTATGGGAGGCATGGAAATTTCCGAAAAAACTATTAATCTGGAGATTGTCCAAGAGATGGGAAGAAAGGAATGCTTAGGACTCTTCATATGGCATTTGGGGGAAAAGTAAGAATGATGTCATATAAATTTTGCTGGGATTCTTTAGTGCAAGGCACTACTAATGGTCTCTACAAAGAGAATGTTCAAGCCCTTCCAACAGAAGCCCAGAAACCTTTTCAAAATTGAAAAAAATATACCAAGTGTGCTTCTCTTGATTTGCTCAGACTAACAAGTATTCAATGTGTTAGAATATAATGAAAGTAACTACATTATCTTCCCTTCCACTCTACCTTCAGTCTTCAGGAATTTGAACCATATGTGGGGCTCAATACTAAAGTACTTAGAATGTTCAGGTGCCACAATAAATCCTTAGCTGTGTGTGTTTGTGTGTGTATGTGTATAATGTATACATACATATATATGTATATATGTACATAGATTTTTCAGTCTAGTCTTTCACTTCTCTATCAAAATGTGGGGATCATGTTTAATCATTAATCCTCTGGAATCCTGGTTGAATATTATGTAAAGATCAGCACAATAATTTTCTCACACACATACATATATACTTAAATACATAAAAACACACATGTATGTGTGTATATATACATATATACATATATATACACATATACACACATATATATACATATATATATATGAGAGTTCCACAATTTGTTGGCACCCATTCTTTGCTACCTCAAAAAGAGTTATATGTATTTTTGTATATAGTTAGATTTATTTTTTTTTTCCTTATGGCTAGTGGCTAGCGCCACTCTTAATCAAGCCTGCATCTAATTCCCCTTCTTCCCTTCTCTCCTTTCCCTAGTATTTTACTGTTGAGTGACCTGTATTTCTATGCCTGTATATATATATATATATATATATATATGTTTGTATATTCTTCCTTCTTTTCACTAGTTCATATGAAAGTGAAGTTCAAGTATTAGTTATTCCCATCCAACTCCTTGTGTGTGTATGTGTATAAATAATTATAGGTATAGTATATACTATATAGTATAGATATAGAGTGTTTACGTGTATATGTGTTTATTGTATTTCTTCTCCCCTTCCTCACCATTATTTTCTAAAAATCATCAAGACATAACAAAGCCATTACCAAGCCTTGTCTAATTATGCTAATTATTTTATGAACTCTGATAATGATAGAGATAAGAGGGGATATATATAATATTCCTATATTTGAATGTAAATAATTTATCCTTTTTTATTCCTTTACCATTGTTCATTCATGATTATCATTTTGTGTGTGGAAATAAGCTTTGCATCTGATGTCTGAGCCTCAACCCATACCACTATTGCTATCAGATTCTGAAATTGCTCCTTTTTCTATATATCATATAGGGCATCACTACCCAGTAACCTCACTGCAGTGCACAAATGTCCTTCTCACTATATGCTACATCTGTGATCTGGGACTGGTTAGTGGGTAACAAATCTGCATATTGCTCCAATTTAGCAACAAAGATACTCCTGCCACATAGGCCCAATATTGGTCTGAGAATGCCTTGAAATGTGTTTAAGGCTTCCTCTTGTCCTACTTAAGAGTCCCTTGCATGGAGTGGTCCATTAACTTTTTCAAGCTCAAACCAACCACTGATGCATAAAGACCTTCTTGTCTGTCTGCCTATGCCAAGATGAGCTTGACAAAGGAGTGACTGTGAGTTTTACTGGATTCTCTCAATAGTATTAGGTCCAGTGAATTTTCTAAATCTTTTAGAGTTTGTATAGAAGAGCTCACTTCATTGCTTCCCCCACATGCCTCTATCCAGCACTCCAAAATCTTGCCTCTGCTCTAATAATGAATTATGAATAATTCAAAAGGATTATATATATGTGTGTGTGTGTGTGTGTGTGTGTGTGTATGCATGCTCCTTAGAAGATTACTTTTTCACACTTGCTACACAAATTTGCTGTCCAAAAATCAGGACATCCATCACTGAACATCACAAATATCTGATTTAATTTGGCTATGCTATACTTATATATATTAGATAATAGAAAGTGACATTAATCCTTTTTTGTAGAAAATAAATAACATTGGAGGCAGAAGGCTCCTTTAAATTTTGACAAGAAAATATAAACTTCTTGATAGAAGAAATATATGCTTTGTCTCTTTTAGATAAAAATATTTCTTTATTTTAGATTAAAGTATGTCATTTTAATTTTCTTAAATTATTTTACAAAACAAATATAATGGAATCTCATATATGAAAGGGACATCAAAGACAATTCAGCATAACCCATACATTGAACTAGAATTCTTGCTGCTATACTCTTTTTTAATTCTTTTTTTTTTTTTTTAGTGAGGCAATTGGGGTTAAGTGACTTGCCCAGGGTCACACAGCTAGCAAGTGTCAAGTGTCTGAGGCCGGATTTGAACTCAGGTCCTCCTGACTCCAGGGCCAGTGCTCTATCCACTGCACCACCTAGCTGCCCCGTATACTCTTAACAATCATCCAGTCTGAATATGAAGAACTCGAGGGAAGAGTAAACCCTATTTCCCAAGGCACCCCATCCCAATTTAGCATATTGTTAATTGTTAGAATTTTATTTTCCTTAAAATCAAGCTCAAATTTGGCACTTTATAATACTCCACTGTTTGCCATCTTTTATCCCACATGTTTTCAGGTATTTGTTTCTATAATTTCCTTTACCAAGGCCCCACTAGATACTATCTCTTTTTCAGGCCTTTTCCCTGGAATCTTCAATTCATTCTCACATTACATGGTGACCACTAAATTCCTAAAGCTCTTTTCTGAACTCCTTGTGGCTTTTGGGTGTCCATCAAATTTGGTCTCATCAGGTAATAAAATAATGCAAATAGTAATGTAGCTGAAGCTTACACATAAGTCACATTATATAGATATTAATTGTGAAATCTGTAAAAAACTATAAGATTCTTCTTCCATAAACTTTTGTCTATCCATGTCTCTTACATCCTGTAATATGTGATTGATTTCTTAATTCCCATTTTTAAACTTTATATGTCTACCCACCAGAATTATCCTAATTCAAAAGTAATCTAAATAGCCTGCTAAAATTATGCTATAGTATATCATAACTTCCATGATTCTAGATGGTTAATGTTTTTTTTCTGGATCATGACTTTGTCAATCAAAGAATTATCAATAACCTCATCAACAGTAAGTTGACCTCATCAAAACAACTGAAATAATTGTTAAAGATGTTGCATAGCACAAGGATCAATAAACAGTCCCTGGAGCAATTTACTGAAGCCCTCCCTCCCAGATGACATAAATCCATTGGGGATTAGAATTTTGATCTATTTCTTTAACCAGTTTTTAACCCACCTAAATTCTAATGTTACCTATTTCATATTTCTTTATCTTTTCAAAAAAATGGCATAAGAAATTTACATAAATGCTTTTCAAAAATCCTATTATTTTTGTGGCATTCCCTGATCAAGAAGTGTAATAAAGCAATTAAAAAAGAAAATGAGGTTGGTGTGGCATTACCAGTGCTTGGTGAAACCCTATTCCTTCTTTGTGAACGATGTTTACTTTTCCATGCTGTCATAGCATTTGACAGGATAGATTCTTTGAAGGTCTTGAATCTTTTCTAATATTCTAAATTACATTCAGGAATGAAAATAAAGTTTCTCTTAATTTTCAGTAGATTTCCCCAGTCACAATACCTTTACATTTCTTTGGATCTTCATAATTTTCCAAAGATTGCTGACAGTTGTGCTGGTTCAAAGATTTCTTCAAATATAGAAAATAAACAAGAAACTATTTCAATCTTTAAAAAAAGAGATAAAAATCTCCCTATTTTGAAGAATATGGATTACTAAAAATCCTCAATCCTATAAAGTTTATGTAATAGTATTTAAATAATCAATTAGTGTAACTTTTTTTTGCTTTGTTTTTTGTCAACAGGGCCTCCACATCATGATGTTATGACCCTATGAATTCATATATCCCACAGTATAGCATAGTATCTGGTATATAGTTGGCACTTAAAATGTGTGTTGTTTAAGGGATTCTTGTTGATTATATCATATAATCAGTGAAACACACATAAGAAATAAATTAGACAAATTTCAGGAAATATAAGCATAAAATAAACTGGTGAGTAAACATATGAAGAAACAAAATAATTTGAAAATAAAAAATCCAATTTCTTAAAAGAAAAACAAAAAATAGAAGTTGAAATATAGAAAAATCTACTTTGTACAGTAAGGCCCTATCAAACTGATATAATTTTAAATATAATACAATTTACAGCAACTGTTTTTGCGCATCCAACCAGATAAACTATTATTCTTTAATTTTTGAATGACTGTATAATCTTAACCTAGATGATTCAGTTTTTGTGTTTATTTTTTTCAGTGCATTGAATTTCAAATTAATGAGGTTTTACTCTATCAAAATGATAAGAGCAACTACAACAATTACAAAGAGAAAGTCTCCCTTTGAAGTTTTACAAAATGATTGAGTAAAATGTCTAATCAAAAGACTGCTTGGATATGTTATGGCTCAGAATCTCGAATGATGGAATCCCTAGTGAGTACAGTTGAAAATATGATGCTGAAGAATGAACCCTATTTTCCATATACTTTGATCAGTCTTTTTCTTACTTTTTGTTACTTTTTATACCAATGAATTCTTCTACCATTAGCAAAATAAAGTTGCATTTTCAAGTGATGCTTTCAGAATGAATGGAGCAAATAATTGAATTTACTGTCTCTATTGTGATCTTGAAATATTCAGCAATACAATTAGATATTTTAGCAGATCACCAGCAAAAATAAAATAAAAAAAAAGAAGGCAAAATTTAAAAGTATTTAAATGAGGTCAGCATTGCTTTGTTATTGTTTTATGTGTTAGACTGGCTGGTCAGGAGTGGAGAAGAAGGAGGAGAGACAGAGAGAGACAGAGAGACAGAGAGAGTCAATAGGAGCATTAATCCTCTTGTACTTTGGAAATGATAACATAGAGGTAGAGGGAAACTTAAGTGGAAAAAACCCCCACATAATTCATCATTAGTAGGTAGGATACGTCTACTGAAATTCCAGGAAAGATAAAGACACTAATTCCCCGAGTCCTTAGTTTACTGAGGACCAATGTATTAGCCTATGAAATAAAAGACTATTAGGGGAAACTATAGGGTTTTAATTTTTTGGTTTATTTTTTGGGGGGTGGATGTATCCTTTTCTATTTTCCCTGTACTTCATGATCTGAGTCAGAAAATGAAGGGCTGTTTTATTGTTTGGCAATAGTGGCAATTCTCTGTATTGGCTTAAGACCCTTCACATCCCACCACATTTTGCATTCCTTAGTAAAAGACTGAAGAAAAAAATGAAAGAACAATGATTAAAATTTTTAAAAATAAAAATTAAAAAAAACAAAGCAAAACAGAAAAAAGAAAGAACAATGATTTCTGTGTTCCTTTTGGATATTAATTATATGTTTTAGACTGACCACCAACATTCCTTTTTTCCTCAGGGGTCATTCATGCTCAAATGGACAGAGAAGGTTGGTTCCTAGCAATAAAGTCACTTTTCTCTGATATAGGATGGCAGCTCCCATTAGCATTGGGTTCAGTGTCATGTCTCATCAGCAAAAGCTCCTAGCAATAGCTCCTGGTGACAGCTATCATTGGTACTGGCTGCCATCCTTCTGTCAGCAACTCTCAGCAGCTGTTCCTGTCAACAACTGCTCCCAGAGGCAGAATTTCCTTTGGAATATACCCAGCAGTATTTCTTGTAACTCCTAAAGGCAGTAGCTCTCTATAATGCTTCCCCAAAACTGCTCCTGGCTACTTCTATTAGGTCTGAGATGTGCCATGACTTTTCATTTCCAAGATCCATTCTCAGGCAGATTAATATTGTTAGAAGCACTTCTAGAGGGCACTTCTTGAATCACCTTACTAAATGCTTGAGTTTTGCACAGTCATTTCATATGTTGTTGTTTTTGCTCTTGTTGTTTTAATAATCTTTAAATTCTTCTGTAATTTCCTCAAGGATACAAATCAGTATTACCACCCACACTACCACTCTCTTGTCAGTCTCTTACTCCTTTTTGTTGCATTGTTCATGGAGCTCAGGTCGAATGACTTGAAACAAAATGAATTCCCTACTGTATCCCTCCAAAACTATTACATTGTAGAATGCATAAATTCCCACTGGAAATGTATGTATTTATGTCAAATGAACTTAGGAACAGCCCTAAATAGCTGTTAGTATTCTCCTCCTAAAAGGACACAGATTCAAATCTGTAAATTTAGTGACAGACTACTTCAAGCTTCTCCAAAGCAAATATGTAATCTAAACTCTAAAATAGACCCTGAGTTCCTTCAAATATATTGCAGATATATAGTGCTGAAAGCATGTCAAAAGAAAGTAAGTAGAGATACATTCATCCTAAAATGCATACTAATGATCAATGGATAGAAATGCTTTTGTTGTTGTTGTTGAAGCAGGTAAAATTTATTGCTTTTAGAACACTGCTAATTATAGACTGTCAAAATGTATTTATGTGAATTAGGTGCTACTAAACTAGGATTTCAATCTCCTTAGTATCTCTCTCATAATTACACAGCAATTTGGTTGTGAGTTTGTGATTACCAATTTTATTCTGCTATTATATACATTTGAAATGTATACTGACTTGTCAACATAATTCATTCCTAGTAGCCAAATAAGTAACATGTTACCAAATACTTCCTTTAATCCTCATGCTAAGAGAAAACAAAACCACTTTTGTTACACATTCTTGGCAATATCAGAGTTTATATCAACAAAGACTTATCCTTTAGGTATTTGCCATTTGAAAAGGGGTATTAAAGATTAATATTGGCCCAACTTAACATCACTGGTTGATCAGTGATTGTTGTCCTTCATTCTTGAAGAGTACCAAAATGACATCACTATGTTAGAATCAAGTTAAAGTGTATCCCACTGTGTCTGATCAGACCAATGCAAGCTCAGAATGCTCTACTAAAGGTTGGGCACAAATAATCCATATGAACATTTGGGTTGGATTCTCTAAATTTGCACATCTCATATTTCATTTGAGCTACTTCAATCATTCTTTGCTCATAGAACATAGCAACTTAGCTCATGAGGGCATGCCATGATAGGCAGCCCTGTGCCAGTGTCTCTCATGTCAGGAAAGCAACTCTCTTGAGTTGGAAGAGCTTGAAATATAAAATATATTAAATAATTCCCCAAAGTGGAGCATATTCAATTTTTGTATATGACCTGACATGACTGGAAATAGTAGGCAGTCTTGAGACATAGGCTTTCCAGAGTCTTTCTCTAAACTTTGTTCTCTTCCCTTCACTTTCCAACCTGTAGTTGAGGAGGAGAGTTTGGTTTTACTCTCATTTTATCTTAGTCTTCTTGAGATATTTGAGAACAATATGTTGGTGACTCTGTTCCCTCTTTCCTCTCTACCTGAAGATCAGGGGATCAGACACTGTTAGATTCTGCTGTCTCTGTTCTGTGGCTCTTTCTCTTTATTTTCCTAGGGAATGGGGAGTAGGGGAGCATCAGTACTCCATATCTCTTCCAAATTTATCAGGAATCTGGATAGTAGGGTTCTCTAGGGATAAGATAATTATTAATGAATATCTATTTCCATCCTCTTTTCAGGAATAAATATATGCTATATGTTGGGACTATTGTAAAGGATAATATCTGTTGCATACCTTTAATTAATATAATTCAGCTTTTAGGCCCTTAATGAGGCTCCATGGCATAGTGAATAGAGTTAGACCTGGAGTCAAGAAGGCCTGAGTTCACATCTGACTTCAGAGGTTTTCTTACTGTGTGATGATGGGAAAATTGTTTATCTTCTGCCTGCCTCAGCTTCATCAACTCTAAAATAGTCATAATAGTAGCACCTACCTGACAGGGTTGTTGTGAGGATCAAATGAGATTATATTTAAAGTGATTAGATTGGGGCCTGGCACATGATAAGTGATATATATATATATATATATATATATATATATATATATATATATATATATATATATATATAGTGAGAGAGAGAGAGAGAGAGATACTTGCTCTCATTATCAAATATATTTATGAAGTGAGATAAATGATTATTAAACAAATGTTGTAGAGATCCAGGTTTTTTTTAACCCTTTTTGTCAGAATTCAAGACCAGTCCCTCATTAGAGTAGGTCCACATCTCATTATGATATTCTTTCTCTCATTACTTGTTAACCAATCAGAGTTGATTAACATCCTCAGGAATACCCACTCTCCCAAGGGAATATAAGCATTGACTGCATCCAAGAGGAATCTTTGACATTCCAGAGTACCACTGGCTCTTTTATTAATTATTTCTAGCATGATTTTAATAAAATGATTAATTACCCAGCAATTTTGTCTCTCAAACTTTTTATATGGCACAAAAGTAAACAACCACCATTTATTAAGTGACTAATAAGTGTTAGACACTGTCTAAATGATTCAAAAATCATATCCCCAAAGAGAATGGAGTATATTAGATATATTTGGTGAATAATAATGCAAGATGAAGAATTCATAAAATATACCTCAATATACCTTTAAAATGATTGTACTATTAACTTTTTTGTTTTTACTTTATTTATATTTCTTTCATACTGCTTCTCCTATAGAGGAATCCCTTAAAAAGAGAATAAAAAGCATTGGACATAATTCAACAAAAGTAAGCAATATTTGTTAAAAACAACTGACATATTTTTGTGGTATTCCACAGTTATAGTATCCTAACTCTTCATAAAAGTGAAGAGAGGAACTTTTTGGATATCTGTTCTTTGGGGATAAATGGGTTGAATTTTTATGAATTCAGAAACATCTTTCCATGATTCTCCTTATTCATCATATTTATCTTTGATTTTTGACATAACAATAACATTCAATTGTATTCATTCACTTCAATTTGTTTAACCATTATACAATCAGTGGAAATACACATTGATTCCCATTATTGTCAAATACATCTCTACTACTATAAATATATTTTAATATATATGAAGATTTTCTTTCCTTATTGACCTACTTGGTGAATATATCTATGGTAGAATCTATGTGTCAAAGACTATTGACATCCTAATTATATTCTTTGTATAATTCCAAATAATTTCCCAGAACTATTGTACAATTCCTCAAGTCCACAGTTCAGTACTGGGACTTTCTTTATATAATCCATAGAAAAATGACTATTTCCATCTTTTTCACCTTTTTTCTCCTATTTTATGGATGTGAAGTGATGCCTCAAAGTTTTTATTTTTGTTGTTGTTAGAAGTGATTTAGAGCATTCTATCATTTGGTAGTTAATAGCTCACAATCTTTTTGAAAACTTATTTTTAAAAACCATTAATATACTTTGACCACTAATCTATTAGAATATAACTTTCATCTGAAATATATCTGTCAGTTGCCCATGTGTCTTGAATATCATAGTTTTAAAAAATATTTGATGCAATAATTCTCCCAGCCAACTGCTTTTCCTCTTATCCTATTACTATTAAGTTTTTCATGCAAAATATTTTTTCAAATTTCTTAACATTTAAATTATTTTTTTCTTATGTAATCACCTCTATCCTTGTTTGGTTAAGAATTCTTGTAGCAAGAGTTATAAAAGTTATCAGTATGGGTAACCATTTTCCCCCTGAAGAAAAATCACTGAAAATCAAATCTGGGACCAAATTGTTATTTTTTTGAGGAAACATGTACATGTATTTGTACATTAAGGCTCTCTGGATTTTAATAGGCTTACCTTCTGTAACATTCATACATATACCTGATATCTAAGATGTTATCTTATTCATTTTTCACTAAATCAACATTTTGTTGTAGCCCTTAATCTTATAACATAATCTACTAATTCCTAAACTCTAGCAGGTCTGACCAAATCAAACAGGATTCAACACATGCCTGGTAACATATCATATTTCTTTCTTTTTAAAATATTATTTATTTTTTTCCAATGATATGTAAAGATAATTTTATCACTCTTTTAAAAAAAGCTTGAGTTTCAAAATTTATCTCTTCCTCCCCTTTCCCTAAAAAGGTAAGAATTTTTAATAGATTATATATGTTGCAATCATGTAAAACATATTTCTATATTAGTCACGTTGTGAAAGAAGAAACAGAACAAAAGGGGGAAAAAAGAAATGTAAAGAAAGATAAAGAAAGTGAAAATACTATGCTTTGATATGAATTAATATTCCATCAGTTCTTTCTCTTGATGTGGCTAGCATTTCCTGCGAGTCCTTTGGAATTGACTTTGATCACTGTATTGCTAAGAAGAGCTAAGGCTATCATAGTTGAGTATTGCACAATGTTGCTGTTACAGTGTGTAATGTACTCCTGGTTCTCTTCACTTCACTTTGCAACAATTTATATGTCTGTGAAGGTTTCTCTGAAATCAGCCTGCTTGAAATATTTCTACTGCTTGTTTTCTTTCTTTTTTTTAAATCCATCTCTATTTGCCCAATCCATCTCTATTTGCCCAACCTGTGCTCCTATTGCTTCATCCTCTGAAATTTGTCACATGGGTTACACCAAACGTTTTGTGAAAACGCCTCATGTTTCCTCAAGAAAATTGAGAGGACATCAACAGAGAGAGCATGTTGGCTATTAATTGATGGTAAACCTTCATGGACCATATACAAATCAAATGGATCTGTGTTCAAATTGATTCCAAAGTTCATGCCAATAATGCTACTCTGGTCAGGATAGTTTTTCCAGTGTCTTAGAGGCCTTCCTTCCTATTTTTCCTGACATTACAACATTCCAGTGGAGAACCCTGGTTGTCTACCTGTCACTCTTCAGTTCTACCATGTGACTAGT
Source organism: Dromiciops gliroides (assembly GCF_019393635.1). Classification (NCBI taxonomy): domain Eukaryota; kingdom Metazoa; phylum Chordata; class Mammalia; order Microbiotheria; family Microbiotheriidae; genus Dromiciops; species Dromiciops gliroides. The sequence continues at coordinate 517,629,079 of NC_057863.1, forward strand.
CCATGTCCTCTTTTTATCACACCACATTTTGATATTCTTTTTTTATTCTTATTTGTCTTAGATGTCTCTCATTGGTTATGTATGACAGCCTACTCACATCCAATATGATGTTTTCTATTTCCTTCTATATAATATTCATTTTCCATTCTTCATAGATAGTTGTAGTTCATATTTCACTTCATACCATAACACCTGTAGAATATTGATAGTAAAAATAAGGACCTTTGCTTGCTTTTGAAATCCCTCAGGGCTCAGCTTTCATCAATTTCATACTAATTGTCCGACAGAATCTGTGCTTTGTAATTTCCCAAAGTCAATCTATTCTACTCTCCTGCTCCTTTTCAACTCTGGGCCTTAACTAAATGTGCACCTGCACTGTCTGTACTACATATAGATATTTCAGGTATTCTATTTTGCATTTTATTATGTCTGGAACACAACTCAGTTGTATGTTTATACACACTCTGAATTTTTTTAATGAAAATATTACTGGTTTCATTTTCTGCTTGAGTTACACAACACAAAAGAACCATTTGTTTAGAAAGATTTTTCAGTTGTAATACAAGGATGCTAGTGCATCATGTCTATTGGAATGTTTTTCAACTTAATCCTTTAGCTTGAAATTCATTTGACTCAGTCTTTGATGGCTCTGACTTCACTAATCTTGTTCCCCACTCATTTGGAAGTTTACATAGCGTCAATTCCATTATTATTAAATACATCAATAGTGCACCACAATGTTTCTTTTCTCTGACAATTACTGAAGAAATCTATTTCCCTTGTGTTTTCTTACTTAGGAAAAAGATGAAAAAAATTTGGTTTCCTATTATAGTATTAGGCAAGAGCTCTTTATCATGGTTCTGACTGCTAGTTTAGAAAATAATATTTGGTGTCTTGGTCAATAGGAGATTATTTTTTAGCCTGCTAGAAAGTGAGCATATCACACTTGCAATATGTTCCATCTCAACTAGCTCTCAGCTTTGGAAACAAAGTTATTGTTGAACCTAAATCTTTCTGATGACCATAGCACAAGCTGTTGTTGCTATAGCTGATTTATTTTTATATATCCTACTTTTTAAAAGTTTCTAGCACTCAACTCCTGCTCCAATGACAGATACTAGTTTTAGTCTTGAAATGAAATGATCTGATACAGGAAAGATCAGCTAGAAATTGACAGAAGCCAAGAACAGATCATTATACTAAATTGGGTAGAATTCTAAGAAACATTTAAAATTATCATTTTGTCATTTTACATGTTACAGAGATCTTCACCATGGAAGATTTTTTGTTTGTTAGTTTTGGCTTTCTTTGTTTTTGTTTTTATTTTTCCTTAACTATAGTGCCAGTTTCCAAAATGGAGGACATGTCAAGACCCCAGAGGAACAGTGGCTTAATTTATCTTTTGAACCAATCAAAGGAAAGGGGAAATAAGTTAATAGTTATATAATACTTGCTATGTTCTAGGCACTGAGCTAAGCACTTGGGAATATGGGTCATTCCTCATTTCTCTAGGGATAGCCTGGGATTGGTTCTTGTCTTTAAAACAATTGTACCCATCCTTTGGGCCCAATAATCCCTCCCCATGCTTTCTTCCTCTGATAGAAAAGTTCACATACATCACCCCTTTTCTGAACCTAATGTTGATCCTTCAAGTCAGTTATTAGGAACCAGGGTTGGGATACGGTCAGCTTGCATTAACCCTGAAGGGTCATTTGTTATTTCAGAGTGAGTCCCTACACCTTGAGAAATAGAAAACACTAAAAATCAGGGTTTGACTTATTGTGGGTTTTTTATATTATTATCTAAACCTAAGAAAGTGAGAGAAATGTTAATAATGCAGATTAAACTTGCAAGTTTGTCAAGGATACCTTTTTTTTCTAGAAAGGTGGTTGTCAAGCATTTACCATGATACCTCCTAATTATAGCCTAACTTGGCTGTTACCTCATTTATCTACAGTGGGTGTGCTTCAGATGCTACTGGTAACATATGCCCCCATCTCCTTACCCCTCAGATACCTTTACAATCTGTCATTCAGATCACATCATGGATGCAGTAGGTATTTCTCAAAGGAGTCTTTGGATTTCTAGTTAATGATGGTCAAGTAAAAGGCCAGCTTTCTCCCTTTCATTTTTGATAATTTTATATTTGTTTTAATTAATAGGAATTTATTTTCTCACAAACTAAAAGAAAAAAAAACTTTAAATATATATGCATAATCTAGCCAAACATATTCCTACATTATCTATATCCATATCCAAAAATGTCTATCTTATTCTTCATTTTGATCATATCTTCTCACTGTCATGAGGTTGAATCATGGTTGGTCATTGCACTAATCACAAACTGCTAATCTTTCAAAATTATTTGCTTTTATAATATTTTAATTGTATAAACTGTTCTCCTAGTTGGGCTTATTTCATTCTGAATCAATTTATAGGGCTCTTTTCAGGATTTCCTGAAACAATCCTTTTGTTGTTCCTTCTATTATAATGATATTCCATTTTATTCATATAGCAATGTATTGAGTGGGATAGTTTGAATTAGACAGGATAAGCAGGTATGGATAGTTGGGATCTACAGACCAGACTTCTTAACTTTCCCTTTCACCCCCAAATTCATCTCTCTCCCAAACATCCCTATTATTGTTAGTATTATCTTCATCCTTCCACTCACCATGGCTTGAAACCTCAGGTTCATCTTTGACTCCTTGCTCTTCTCCAAACTCCTACTATGGAGCTAGGTGGTAGAATGTGTGATGTCTAAAATCTAAATGTGTTGTCTAAAAAATCTAATGTGTGGTTTCCTTAATTTGAAGCTTTAGCTCCAGTATTTGGTCATTAAGCATTTATTAAAGCATACCAAGTATTCACATGGAGTTCAGAAAGTTAAGAAAAGGCCTATCTAGCCTGGAGTTCCAGCCTGGTCTAGTTCTTCCTCAAGTCCTCGGCCATGAGCCTGCTTCAACCATGACCTGCCCCTCAAACTGAGTCTGGAAGCTTTTTATAGGTCTGGAGCAGAGGCGGTCCTTACACACTGCTTCAAGTTGATTGGTAGGTGTCATCCAAATCCATTGCTTCACTGGACTTGAAGGTGGTCTCATGTCCTTAGCTTCTGAAAACAATACCTTCTAAAGGGCTGGTGGGGTGTGCTTACAATCTAATTAACTCGAAGTAGGCTAATCAGCAGTCAATCACTCTCACTTAATCCAATCAGTTTAGATTAATCTCCAGGTGGGGCCTTTGAGTATCTGCCAAATCCCATTATTTTCTCACAAGTGGATAGAGTGCTCAACTAGGAATCAGGAAACTGGCCTCATATTCTCACTGGCTGCATATATATATAGTTCAATTGAACTAGATGGCTATGAGCATTATCTACATCTTTGGTTTCTCCCTCCCTAGTAGTACCTACTTTCATGTTGTTTTCTGTTCACAATGAGTGATGTGCATTCAAGAAAATATTATTTGCATAATTGCTTAATTGGCTGATCAATGAAGATTGTTGATTTACTTGATATTTTCTATTAATCTTTATAAATATAAATATTAATATTATTTAAATTATCTTAGTAACAATTCCCTACTTGGTCCCTTTTATATTTAGTCAACCCTGTGTACTCTCTGATTTTATTTTTAAAAATAAGAACTACTTAGAATGATTTTTTACCAAAGGTCTCCTGTATAATTTTAACTATTTTCATTTTTAATAAGTATAGTGTTTCTTGTAATACATATCAGTCTGTCTTGATATAATTTTTTGTTTTTATGATGGAGCATCATCTACTTTCTTAAATTGTATTTGGATCTGCTGAAAATTTTTAGGCACATGCCTGGTGCCATTAGCAGAAATGATGACTCAGGAGTCCCGAAAAACACTATAAAATACTGAACCTTAAGCTTACCACATCTACTGAAGTTTATTGGCTTAATGAAAAAAGTATTTTATTCCAGTGCTAATGTCTCTTAAAAAATAGTGTCATCTAACATGACAAAGTCTGAAATGCCTCTACTTTAGATATTATAGTGCAATTAAGTGCCCATGTGGGCCAAACAAAATGGAAAAGGACCTATGTGTGCAAATAATATTTATAGCAACTCTTTTTGTTTTGACAAAGAATTAATTAGAAATTGAGCCAATGTCTATTGGGGAAAGGCTGGATAAGTTCTAATAGATGATTACAATGGAATATTAGTGTGCTATATAAAATGATAATCAGGAAGGTTTGACAAAATCCTGATAAGATTTATATGAATTGATGCAAAATGGAATAAGCAGAACCAGGAGAGCTTTTTTACAATAATAGCAATATGATAAATATGATCAACTACATTTTTCATCATAAAAACCTGGAAGACTTATATGAATGAACTCATGAAAAGTAAAGTCAGCAGACTCAGAACATTGTGCATAGTAGCAGCAATACTGTAATGATGATCTACTGTAAAAGACTTAACTACGCTAATCAATACAATCATTCAATATAATTCCAAAGGACCCATGATGAAAAATGTTACCATTTCCAGCAAAAGGACTGATGGGTTCTGAGTGTAGATTGAAGCATACTTTTTCTCTTTATATTTTTGCTTAAAAAAATTTTTGCAATATGGATAATATGGAAATAAGTTTTATATTACTTCATAAAATCAATATCATATTATCTATAAAGGATTGATGAAGGGAGAGAATTTGAGACTGTTAATGTAAAAAAAAGGTTTAAATAAATAATTTTTTTTGAATCTAATATTCACACTGGTCTTTGGGAGAGTGAACATCAAATGATTCTTGAAAGAATAGTTAGATTCCCCAATCCCAAGACTCTAAAAATGAAATTACTTCAAGTTAGATTCCACACTCTCAGTAAAGTTATATGAAACAGTAACAGTTGACTCCTATGATTAAGAAAGACCTTAAAAGCATAATATTAACAAATAGGCTCATCAACCAAATCTGATTTAAAATGTACATTTAGAAGATATGGAACATGTCAGTGTTCTGTGGCCAGTAAAATTCATTTTCTGGTGCTTTTTCACACAGATAAGGCTGAGAGAACAACAAAGTGCTCAGAAGGTGAAATTACATCACAGTCATGTTTATCCATTTGCTTATTGTACTCTCTAAGTAGTCTCAAAATGTTGTTCCTACCCACATATTTTGAAAAAAAAAATATTGACCCTGCTCCTCAATAATTTGAGGGTAAAAAGACTACGTGAAACATAGTTCAAAACCTCAAACAATGAATATATTTTGTGACTATCTAGAATACATATTTAGCTCAACACAAAATTATTTAATTAGGAAGCAGCATTATGATACAATAACGAGAACACTCCTCCAATCAACATTGAGTTCATTCTAACACAAATATACAATCATTTGTGAGAAGAAAAACGAAGGACAATAATATAGTAAGAGTGTGTGTGTATGTGTGTATATGTCTGTTTGTATAACACATGTGGCCAGGAGGTACAAGTAGACATGCAATTCATGTCTTCTGTGCTGAAGAGCTGTCAACATTTCACTTCATGTTAATATGCCATAGTTGATGTGCCAGCTACCCACCTGGCATAGCTCTCTGCTGTGCCTTGCTACACATCATTTTCCTAGTCTTCTGGCTTCCAACTATTACAATATCTTCAGGGCCATCTAATAATTCAGGACCATAGTTCTTTCAACAAGTTCTTTCAACTACTATCCATTGTCCATTGGGATATGCTGTGGTTAGTATGTCTCTTCACAGAAAAATATAGCAATAAATTTTTCTAGACAGCTCTTTAACCCTCCTACTTAGCCTGATGTATAATTTTCAGATAAAGTATTATATCCAGCATCTTCTGTTACTCTATAAGCTTACTAACCACAGCACACCCAGAGAATGGTGGATAGGTGACAAACAGGTAACCTAAGTTTCATTACCTAAAAAATTTAAGGGTGTAAGATTAGATGCTACTTTAGTTCTCATCTAGCTCTTAATATAGGGGAAGTAGGTGGTTCAGTGGGTCTAGAAACCAGGAAAACCCATGTTCCTGAGTTGAAATTTGACCTAACATACTTACTAGTTGTGTGACCCAGGGCAAGTCACTAAAGCTTGTTTGCCTCAGTTTCCTCACCTGTAAAATGAACTACAGAAGGAAATGGTAAACCACTTTAGTATCTTTAGCAAGAAAGTCAGATAACTAAAATGACACGACAAAACTCTTAATATATGACTCTATGCAGTATTTGATATCTACTATGTCATTTTTATATAATAGATGTTCATGATTACTATATGCTTCATTGCCCATTAGGTTTGCCTATTCATGAATTCTTTGGAGGTCACCACATTATGTGACTTTTTTCTAGCTCTGAAGCCTGCATTTCACCAAGGGATTTGACCATGGTTAGTTGTAAATAATATCTTGTAGTCAAAAAACACTTTCATTTGTTTACTGTATGAGGGAGTAGTACAGAAATGATTATTTCCATGTGAACATTTGGGTTTAGAAGAGTACAGAATGAAAGTCATATCTTAGGGGGAAAATAGCTAATATTCATGTAGCACTTACTATGTCCCAGGTGCTGTGTTAAGTACTTTACAATTATATCATTTAATACTCACAACAACCCTGAGAGGTAGATGCAATTACTATCCCATTTTACAGCTGAGTAAACAGCGGAAGACAGTGGTTAAGTGACTTTCTTATGATCACATATATCATTAATAGCGGAACCAAAACTAAATTCCAGTATTTTTGCTTCCTCTTCTTCTTTCCTATATTCCTTAATTTGGGGAGACCAATGGTTTAGTGCAATTAGTTACTGTCACCTCATTAATGTGAGATAATGTTATACACTTTCAATGCTGGAAAAACTTATGACATCTTTTCATATGTGTACATGGAAGCACTTTAAAAAAAAACAATGTCTGGGCAGCTAGGTGGCGCAGTGGATAGAGTACCGGCCCTGGAGTCAGGAGTACCTGAGTTCAAATCCGGCCTCAGACACTTAACACTTACTAGCTGTGTGACCCTGGGCAAGTCACTTAACCCCAATTGCCTCACTAAAAAAAAAAAAAAAAAAACAATGTCAGGTTTATCTCTAAAAGGAAAAGAATAATAAAACTTAAAGACATTTTTAAAAATATTTTTTGGTGGGGCAATGAGGGTTAAGTGACTTGCCTAAAGGTCACACAGCTAGTAACTGTCAGCAGATTTGAACTCAGGTCCTTCTGAATCCATGACCAGTTCTTTATCCACTGTGCCACCTAGCTGCCCCCAAGAAATTTATTTTTTAACAAATAGTCTCCAGAACTAGAGAGTAGAGGAACCTAATTGTGTGACCTCAGTTCACATGATGAACAATAAAATGCTTAGGTTTAATAATAAGGTGAGATAATTGTCAACTTACATGGCTAATGAAGCTATTGTAATTTAAATTGACATCATTCCTGGTTTTAAGGAAAATGCAAATATGATGTACATATATGTATATATTGACAAATGTATAGTTAAAATGTTATGTTGCCTTTTTCTCTTGCTTTATTTAAAAATATAGGTTTGTTTTCTTGAAATGTAGTATTTAGTACTTAATTGAAAATAAAAGCTGAATATAGTAGAACCAGTGAAAGGTCTTTATTATACTACAGAGCATATAAGATGGATATATTTCCTTCCTCTAGGAAGCTCAAGCATTTAATAGACTTATCCAACTCATCCTCAAAGAAAGTGGTAAAGGGCGTGGATTCATTTTATACTCCACTTTACTTTAGAAACTGAAGTACTGAAAGGTTTTTAATTGCCAAAGATTATAAAGAAAGTCAAAAGTAAGTTCAGAAGACTAACCTTAGAATTTTGTTGTTTTGTTTTAGTTCCTCCCCCTTACCCCAGGTAGATTCTAGCATACAAAGACAAAAGCTAAATTGTGATTGCGTCTAAGGAATTTACAATCTATTGGAACTTTTAGCATCTACAAAGATATGGTGTAGACCCTTTCTAGCCCCATCCCTCATACTTTTCTGCTGATTCATCCCATAGATTTGTGAACACCTATTTAAAACCATGGTCCTAGTCCTGAATAAAATCCTGTGCAAATTATTACATATTGTCCCATGTAGCTATTTTTTTTAAATGTACTAGAATAACTTCAGATCTAAAATACATATAGATGCTCTGAGGATGTAAGGAGCAGAACCAGAAATTATTTGGGTTCATTTAAAAAAAAATCATCCATTTCTCTTCCTAGTATATCTTTTTTTCCAGCTATAGGCTCAAACATTTCTATTTCCTCTAAAATATCTAGCATAATAACTGTAAAGTTTTGTCTACTCTTGTCCAGTCTGATTTGGGGAAAGATCAGAATATTAAAAGTGAACCCTGAAAATATCAAAAGTCATTTCTGAATTAATTATCAGTGTGGTCTCTTTTGGTTAACTTCCCCCTGCAAAAAAAGTTTGACAAACATCTGTGAGAAAAAATCCTCAGCTCTAAGAACAGAATGCATGTCCCATTCAACTACAAATTTCAGGATGAGAGTTAGTTCTCCTACCCTCTGATACAAATCATAGCTAGTCAATAAACATTTTTAAAGCACCTCTTATGTGTCAAAAACTAGAATAAGTACTAAAGATAAAAAGAAATGTGAAAAAAGCATGTCCCTACTCTAAAGGAGCTCACAGTTTAATGAAGGAGATACCAGTGTCAATAGATTTAAGAGCTCCTTTTAGGGATTAAGAAGTACGAAGACTGAAAATGTAGGAGGGGGCTAGGTTATGAGGGGCTTTGATTGCTAAAGAGGATTTTGCATTTGACCTTGGGGGCATTAGGGAGCCAGTGGAGTTTATTGAACAGAGAGAGTTGACATGATCAAATTTCCCCTTCAGAAAAATCACTTTAGTGGCTGAATGGAGAATGGATTAGAGTGGGAGAGACCTGAGGAAGGAAGCTATTATAATAGTCCTGAAGAGAATTTGGGGCAGGATGATTTGAGAATCATCCTTGAGAGATCAGCAAGTGAAGTATTATAGATGGTGAAGAAAAAAAGTGTCCAGTACAGAGCCTTGAGGTACACCTATAATTTGAAGTCATGATATGAAAGAAGAAAAATGGTCAGATAGGTAAGAGAACTAGGAGAGTGTGGTATCCCAAAGGCCTAGAGTTAGGATAGTACTGATTGAGTTAAAATATCCCAAAATAAGGGAAGAAGGGGAAACCTATCTCCAAAGAGTTTTGATGTTTTACATAAGTGACCATCTGAAGAGGAAAAGGAACCATTTGATGATTCTTCAGCCTTGTGAAGGTAAATATAAAAATATCCCTTGCTTTTCTATTTTTATCCCCAGGATTTAGCACACATCTTTGCACATAGTAAGCACTCCATAAATCTTTGTTCTTCATTCATTAGAAAATCATAAACCCTACACAGTGCCTTGAGTTAAATTGAAGTTAAAGAATTCCAAGCCCATGTGTAGCCACTTCTGTGTTAACCAATCATTGCCCTGGGATCTTTGAGAAGCACAGAAACTATTATGGTACTCATTTACAATCAAGAAGAGGCACATTTTCTCTATTAAAAGGAAAGGTAGGGGTAGCTAGGTGGCACAGTGGATAGAGTACCAGCCCTGGAGTCAGGAGGACCTGAGTTCAAATCCAGCCTCAGACACTTAACACTTACTAGCTGTGTGACCCTGGGCAAGTCACTTAACCCCAATTGCCTCACCAAAAAAAAAAAGGTATAATATTCCTTTTGCATTAATATCAGTTCACAAGCAAAATCTATGGGTACTGGTATAAGTTTAGTAGCATTGGTTGAGATCAAATAATGTCACTTTTTGTCTGAGATGCCAAAAACATACTACCTAACTTTCTGTTTATAAAATATTTGCTACTACAGGAAAAGGAATGAATAGGAGACTCCAAAAAATTTGCCAGTGGAGCCCAGTCCAATAGATAAGTAAATACAAAAACAATGCATAGTATATATAAAAAAAAATTATCTGGTCACAATTCCAGTGATAAAAGGAACACTAGCATTTTCAGCACCAGGGGAAGAGGGTACTTTGTCAGAGTTCCAATGTCAAGATGAATGCTAGTGCTTGTGGCTGCAGGGAAGCAGAGGCCCTTCCTGGGCACAGACCAGGAGAGCAGAGCCCACACCTCTACCAAGATGACACCATCTTGGAAATATAGAAAACTTGCCGACCCCCAAACTATACCTGAAAACATCAGAAAGAAAAAGTCTTAAACTTGTTACAGTGACTCCCCATCCCAAGGTGAGCAGAGCTCTACTTTAACATAAAATTTAATGTCAAGAAATAAGCTGTGAAAATGAGCGAACAAACCTACATTTCATTGAAGGCCAAGACACAAACTGTGAAGACAATAATGTGAAAACAGTTACAACCAAAGCCTTGAGAAAAAAAAAAATATCGGTCAGACACAAAACCTATAAGAATTGCTGAAAGAGCTACAGAAAGAGGAAAGAGTGTTAGAAGAAGCATTGGAAAAAGAAAGGAATTTATGAAAGAAAATTATGAAAAGAGAATTAACCTCTCAGTAAAAGAGGCATAAAAATATTGAAGAAGGGGGTGGCTAGGTAGCGCAGTGGATAAAGCACTGGCCCTGGACTCAGGAGTACCTGAGCTCAAATATGGCCTCAGACACTTGACACTTAACGAGCTGTGTGACTCTGGGCAAGTCACTTAACCCCCATTGCCCTGCAAAAAAAAAATATTGAAGAAAATAACACTTTAAAAACAGAATTGACCTAATGGTAAAAAGGGTAGAAAAATTCATTATGGAGGCAGCTAGGTTGCACAGTGGATAAAGCACCAGCCCTGGATTCAGGAGGACCTGAGTTCAAATCTGGCCTCAGACACTTGACACTTACTAGCTGTGTGACCCTGGGCAAGTCATTTAACCCTCATTGCCCCTCAAAAAATAAAGAAAGAAAGAAATCATCTAGTCCAATGCCTTCATTTAAAAGAAAGAAAGAAAGAAAAATTCACCATGAAAAGAGGTCCTTAAAAATCAGAGTGGACTAAATGAAAAAATAAAATAAAGAAGCTCAAAGAAGAAAATACTTCTTCAACAATTAGAATTGGGCTACCACAAGTTAATGACTTTATGAGATACTGTAACGATTGGAATGACGCCACCTGCTGGATACTTACTGTAGAAGAGTTCTGCCCATGAAGCGAAGGTCTTTGAGGGCAAGACCAGGAGTCTTTTCTTTGGTGGGAGGAAGTGACGCGGACAGACCAGGAGTCTTTTCTTTGGTGGGAGGAAGTGACGCGGACTAGTGGGAGGAGGAAGGAAGAGACTGGCGCTGACTCTGGGGCTTTTTCCTGAGGACGCTGGCGGAGAAGGGAGCTAGAAATGTGCTCTCCCTTTAATAGATAGGAATCTAGGCCTTTCTCTCTCTCTTTACCAAATTCTTATTCTCCTTAATAAATGCTTAAAAGTCTAACTCTTGCTAAAGCTTGTAATTGATTGGCGACCACTCATTAGATATTTTAGACAGTTTAGCTAGAATTTTAGCCCTTAACAATACTGAGAAACAATCAAATTCAAAACTATGAAAAATATGAGAAAATGTAAAAATCTCATTAGAAAAAAACAATTGACCTTGAAAATAGAATAAGGAGAGATAATTCAAGAATTATTGGACTAGCTGAAAGCCACAATAAAAAAAATAGCTGAGATAAGAAATTACCAAGGAACACTGCCCCTATATTTTAGATCCAGAGGGTAAAATAGATATTGAAAAAAAAAATCCATCAATGACCATCTGAAAGAGATTCCCAGGTGAAAACTCTCAGGAATATCATAGCTAAATTCTTAAGCTCCCAGGGAAAGAAGAAAATATTTCACTGAGCCAGATAGAAACAAGTCAAATATCATGGAACCACAGTCAGGATCACACACAATTTAGCAGCTTTTACATTAAAGGAGCGGAGGGTTTATAATATATTTTGAAGGCAAATGAGTAGGATCACAGCCAAGAATAACCCACTCACAAAAACTGAATATAATCCTTCAGGGGAAAAATGAACATTTAATGAAAAAGAAGACTTTCAAGCATTACTGAGGAAAAGAACAAATCTAAATAGAAAATCTGAGAAAAACAAAACTCAAGAGTAAAAAGGTATACATGAAAGGGAAATTATAAGGAGTTCCACAAGGTTAAACTGTTTACATCCCTATATGTGAAGATGATTCATATAATTCCTAAGAATTTTATGATTATTAGGGCAGTTCAAAGTAGTTTATAAAAACATAGGACATGGGTGCAAGTCAATTATATTAGAATGAATTTTTTAAAAAATGAAGGGGAGATAAAGAGGGATGCACTAGGAGAAGAGGGACGTGAGAGGTAGAACAAGGAAATTTTCTCACATAAAAGAGGCAGGCAAGGAAGAGCTTCTACAGTGTAGGAGAAAATGGATGTGTGGTGGGCAATACTTGAACTTTATTCTCTCTCATTAGAATTGGTTCAAAAAGGGAAGAATCTATACATATACACACATATATATACAAACATATGTGTGTAGTAATAGACATATAATGTGTGTCTATTACATACACATGTGTATATATGTGTTACAATATGCATGTATACATAGCACACACATACACACTCAATTCTGTATAGAAATCTTTCTTATGCAATAAGGAAATAGGAAGGGAAGAGGATAAAAAAATGGCATGGGGTGAAAAAATTGAGAGCTCATTAAAGGAGGCAATGTTTAAAACAAAACAGATTTTTTAGTAGGGACAGGATAAAAGAAGCTGGAGGAATAATTAGAAGAAAATGGAATGGAGGGGAATACATGATAATCATAACAGTGAACAGGGATGAGGTTACCCCCAAAACAGAAATGAATAACAGAATGGATTACAAACAAGAATCAAAAAGAAATGTCCTGTTTACAAGAGGCATGGTTGAAATAGAAAGACAAAAACAAAATTAAAATAAAGGGCTGGAGAAGAATCAAATACACAGCAGCTGAAGCAAAAAAAAAAAAAGACATGGTTAGCAATCATGATCTCAGACAAAGCAAAAGCAAAAATAGACTTAATTAAAAAATAACCATGGGGGGCAGTTAGGTGGCGCAGTGGATAGAGCACTGGCCCTGGAGTCAGGAGTACCTGAGTTCAAATTCGGCCTCAGACACTTAACACTTGCTAGCTGTGTGACCCTGGGCTAGTCACTTAACCCCAATTGCCTCAATCAATCAATCAATCAATCAAACAATAAATAAATAAATGACCATGGAAACTACATTTTGCTACCATAGACAAGGAAGTACCAAGGTTGCTCAGTGGATAAAGCACTGGGCCTAGAGATAGGAACACCTGAGGTAAAATCTGGGCTCAAAAACTTAATAGTTGTTTGACCATTGGCAAATCACTTAAGCTCTGGTAGCCTTAATCCACTGGAGAAAGAAAGTGAAAACCCCTCTAGTATCTTTGCCAAGAAAACCCTAAGCAAAGCATTGGCATGCTATGGTTCATGGAATCATAAAGTATTGGACATAACTGAACAACAGCCACCATAGTAAATGAAATAATATCAAAAAATTTACACCAAGTTTCTCTGACAAAAGCCTCATTTCTAAAGAACATAGAAAACTATATAAACTTTGTAAAACTGAGTCATTCCCCAATTGATAAATGATCAAAGGATATGAATAGGCAGTTTTTAGAAGAAGAAATTAAAGCTATATGTAGTTATATAAAAACACTCTAAATAACTTATTGATTATAGAAATGCAAATTAAACAACTCTGAGGAACCACCTCAAACCTATCAGAAATGATAAATGATGGAGGGGATGAGGGAAAATAGACAAAGTAATGAACTATTGGTGATGTAGTGAATTGGTCCATACATTCTGGAGAAAATTTGGAACTGTGCTTAAAAGGTTATAATACTCTGCATACTCTTTGATCAAGCAATAGGACTCCTAGATCTGTATCCCAAAGAGATCAAAGCTAAAGCAAAAGTACTTATATGAACAAATATATTTATATCAGTTCTCTGTGGTGGCAAAAAATTTTAAATTGAGGTAATGCTCTTCAATTGGGGAATGGCTGAACAAGTTGTGGCATGTGATTTTAATACTAGTTTGCTATAATAAATTATGATTAAGGTGGTTTCAGAAAAAATTAAGAACTATATAAAATGTTGCTTGCAAAGTAAAATAAGAAGAACTGATCAATCACTGTGCACCATAACAGAAATGTTGTAATGATGATTAATTATGAAGGACTTGGCTATTCTGATCAATACAATGATCCAAGACAATTCCAAAGTACTCATGATTTTAAAAGGGTATCCATCTACAGAGAGAGGATCAATGAATTGTGTGTCTAAATTGAAATATAATTTTCTCACTTTTATGTTTGCTTTTTTGAATATGGCTATTGTAGAAATTGATATATATATACATATGTATATATATATCATATGTATGTGTGTATGTGTATATGTATATATGTGTGTACGCATATACTTATGCCTATGCATGCATACATACATATATACATACATGTGCATATATAGGAAAAGAGAAAACATGGAACTCTTTAAGAGGATCCCAGAGTGTATGGAAAGGTCAGGCCTAAAACCCCACTCTCCTACCCTTCCTGCCACGGTGTTTTTGTTTGTTTGGGTTTTTTTGCATTGCTTTTCATGGCCCAGCATGGGTTATGGTCGCAATGTCAAGACTACTGAAACTCCAATTATCTAAGTCATAAGGGGCAGCCACCTTTGACAGTTGCATATTCAACAAAGTGACAGCAGCTATTTTGAATGCTCCGGCCTGGTTATGTCAGTACATAGCAAATCACCTAGGAATAGTCTCCAGCTCAACCACTATCAAACATTTTCTGTTGAGACAAATTAGAATAAGTTTCTCCTGGCTTATCTGCCACCCTGAGAAGGCTAATAAAGTTGTACCAATATGAAATAGTTTAATAATCAGGTAGAAAACTTTCCCAGACATAAAGAAAGTGGTCTCTTGGCATTTCCTTGAAATCCTTCTCTCTGAAGCATTATTTCTCAGTTCCTTTCAGTTGAGGTTTAGCCAAAGTGATTTCATTAGGGTCCTTGTTTCTGACAGGCATAGACACAGCTGGGACACCTTGGGTTCTTGGCTTGTTACTGAGAAGCTTTCCCACAGCATGTCATCTGGGTATTGTAGTGCTGTAAACCTTGACATTTCATGATCACTCCTCCCTGTGTTGTTACCAAGCTGGATGGGCAACAGAATCAGACCTTGTGGGAAGCTATGTTTGAAGATCCTCAGGATGAAAAGCAACCATAGTAAGGGGAGATGCAAGTAGCTAAATTGTAATTAGAAGCTCTGAGCTGGAAATGGGCCCACAAGTGGGATTAAGTCTTTTATTTTGCAAGAGGTTAAAAAAATAAAAAATTGTTTTCACTGCCCAGTCATCAATCATTCCTTAAAACCTTCAGAGGTAATGAACATGTTTTCTATTAGTTCAGGCCAATAATCAATAGATCTGAATCTAAATCAGAATAGTTTAAGACCTATTTTAGTTATGACAATTTTTCCCTGTTATTTTAAACTGGCCAGTAATTATGAACAACTATTTTAACAGATATTCTTAAATACCACATATACCTGCATATTGCACAAAATATATACACATATAGGTTAATACATACATCTATATTTTATAAATATGTGCATATTTGTAATTATTTAATATCAAATTAAATATGGATATATCCCAATAGGAAATATATAGGAATATATAATATAAATTTTATACACTCCATAGATCTATATATACATATAGTCATAAGGCATACATGTATATATGTACACCAAACTAAACTCATGTGTATATATATTATATATATGCATGTATTCATTGTCTAAGTGTATAATCATGTTATGTTATTTATATATTCACATTGTATATATATGTATGTATGACTATATATCTCTATATAGATACCTATATAGATGAGAGACACATACAGAGAGAGAGAGAGAGGTATATGCATGCACCACATGCACACACATGCATAGTACAGAAAGTTTTGTGCTAGATTATTTAGAATATAACTTAGAAAGAATGGAGTTCACATATTTCCTCAGACTCTTAGTAGCTGCATGTACATATCACTTATCCTCTCAGTCTTAATTTCCTCATCTGTAAATTGAGGATAATAACAGCATTTATCAGAGTTATTGTGTGTATCAAATGAAATACTTTATGCAAAATGCTTTGCCAATCTTACATGCCATATAAATGCTAGTGTATATGTGTATACACAGAAAAACATTATGTGTATATATAATCAATAACAAGCACATATATGACTATATATCCATACACATGTATATGTCTATATTTACACGATAAGCAGATTTCCCTCTAATGAAGCTGAATGCAGCCAATCAGGACTATGATACTCTTAAAATTTGTCTGGTAGAAAGGAAATGGTTCCTATTCTATATTTTGTGATTAAATTTTCATAACCTCACACAATTTTCTTCTGATCCATTATAGTACTACATTAAATGATATTATGGGGTTCTTTCTCTTTATACCAGGGCCTTGGACAAATGACCAGGCACTTCTGTCTTCCCTTATCTCCTTTAACATGAAGTATTGACATTATATTCAGTCATTTATAACACAAAATCAAATTTATTAATGTGAGAAGAATGTGGGGACAATATTGAGGGAGAATGTGTAGTAAAAAGAGAAAGGGGCTAGAAATCAGATATGCCAAAAATTAGATTGTAAACTTGGGTAAGAAAGATTCTTTTATCTTTAAAAAGCATCAGTTTCCTTAAGTCTAAAATGGAGTGGGTTTGCAGATTAATGTCCTTTGCAACCATAAATAATATTATATATATTGAATAGGAATTCGTAGGTATATATTAGGATAAACTTCCACTAAAGTTCTACTCCAATGATCCTTCGATCAGTCAATTAATTAGCAAACAAACATTTATTAAATACGTTTTATGAACCAGGAACTATGCTAGTTGCTTCACATTCTATTTATTAGGGAGACAATTTTATATACACACATATGTATATGTATGTACATATATAATCAACAAATAAATTAACATATATAATGTGAAATATATACATAATAAATACATACCCACAGATATGCATACATTTATCCCAATGTAAGTATATAAATACAAAAAATAATCATCTAATCAATCAGGCTTCTATTTCCTGTTGTTGCTGAGGGTTTCTGATTAATTTTCCTGGAATTTTTCTGGATTCTTTTTAAGGATTCTTTGTCCAATGGCCTCAGCTTCTGACTATTTATATGTACCAACCTGGAATTGACAAAGGAGCTTAGTGGGTCTCTTTACTGGGACCACTCGCCTAGGTTCAGGAAGATCTAAGTTCAACTCTGGTCTCAGATATTAAGTAGCTGTGGTACCCTAAGTGAGTCATTTAACTTCTGTCTACCTTATTTTCCTTCTCGTGTCATTGTGAGGATAAAATGAGATATTTTTAAAGTGCTTAGCTCAATGAATGTCACATTTTAAGTGAGCACTTAATAAATGCTGGGTTGCCTTACTAAAGTTTCTTTTGTGATTTACTGTTCTATTCAATTTGGTACTCTTTTAAGATCATTGTTAGAGTAAAAGTGAAAGAATCAGGCTCTTGTGTTACCTACTACAGTCATCTTCATAAAAGTCTTTACTGATCACTTTCTAATGTCCTATTAAAGAGTCAGTTCTGATATAACATAACATGTGCATTTCTTTTAAAAAAAAGCATACATGCTATGTAAAATTCAGCAACAAAAACCATTGGGCTTGTGGGTATTGGTGCGCGAGAACAAAAACTTTGTCAGAGACATACTAAAATAAATAGAAACAAAATAAAGACAGTATCACATTTTTAAACCTGTTAAATGGTCAACAAATACATAAATACTAGAATAAATAGTGGCAAAGCATCAGGAAGTGGATCAACTTGCACAGATTCCTATGTGGCACTGGTTAGCAAAGTAAATGGCTATGGAGAGAGAGAGAGAGAGAGAGAGAGAGAGAGAGAGAGAGAGAGAGAGAGAGAGTGGCCCTCCAACTCATGGCTTTTGGGAAGGCACTTGGACCAGGATCAAAAGTGTGTGTGTGTGTGTGTGTGTGTGTGTGTGTGTGTGTGTGTGTGTGTGTGTGTGTGTATTGGGGGGAGATATAATAGAAAGATGAGAATGTGTGGGTGTGGAAGAGCCCTTCTCTGCCTACTGCTCTTAAAACACCAAGAGTTATACAATGAATACCTTTAAAAATATGCTTATGGAAGTGAACAACAAAAGGCTTAGAGCTTCTGTGCTTTTGTGAAATGGTGGAAGAAGTTATCTGTTCAATAATTTTCAAATTATCTCTCCTGGATCTATTTTCCAGGTCAGTTGCTTTACCAATGAAATATTTCACATTGCATTCTATTTTTTTTTTATTCTTTTGGTTTTGCTTTATTGTTTCTCTGTTTCTCATAAAGTCATTAACTTCCATTTGCTCAATCCTAATTTTTGTTTTGTTTTGTTTCATTTCGTGGGGCAATGAGGGTTAAGTGACTTGCCCAGGATCACAGAGGTAGTAAGTGTCAAGTGTCTGAGTTTGGATTTGAAGTCAGGTCCTCCTGAATCCAGGACTGGTGCTTTATCCACTGCACCACCTCGCTGCCCCCATGCTCAATCCTAATTTTAAGGAGTTACCTTCTTCAGTGAATTTTTGTACTTCTCTTTCCATTTGGCAAATTCAGCTATTGAAGTCATTCTTTTCCTCATTGGCTTTTTGTACTTCTTTTACCATTTGGCCTAGTCTGTTTTTTAAGGTGCTATTTTCTTCAGCATTTGTTGTGTCTCCTTTACTGTTGACTTTTTTCATGATTTTCTTGCATCACTGTCATTTGTCTTCCCACTTTTTCCTCCACCTCTCTTATTTTATTTTCAAAGTCCTTTTGAGCCCTTCTTTGGCCTGGGACAAATTCATATTTTTCTTGGAGGCTTTGGATGTAGGAGCTTTTACTTTGTTATCTTCTTCTGAGGGTATATTTGATCTTACTTGTCTCCATGGTAACCTTCCATGGTCAGAAGTTTTTTGTGTGTTTGCTCATTTTCCCAACCTATTTCTTGACTTTTAACTCTTGTTAAAGTGGAGCACCCCTTCCAGGGTGGAAGGTTGCCTTTTTGAAGTTTCAAGGGGTTTGTGCAGCTGTTTTTGGAGACACTTCTAGAGATATGTAAGTTTTCATTTCTTCCAAGGTGGTATGATTTAAGGAGAGATATGTTTACTATTCTCCTGGCCTGTGTTCTGATCTGCAAACAACAAAAGTCTGCTTTTATATGTCCCTACTCCACTGTAGCTTCAAGCTCTGGTGTGTTAGTGCTCCTCCCCACCCTGGGATTGTGGATTGGGATGGGGTTCCAAGACAGGGACCTGGACCTTGGATATGGGCAAAGCAACAGAGTCCTGACTCAGTACTAGCAAAGAAACTCCTGTAATCTCCTTCTGCCCAATTGTTTGGCCCCTTTACTATCTTTAAGTTGAGTTCCAGATGCAGTTGCTACTGCTGCTGATTCATTGGCTTCCAAGGCCTGCTCCTGGTTTGCTGAGGCTGTGTTGGTCCTGGACTGTGCTCCATTCTCATCTAGGTGTAATGGACCTTTCCTGCTAACATTCTAAGTTGTCTTTTGGCTGGAAAATTATTTCAGCCTGTCCTTTTGTGGGTTCTGCTGCTCCAGAGATTTTCTTATGACATTATTTGTAAGAATTTGGAGGGGTCTTGGGGAGAGCCCAGGCAAATCAATGCCTTTCCTCAGCCATTTTGGCTCTGCCCCCCACCCCAGAAGAGCTATCTGAAACTTAATAGAATGTTGAAATGTAAGTTCTGGATATATATGGCTTATTGCCCTCTTGTGGCCTTTCCTGAAAGAAATAAAGTACATAGAAATTTGCGTTATACTCAAATTGTTCCTTAATATCACACTGAAACAAATTTGCATTTTGAAAACAAAAATTCCAGCAGAATGCACTGTAGGTTCTCCTATTTTTTCTTGAAACCCTTCATCCTTTCATTCAGCCTTTTAAAAATCTCTTACAAGGTTTTATTAGTTTATTTTGTCACTTAACTATTAGAATAATTGAAAACTTTCTTTGCTAGAAACCCTATTGTTTAGCTAACTCTTCAACAATTTCAGTGACTTTTTACATGGGTGTCAATCTAAAATTGTAAAGTAACTTAATGCATGTATAAATCTGGTTCCTTACAAAAACCTTTCTCTGTCCAACAGAGACATGTTTAGAACAGAGATATAAGGAGAGGTAGCTATTCCATCATATTTTATTTCCTTACTCTGATAGGGGCAGTTGGTGGTGGAGTGGACAGAGCACTGGCCCTGAAGTTGGGAGTGTCTAAGTTCAAATCTCACCTCAGACATTTACTAGCTGTGTGGCTCTGGGCAAGTCACTTAACCCCAATTGCCTTAAACATCTAGGATCATCTCCAGTCATTGAAGTATATATCTTGCCACTAGACTCATAGGGCTCTGGAGGAGAGAATGAGGTCTGTGACCTTGCACAGAACTTCCTCACTGAAATCCAATTTACTGAAAATCATGAAATCACCCTCATGTTTTGATACTCTTTGAGAATGAAAGACAAACAACAAGCTTACTCTAATATATCACTTTTTTAAAAATCACCTTTGCAAGTACCTACTTTAATTTTATGTTAAAATTATAGTAATGGAAAATAGGTAGATAAGAAGTAAGGTGGATGTCAAATTGAACATCATATGAAAAAAAGTATTTTTATATTACATTGTTAATGGGAGCATCCACAAATTATCAATGTGCAACCACTGATAACTATATTTCACACAATCTATTATTATGGCTGAGCAGCTTCAACCTTTGTCTGATGTCGTTAACACAATGAAAAAGCAATAGATAGTTATTAGAACATACTGACTGCTAGATGCCTTTATTTGGAATTAATATGATCTTGATAATCAAGGAAAGCCTTCTAAGAGGCTGTCAGCACTTAGTTTGGGGGCCTTGTAGTCACTTTGAGGACTGTCTTGTGTTGTGTTTCTATGCTTTGGGTTTCATCACTATTATGCCTTAGGTAACGCTGTATTTATATCCTTAACTGCACACTTCACATATTTTCTCCTAATAACCATTTGGCTCCATGTTGTCTTCTGACTAACAGATACATCAATTTTGTTGTGTGTTCTATTGATTTAATCTTTTCCTGAGTATTCACATCTTGAGAGTCTGAAAAAGCTTTGTTAGCATGCATGTGTGTTGAGATTGGAGCTTATGGTTTTAAAAGGGCTACGTGTAGGCTTAGGGAATTAAAAATAACCTTTTTGGACCTGAAGAAGATTAGAACAGCCTGAGAGATTGTAAGTTCTGTTCATCAGCTTTTGCCATAGCAAAAGAACTTGTGAACCTCAAATGACTTGTTTAAATCAAACAGCAAAAAGCACAGGGTGAATGGGGCCTGAAATAGACCATACACAATTTGAGTCAACTCAATAATGGGACATCAGTATATCGAAGAACTCATCATTCTGTGTGTAAAGAAAAGCTTCAATGTGTGATAAAATCAGATTCCATCTTATTTAACATTTCCATTTGCATTTCTTTAAACATCTAACATGAAATTCATCATTTTATCTTAAAACAAATAAATAAACCCTGACTCCTATTCCAAATTTCCTCATTTTCTCCAATAGAATTATTCTTTTCTCATTCCACCAAGCTTGACATTTCAAATTGTCTCTGATTCATCTTTTTTTCCTCCTCATATCTAATCTGTCATCAAGATGGTCCATATTAATTTTTATAATATTTACCAATTCCTCTCTAATTCACATCTCCTAAATTAGAATTCAAACCCTCATCATTTCATGAGTAAATTATCATAATAATTTATCATATTTCCCAGCTCCAAATTTAAGAGTATAATATTAGTGGAGGGCTGACACAATGGTCTTAAGCTTTTCCTCCTCACATGCTAACTGTAAGTGGCTCCTAATTATCTATAGGATTAAATATTTCTTCTATACTTTCAAAGCTGTACATAATCTGGTACCATTTTGTCTAAATTTATCTTCTCTGATCCATGACACAAATATAAATTCAAAGTGCCTCATCTCTAACAGCTCTTCTCTTATTCCCCTCCCTGAGCCAAATCTAATCATTTTAAAAGATCCAGCTCAATTACCACATTTTCCATGAATCCATTGCAAGTCATAGAAACCCTACCCAATTCCAGTTTCAAATAGCATATTTTAGAATAACCACATAATTTTCCACTGCCTTATATATTTTAAATGTATGTCTTAGCACCTCATTCATTCTGTAAGCTTCCTGAAAGCAAAGCTTCTATTTAAAATTTGTAATTTAAATTTATTTTGCATCTCACAATTTTTGTCTACTATAATTCTAGAAAAATAGTAGAGATTTAATAAATGTTTATTGAGTTCTGTATCAGTACTGAGAAGTACATTATCCCTAATATGGTAGTGATTTTAACAGTACTTTCATTCTAAATGTAATTGTAATGATACAGTTTACTTAATGTTCAATTCTTACAGAACTGTGTTCAGTTCTATGTACTACTTTTTTTTTTTTTGCAGGGCAATGATGGTTAAGTGATCTGCCCAGGGTCACACAGCTAGTAAGTGTCAAGTGTCTGAGGCTGGATTTGAACTCAGGTCCTCCTGAATCCAGGGCCAGTGCTTTATCCGCTGTGCCACCTAGCTGCCCCCTTATGTACTACTTTTTTAAAAGGAAGTATGTAATCAACTAAAGTACATACAGAAAAAGATGAAAATAGCAAGGTGAATAAAACCCTGATACATGAAAACCAGTTGTAGAAATTAGGCATCAGAAAGGGATAAAGGGAGAGTAATAATTGTCATCAAATTAATTATCAAGGCTTTCTTATGACTGACAGAAAAAAACATGTTCTCTTCAGTCACTGAGCAAAGAACAGGAACAATGACTAGAAGCTGGCAAAATGCATATTTCAGTTTGATGAAAGTAAAAACTTTTAAGAGAGTAATCTAAAATTGAAAATAGTCTTCCTAGAAAATAGTGAGTTTGCCATCACTAGAGGTTTTCAGGCTAAGCCTGGATGATGACTTGTCAGCTGCTTAGCTATACCTAGAACAAAAGTAAGAGAGAATGAGCAAGCATTCAAAAGCTTGTTATATGGCATTAACTATAGTAAGTGTTGGGGATACAAAAAACCAAAATAATCTCTGTCCTCAAGGAGCTTACATTCTAGGAAGGGAAAATAACATATATGGGAGAACTGTGGCCAGGGAAGGGTGTTGTGGGTCTCAGAATTTATAGGGATGATTACAGGATTCATAAGGTAAGTTAAAATACCCTTTCTAGATATGATAGTGTTGAATTTTGCTGTTTCCAGAGCAAGAGATAGAAAGGTGGGAGGTTAGCAGGATTTGATATGTATTTTGCAGCAGCACAAAAAAGTGATGACCACATTCTATAGGCATAAAATAAAGTTTTGTTGATTGATTATGTATTCTATTTGTTGACTATGAGATTTTTGAAATGTCTTTTGACATTAAAATTATGTGACGCTAGGTGGCACAGTGGATAAAGCACTGACCCTTTATTCAGGAGTACCTGAGTTCAAACCTGGCCTCAGACACTTGACACTTACTAGCTGCATGACCCTGGGCAAGTCACTTATCCCTCATTGCCCTGCCAAAAAAAATAATAATTATGTGACTCCATGATTTGAGATCCACCATTAAATCAAAGTGTAACGATTGGAATAATGCCACCTGCTGGATACTTACTGTAGAAGAGTTCTGCCCATGAAGGGAAGGTCTTTGAGGGCAAGACCAGGAGTCTTTTCTTCAGGAGTCAGGAAGTGACGCGGACTAGTGGGAGGAGGAAGGAAGAGACTGGCGCTCAGTCTCGGTTTTTTCCTTTGGACTCTGGTGGAGAGCGGAGCTAGAAATGTGCTCTCCCTTTAATAGATAGGAATCTAGGCCTTTTTCTCTCTCTTTACCAAATTCTTATTCTCCTTAATAAATGCTTAAAAGTTTAACTCTTGCTAAAGCTTATAATTTATTGGCGACCACTCATTAGATATTTTAGACAGACTAGCTAGAATTTTAGCCCTTAACAGATGGCTGACCGCGAAGAGGAAAGCTAACCCTCAGTCTTCTGATCTTCTGGTTGGGTAAGAAATTTCCCCTCCCTCTCCCTTTAACTGCTAAGTACTGGCATACTGGCTGTGTTTTTTCCTTTGAATTTTTTCGAATGGACCTTTTAAACTCCCTAATTACCCTATTTTTGATTTTAGTCTGTTTAACCAGACAAATGGGAGATAAGATCATGTTAATGCTTTGTTTTTGTGGATTTTCTATTTTTCTTTTTATTTTTGTTAAAAGAGCCAGCAACTTACTCACACAAGGAAATATCTCTCCCTCTCCCAACCATGCTTTTTCAGAGAAACCTGAAGAGATTCCCGCAGCTTTTCCCAGTTCTAACACTAATTGTTGCTTTAATTTTGCATGCCTGGAGGGAATGACCCACCCTCTAGAAGCTTTTAATCCCCTAGCACCTGGAGGCAAAGTGGGGGAAGAGGAATCCAGGCCTGAGTTCAAAATCAAGTCTGATTCAAATTGCTCTGGTCCCTCCCCTCCTCTCCAGACCCCACCCTCTACTCCTCCTATGGCCAAGCCCATAGCTTCCCCTGCCTGGGAAGTCCAGAGATCTGATGCGCATGCTCAACTTTTTCTACCTGCATTTGCAGCTTCAGGCTCAGCCCTTCCCCGGCCTGGCTGTGCTTTTGAGACAATCTTAGAAAACTCTTTAAATTCCAGATATGCTTGTTTTGTTCATAATTTTGCTAACCTGCTTTTGTCTTTAATTAGTAATCTTATAAAGCATTTGTATGGTGAAAAGACTGACAGACAATATAAAGGGGTTAAAGAAGAAAAACTTAAGCTGAATAAGAATGACAACCATCAACATAGTTCAAGACTCTGCTTCTTTTGCCATGGAAGGGTATATATTTTAGAGAAATGTAGAAGTAAGCAGCAAGGTATTGATATGAGTGTTGGGGATTTTAGATATCGGAATCAAAAGTGTTCTGAATTCACTCAGAGTATTAATGTCAGTTCAGAGGTTACATAGGATTTCTATGCTATTATATATACATTTTGAAATTAATGGTATGGGTTTATTTTCATAGAGATTTTCATGCTTTTGAGATTGTGTCTTATACTTAGTTTTTAAAACAAGGAGAATATTTGTAAAAGCTTTTTATAGTCATGTGATCAAGTTTATATTTTATAGTACTCTTATTAATATTAAATTCATATTCATTTAGATTTCCCTAGTTTGAATTTCATTGTCTTTTATTATTCCACGTGTATTTTCTTCTATTCATTCATCTATCTGATTTTGAAACATGGTTTTGATTTCATAATACAATGTTAATTCTAGGAGTATTGTGCTCCCATATTCTGAGTTGTTTGTTTTTGTTATTTTTTTTTCCTCAACTGATTATTTGATCAAACTCTTTAAAGCATTTCCCTGGCAAATTGGTTGCCATGGCAAGTGTAAATTGATTCTAGAAGTATTATTTTTGATAAGCATATTCAAAAAAAAAAGAGAGGAACATTTGTAAAAGTTTTCTATTTTCAAAAAAAAAGTTTTCTTTGAGATTGTGTTGTGCTTTAACTTGTATTTAAATATGTTCTGATTTTTCACAAAAGTAATTGTATACTAAGTAAAAAAAAGGGTATTATTTGAAATTGTTGCATAATTATATATTATATTTTGAGTCAAGATGTATTCACATTTTTTGCAATCATTTATTATCCTCAATTTTAAATCCATATGAGACTTGGATTATGGGAACTTATCATTTAAGACATTAATTGCCTTTATTCTGAGTTATCAGATGCCAGTTGGCCAAGATGCCATCCAATCACAAGAGGAATACATGCAAGAGCAGACACTGAACTGTCACATGAGGGGAGACATGCATGAAGTCAAGGTATGGCCGAGGGAACGGCTTTTGACAAATGTTGAGGTTGGATTCTCTTGGTTTAATATTTTATTCTCTTTTTCCCCACAATATTGTACAGATGGCTGGAAGTATTCATCCCACCCATCTCACTTCTACACCTGGCTTCTATGCTCCCTCCTATATGCCTGATGCCATGGACATCTCAATCCCATGCATCTGATTAAGTCTGACTCAGTTTCTTCCAATATGTTCGGTGGCATGGACATATATTCCATCCACCTATTTTAAGCCTGGCATACTGCATGGACAGTATATATTGCTCAAGTGTGGGAATGTTCATATCCCATCATTTCTCTGTTCTTTTATGGTAACCCCCATAATTATCTCAGGTGTCATGATAAATACAGTGTTGAATGTGGCCTTGACACCTGTTACCAATTATATTAGATTTTTTAATTTCTCATAATGGCATGAGGATAATTAGGCAGATGATGCAAAAAGTGATAAAACAAAGACAAAAATTATTTTTATTAATTAATATTGCAGCAATTGTCTTCTCAATTACCCTCCATAAGGGGGGACTATAGTAATATTATAATTTTAAAGAATGGTTCAATTTTTGTTTTATTATATGTTTCATGTGTAACAACTAAGATTATGAATTCCCTTAGACATGTTATTGAGAATTTTCGTTGTTTGATTTGATTATTGACAAAGCTATTTTAAAGTTGTGTTAAGCTCAATGTTGTAGGAAATTTTCCTGGCTGATTACCAGCATCCACACATCAACCCCTGAAAAGACTTCCATTCCATGACTACACCTAGAGGACATCTGAGAAAAGACTTTCAGAGACTTTAAATGAACAGTTTTGATTTGTTGTTTTTGTTGTTTTTTTTTTCTCTTTCTGTTATAATATACACCATCTGTAACACGTATTCTCTGCAGAGGCCCTCCCTTTGCAAGACTAATGTCAAAGCGTCGGTTCATGAGGACAAAAAAAAAAAATTGCCCCTCTGGACAAAACTTTCCTCTCTTCCTTTTCTATATTGTTGTTCACATATTATTAGTTAGCAATAGTTATTATATTCTTTTTACTGTTCCGTCAAGGAAACATTTTGTTTCTTGAGGAACAACAGGGGGGACTGTAACGATTGGAATAATGCCACCTGCTGGATACTTACTGTAGAAGAGTTCTGCCCATGAAGGGAAGGTCTTTGAGGGCAAGACCAGGAGTCTTTTCTTCAGGAGTCAGGAAGTGACGCGGACTAGTGGGAGGAGGAAGGAAGAGACTGGCGCTCAGTCTCGGTTTTTTCCTTTGGACTCTGGTGGAGAGCGGAGCTAGAAATGTGCTCTCCCTTTAATAGATAGGAATCTAGGCCTTTTTCTCTCTCTTTACCAAATTCTTATTCTCCTTAATAAATGCTTAAAAGTTTAACTCTTGCTAAAGCTTATAATTTATTGGCGACCACTCATTAGATATTTTAGACAGACTAGCTAGAATTTTAACCCTTAACAAAAGGAATGCTGAAGGATATTAACTTTTAAAAAACATACAAATGGAATCCATCTTTTGTCTATTCACTTCTCTCATCATTTACCAATCAGAAAATTCACATGTGTATATGTACATGTACATGCAGGTATATGTACACTGTACATGTATTTGTATAGATGTACATATACATGTATATACCTGCATACATGCATATACTATATGTGTGTGAGCACATACACATACATGTACACATATAACTTTGAATTGATTTCTGCTGTATTTTTCTGAATCATGGAACTAGAAAGTTATCAAACTACATATATGGAGAGTTTGTTGATTCTTACAATTCATTATGGTTTCCTTAAAGTGATCTTTCCTTCCTGTATAACAATACACTTTTATACTCTCTGTGCTCTTTGAAACTAGAACATAGAAACTTACAAATTAATCCATGTCTATTTTTCAGGTAGCAAGAACAAGAATAGTAATTCAATAACTGGGGCACTAAAGGATGAAGGAAAATACCAGCAATTATTTTCTTGGACTCCATCCAGTAGAGGTCAGAGATAAATAAAATCCTCCCATGTTAGGAATTGATAGTGAATTTGCTGTCAAATGGTAAAAACTACAAAAGGCATAATTTTCAAAGAAGGCAAGAATGGAATGTGTTTGCTTTTGTGTTTCAGGAGTTGAGAAAATTGAGCTTGCTTGGTTGGTTTGTTTGTTTTGCTGGGAGTGAAGGCATTGACCTGATCTTGTTGAAACACATAGTTTATTCCTTTTAATTAATAATATAAGAGACATTCTTTGGTCCAGGAGGCAGAAGGAAGATGACAAAGGAAACATCTTCTTTTGATAAGTACCAGAATAAGATGCACACTTTGTCCCATCATTGTGGTTCTAAGGCGTACCATCTTCAGAAGTGAATCTGTGGTAAATGTGGGTATCCTGTTAAATGCAAGAAAAAGTATAATTGGAGTGCAAAGGCTAAATGATGCAACACCACTGGTACTGGTCAAATGAGGCACCTAAAAATTGTCTACCACCGATTCAGGAATGGATTCCATGAAGGAACAACACTTAAACCCAAGACAGCAGCTGTTGAAGCTTCTAGTTCATCTTGAGGATTCAATTGTTTGTTAAAATAAATGTCCTGGGGCAGCTAGGTGGTGCAGTGGATAGAGCACTGGCCCTGGATTCAGGAGGACCTGAGTTCAAATGCAGCCTCAGACACTTAACACTTACTAGCTGTGTGACCCTGGGCAAGTCACTTAACCCCAACTGCCTCACCAAAACCAAAATAAACGTCCTGAATCAAGAAAGAAAGGAAGGAAGGAAGGAAGGGAGGATGAAAGAAACAAACAAAGAAACAAAGAGAAAAGAAAAAAACAGTAGACAAGTATCCCTTTAATCTATGAGTTCAAGATGTTTATCATTCATTCTGAGTTGGGTGTAATTTTTCCTAAAGCTCTGGACTTTCATTTCAAACAGGTTACTAGAGTTACATCACTAAATAGACTTCCTCTCAGCACCTCAAAATTAACTTTTCTTTTTTTTTTTTTTAATTTTTAAATTTTTTTAGTGAGGCAATTAGGGTTAAGTGACTTGCCCAGGGTCACACAGCTAGTAAGTGTTAAGTGTCTGAGGCTGGATTTGAACTCAGGTACTCCCGACTCCAAGGCCAGTGCTCTATCCACTGCGCCACCTAGCTGCCCCAAAATTAACTTTTCTAAAACTATGAGACAGCTAGGTGGCATACTGGGTAGAGTTCAAGAACTTGGAGTCAAGCAGACCTGAATTGAAATCCTACTTTAAACATTTCTGAACTGTGTGACCCTAGTCAAGTCACTTTACCTCTCTGCTTCAGTTTCTCATTAGGAAAATGGGGATAAATACAAACATCTTTATTCACAGGGTTGTTGTGAACAAAGTTGTCATATTTGTGGCCCTCCCAAGTGCAGCCTGAATCAGATTGAAATGTAATTGGTGAATACTTAATAAAACAAAATACCATAAAACTTAATATTAATGTGTGGATTTCTAAGACACTGCAGGCAACAAGGTTCTATTTCTGTTTGAGTTTGACACACCTTGTTGTAAGGATCAAGTAAGTTAACTTATGTAAAACACTTTGCAAAGCTTAAAGGCTTATATAAATACTAGATATTATTATTGTTATGGTGGTTAATAAACTGAGCTTGTGGCTCCTTTGGTAGTGGTGCCTGCTGCTACCATGAGCTTTGTGGTCCATGGGCTGGGTGCCACAACAGATCACAAAAGCCTAGATGATCTATTAAGGCATGAAAGGGTTTCAGTCTGTGTGATGTATCCACACTGAAGAAATCATGAATTCTTCAAATATGAAGAAGTAAGAAGAATATGAAGGCTTATTGTCTGAACAACAAGGACAAACTAAAACTGAACTACCCCTCAGTCCAAATGCTGCCTGTTTAAGTAATAAAGAATGTGAATGTGATTAGTCAGAAGTGTTAAATTAACATGGGCAAAATAGCTTATGTGACACTGGGAAACGAAGTTAGTGTCTGGTGGTGAGTGAACATCTGTGAATCTAGGAGGAGCAAAAGACCCATTTTAGAAATCAATATTGTAAGTTTAGATAGTGGATTTGAAGTTTTTCTGGATATCCAAGTGATCCTTTATTATTTTTAAAAATTATTTAGGAGCAAATATCCCTGAGAAGATGTAATCACATCGAAAGAAGAAAAATCCCAAAATGAAAAATGTTATAGGCATACATAATACCTTTGCAAGTTCTAAATGATTCCTGCCTTGCTGAAAATATCCACTATAAAAAAAAATTTGAAAACTCATGTAGTGATGGTATAGTAATCAGATTGTATACACTTTGATGTCAGGGCTTTGTTGTTGTTTGTTTGGTCTGGTTGTTGATGTAGTTGGTTGGTTGGGTGGGTGGGTTAGCTTCATATATTTATTCGTTAGCAAGTCAAATCCTTTTTTTTGTATTAGATATTTTCGACAGGACAGGAATCAAAACTAAGAATGATGTGGTAGTGACCAAAGACGACAAATTTGATTCTCTCCCCAGCCCTTGGTGAATAATATTTACTGGTTGCCTCTGTCTTCCTTATTATTTTTAGTGAGACTCATTATGTATATTATGTATGTTATTAAGAATGAGTGCATTTGGTAGTTACTTGAAGGACAGAAAAATGAGTATCCAGAATAATAAGATGAAAAGTGAAAAGAAATTTCAAATTTATGAAATTCCATTAAATTTTTCACAGTGATGCATTCTATTTTAACTTAAGGTAAAATAATTTTGCATTTAAGCTACTGAACATGTGAAAAAGGAAGTTCATATCAGTGTTGGGAAAAAATTAATAAAAATATTTTGAAGAATAATTGGTTTTGCTTTTTACTGCTTGCACTGAAAATGTCAAGGAATCTAGTTTTTATGTGAAAAATTTTCATTAAATAAAGACTAAATTAGAAGATTCCTAAACAACTTTGCTTTGCACAGGTAAAAATTATGTGACATACTTTTAGATAAGTCATAATTCTAAAAAAATAATAATTTTGTTGCTTTTCTATGTCTCTTTTAACGTCCCCATCAGCCCAACTATTCTCTTCTGGGAAGATTTGCCAAAAATAGAAACAACTGTAGCTTACCATGTAGTTACTTTATTGTTTCATGTTTTTCCTTTTGGAATAATGAAAGAAATGTGCATGGATGTATATATAGATACACACAAATCCTTAAACCTTACTGTATACATGTGTGTGTATATACATATATATACATATATATATATATATATACACACACACATACACATATACATAAGTTTGTATGTATATACTTATAACATGCATGTATGGGTATGCTTATGCTACATATAATATCGAACAATTATAAACCGTGAATAATTTATTATATAGGTATGCGTATATTGTGTATAGATGCATATGCATATATGTATTATACATACACATTTGTATATATGTATATACACATACCTCTGTGTATTGTGAATACATATGTATATGTACATACCTATGTGTATGTTGTTTTATTTAAAATATTGGGGCGCTAGCCTGTTTCTGTCTAAATTATTGGGGAACTAGGCTGTGGTTTCTAAGATATTGCTACTTATAAATTAATGGCTATTGCACCCATTTAGGCAGTAAGCATTTATTAAATCATATTAAATGTTAGGACAGCATTGACTGCATTTAACACAAGCCAAAAAACAAAAAACAAAAACCCAGCACCACATTGTCTCTAAGAGAGAGCACATGACTCTAAGAAGAGTTCAAAAATCCTACATTACCTAGAGAGAGAGCTCCTGGACAGCTTTCCTCATCTAGTGTGCCACCCAGAATGGGATTCACCTCATGATCCCAGTCTTTTTTTTCCTTTTCTGATAGAGGTGGCTCTTACACACTGATCAAAGCTAATTGCCTAGCATTATTCAATTGCATTGATTGGCATGACTTGATCGTGGTCCATATTAAAATGAGCTTTACCTATGACCTAATGATGTAATGACTTAATGGGGAAAAATACGAAAAGACCATTTCTGAAGGACAAGGCAGATGAAGTCCAAGTGTGACTAATCTCATCTAGTCAATCTCCTTTTCTATTGATCCACCTATGGGGGCCTGGCTGGGTCCCAAAGGAGATTAAAGTTACTGAACTAAACCTTCAAGTGTGGGGTGTGTCCCCACAAAAAAAAACATTATTAATAATTATTTTCTCACAATATGTATAAATGTGCATATACATATAAACACACATACACATTCACACACATTACACACATACATATGCATATATGTAAAATTGTCGACAGATTTATTTTCTGCATTTGGAAAGGGGGAAGACCAGGTTTTGATGTTATGAACAGAACAAAAAGATCAGCAAAGCAAATCTGGGGAAGGGAAGAGGGTAATTATAAGGATTTCATACACACACATGTGTGTACACACTTGTTGTTGTTGTTATCTTTATTGTTGTTATTGTCATTTATAATGTTATTGTTCATCCCTTGTTTTTCAAGAGGACTTATGTCATTACAGGATGTTATCTTGATTCCCACATGAATTGGATTTAAGTGATACAGAGTTACAGAAAGTGGTCAGCCTCATTCTCTCTTCTAGAGTGACCAAAGCCCTGTGGCAGGACAAAATTCAAGATAACTGGTGTTGGCCTGTTATGCCCTAGATGGCCTTAATATGTTTGATGTCTGATCAAGCCTTAAGTATTCCACAGTACCTGTATCAGCCATCTTCATGGTTATTGGAACAAATTGTTTTCATCTACCTATTCCAGCAGGGGAACTCTTCATATGCTTGTCATAGACAAGAAATCTCAATCACCTAAGGGTTTAAGGCCTGTTGATTAACCTCAACCTGGTTTAGACCATCTGCTGATAGGATTTTTACTGGGGTATGGCTGCTACACATGCTACAGATTCTTGGAACTCTCTCTTGACAGTTGGACAACAGGTGGATACCAAAGGTGGAAGAGCAGCCCTGAAAAGGAGTCAGCAAATCCTCATACCAGAAGTGCTAGTCCTCACTTAACATTCCATATATCCCTATTTGGAGATAGGTGGTGCAGGGAATAGAGTACTGGCCTGGACTCAGGAAGACCTGAGTTCAAATCCAGCCTCAAACACTTACTAGCTGTGTGACACTGTGCAAGTCACTTAACACCGTTTGCATTAGCTTGCTCATTTATAATATGACCAGGAGAAAATGGCAAACCATTCCAGTAATCCTCCCTCAATGGGGACACAAAGAGTCAGACACAAGTTAATATTTCTCTCTGTCTTTGTCTATATGTGTGTATATATGTGTATATATTGTAATAAGCATGTATATTGCATATGTGAATATATTTGTATACACATATGTGCATATACACATATGTGCATATACATATATGTACATATGTAAATGTATACATACATGCATGTGCACATGTCGTGTGTGTGAGTATGCAACTTGCATGTGTGTACATATGTATCTGTATATATGTGTGTATACATATACAGAAATGCACAAACTCCTATCCTTTTTCCTTCTCCAGATTTGCTTTCCTTAACTTTCTTATTTTGTTTATAATATCAGTCTTTTCACAATCCCTCTGTCTCCTCTCTTGCCAATATGTTCCAAGTGAATCAGTCAACAAATCCTGTTGATTCCATCCTCAAAGTATCTCTACTCTCTGTCCTTTCTTTTCTACCACTGATGCGCCTTCCATAAATCAAGCCCTTCTTCCCTTTCATCTCAATAGCTTTGTCTGTTGCTGCCTCCAATTTCTTCTCCCTCTAATACAGTCTTCCAAGCACCATCAGGTTGATTCTACTAAATCATATATCTGATTATATCACTCTCCTAGTGGAAAATTTTAAAAGTTTTCTCATGACTCACAAAACAAAGTAAAAAATCCCTAGTCCAGAATTCAGGTCTCTTCATAATCTTGCATTTCTTGATGTTTCTTTCATATACCCTTTACGTCACTCAAATTGGATTAGTTACTTTCCACCTAATACATGTACTGCTTGCATGGTGTACTTTTCTCCTTCCATGCCTTTGTTCATCATGTTTCCTCACATGACATGCCTCCACTAATATCAATAGTGTATTTATAGAGGTACAATTCAAATACCACCTTTTCTAGGAGGCCTTCCCTGACTCCCTTAGCCAGGTTCAATCCCTTCTTTATTGCTGTCATGAGACTTTTCTATTGTATCTGCCATTAATCACTGTATTCTGTCACAAATTATATTTATTTGTATAAATTTTTAATTGCTTTCCATACCATTTAATTTCTATAAGGAAAGAAGTCAAATCCTATAATAGCTAACATTTATATGGCACCTTAGGGTTTGAAAAGTGTTTTGCAGATATGATGTTGTTTTATACGCATCTTTGTAAATTGCTTAATGTCTAGAATCTTGTCATTGACAATAATTTCTTTCTAAATGTCTAAGAAATCAAAAGCCATGAATGAGCATCAAAAAACTTCGATTGAATACTAAAGCAAAGAAGTGATTCTGTCTAGGAGTCTGAGAATGCTTGCTAAGGAAGTAGAAATGGAAGACAAGAGAAAAAAATATTTATTTAAAGCTTACTATTTGTAAA
Organism: Dromiciops gliroides; assembly: GCF_019393635.1. Classification (NCBI taxonomy): domain Eukaryota; kingdom Metazoa; phylum Chordata; class Mammalia; order Microbiotheria; family Microbiotheriidae; genus Dromiciops; species Dromiciops gliroides. The sequence goes on from NC_057863.1 coordinate 517,663,738, forward strand.
GCCTAGGTTGTGATGGGCACTTAGCTAGAAAACTGAGGCTGTCCCTGCTCTCAAAAAGTTCATATTCTATCTGAAGGAGACAACACATAAAAGAGATACATAATCAGATTCCATTCATAAAGATGGAAAGGCCCCAAAGACTTTGGAAAACAATGGCAGGGCAGTTTTTCCCAAATACAAGGATAGTTGATCTAGAGGTAGAGTGGAAAAAGGCAGTAGTACCTCAAACTGACTGTCCCTAAATCCGCAAGTGTATATCAAAGACAGCATTTGAATAGGACCAGAACAAAAAGAGAAAGACACAGCACCTGTTTTCTTGATTCCTATGAGGACAGTCTCTGTTTTGTAGGAGTTATGACCCATGAAAGAATATAAAGAGAATAATCAATAACTGTCAACATGAAGGCAGAGTGCCTTCATTAGATTAAAAACATTTAATTATTATAAACATTTTCAAAATTTCAAAATTATATATTAAATTTATTTGAATAACAGCAGTTTTACTAAAAGGCTTCCCTGTTTTTAAAAATATGATATGCTCATAGAAAAACACCTGCAATTATCAATTGTTAGCATGCTAAAAAAAATGCTTGTTTCACCCCATCTCCTTTCTTGCTAATTGCCCACCAATGGCTGATAGAAGCTTTTGGTAACTTTTCTGAGATTCAGCAGTTAACAGCAGGATTTCCCATAGGCCAGGACAACCAGAAACCCCTCATCCTTAACACCAAAATCCATATTGACAACTTGCCACAAGCCTAAGGGCTAGACCTAATTAGTAGATCTTCAGTACCCAAAATAAATTCATTCTATTCTAAAATTGGCTTGGAATGACTGAACCGTTCTAGAACACTCTGTTTTTATTACTAACAAATGTCTTTGATTTCATTCTCATCATATTATCCTCGGTATTTGGGATGTGTGGTTGGAGAAGAAAAGCATTCTGTCACAAGAAACTCTCAAATTGATCCCATATCTTTTCTAAATGTTATTAGTATATGAGTCCTACATTAGTTCAAGGACTATAATGTAAGGCCTGCTTTGTGGCTTTGGGGTATATGTGAAAGACATCTAGAAGACCATTACTAGGTCCAAAGCAAGGACACTTCAATTTTCATCCAAACACTCCCACTAATGAACTCATTGATTTTAAACAAAGCATTAGGGAAGCAGAAAGGAATGAGGACTCATTAGGTATCTACTATATAGCAGGTACTGTAGTAAGAACTTTCCAAATGTTTTCTCATTTGCATATATCTTATTGACGAATATTATCCCTTAACTTCCTTATGTCACAGTTTCCTGATCTACCAAAAGAGGATGATAATTTCCTTACCCTATGCTGGAGTTTTATGAGGTTACAATGTGATTGCAAATGTGAAGGCAATGTTATTATTCACAAAAGTAGCCCGAACAAATGATTCCATAGGTATTTTTTTTTAGTGAGGCAATTGGGGTTAAGTGACTTGCCCAGGGTCACACAGCTAGTGAGTGTTAAGTGTCTGAGGCCGGATTTGAACTCAGGTACTCCTGACTCCAGGGCCAGTGCTCTATCCACTGCGCCATCTAGCTGCCCCCCATAGGTCTTTAAATGGATCCAGTTCCAAAATTATCATCAGCAAAACCAAAATCTATTTGCTCACAGAATTGTGGTTCTAGATAAGCAGTTTGCCATCACTGTTAGAAAATTAGCCTGGAAGCCAACAGGTCCTGGGTTTAAGTCCCTCCTCTGATACATTCTAGTTGTGTGTTCCCGGGTAAATAAATCATAGTATCTCAGTGATCTAGGCATTTCTCTAAGATTATGAAGTTCAGAAAATGTGCAAATCTTCATTGGTAGGGGGAATTTCTAAAACTCTGGGTGGTATTTGACTATACTACTGAAATCAGAGATCTACTGCCTATTTCTGTCCCTCTCCCAAATGGAGCTTTTATTTCCAAAGTATTTGAATAAATTGAAAGAGGATGGATAATGTATTAGAAAGAGCACATTTGGAGCCAAAGAACACAGTTCCAATTCCTGGATCTGCAAAGTGCCACCTGTGTCACTTTAGGTAAATTTCTTCACTTTGGTGGGTCTCTACAAAACGGGTTGGAGATAGATGATCACTATGTTCAACTCTACTTCTAACCTGTAGAAGATGCTCACTATATAGGTAAAAGTCACATGAATCTTTTATGTTTTGCTTCTGGAGGGGAGTGTAATTGAAGACTTCGTGCTTAGGAATGAATGATGAATGGTATTTAAGATCTTTTCAAAATCATAGGTTTTATCCTCTCCCCTGCTTCCTCCTCTTCCTTATTTCTTCAGACTACTAAAAGTCTACACAGACCTGAAAAGAATGGAACCATTGCCTTGCTTTCCTTTTATCTTTTTTATTGCCTTCACAACACATTTTGGTTCATTGTGGATTGCTATATGGAGGAAAGATAAATATTTGATTTGCTTTGAATTCTTACAAGAATTGAGCCATTTAGGGGCAGCTAGGTGGTGTAGTGGATAAAGCACAGACCCTGGATTCAGGAGGACCTGAGTTCAAATCTGGCCTCAGACAATTGACACTTACTAGCTGAGACCCTGGGCAAGTCACTTAACCCTCATTGCCCCGCAAAAAAAAAAAAAAAAAAAAAAGAATTGAGCCATTTAGAGAGTGCTTACATGTGAAGAATAGTTTTTTTTCCTAAAATAAGAAACCAATATCCCATTCTCTTCTGATTCTGCTGTAGCAACACAGCATCGCTAATGAGCTCTACCATAAGCTAGCTCTGTTTTTGTTTCATTCTTCTATCATGGGTCAAAATGAATCATACATTAAGACTGAGTATTGATGAGATGAGTCAAATGTGGATCAACAAAGAGAAAAAAAATAAATGTAATCTATTTTTTTCTTTCCCCAAATATATGTATTGAATAACCTACGCTAAATTTTGTTGAGCATGTTGGTCAGTATTATCATGACATTGACAGACCGTATGTACTTTTGTCACCTATGAGTATAAGCATTCAGGGTTACTAAATTATCTTATAGTAGAGGATGTTGTAAGCATTCAAAATATCTCCTAAGAACCCCCAAAAGTCTTATAATCTTCTAGTCCCTGTTTGCACTTGTATATTTGAAATCCCACCTGAATAACTGAATTATGCTTAGGTGCATAATCATGCATCTTTATGCAATTATGTATCTTTGCTCTTGAAAAACCCACAAATATCTCTCTCTCTCTCTCTCTCTCTCTCTCTCTCTCTCTCTCTCTCTCTCTCTCTCTCTCTCTCTCTCTCTCTCTCTCTCTCTCTCTCTCTCTCTCTCTCTCTTTTTGCCTATGAATCCCAAATACTGAATGTTTCTTCCTGTCTTTCCTTCCTCCCTGTATCCTGATGATTGATTTCTGGGAAAGACTGTAATATTATATTTAACCCCATCCTACCATAATCTCCAGATAAAACAATGACAGGGTCCAGTTGGTTAGTGACATCAATCAATTCCCCACACTATATGTCTCTGAGGAAAAAAAAAAAAAAGAATGATCTGGAGAATAAATGTGATCTGAACTTGTGGTTTCATTAGGGAAAGGAATTCTGAGAATGGAAACCAGTTCTTCTGATGTATACCAATAAGTCAGCGATTACTAATATTCTCAGAAAGTAGACTGGGACACAGAGAGTTTAAATAACTTGCCCATGTATTTATTCACATGTAGTATGTCAGGAGTAGAACTTGGACTCAGGTATTCCCCCAATGTAAGTCCAACTCTCTTTCAACATTTATGCTGCCTGTATTATCACATCAAGCATGATATTTTACATATAAATGCCTCATTTACTCTACTAGAATATGGAAATCATGTCTTATTTAGCCATGTGATATAAGGGAAAGATCACTGGTCTTATTCCTCATTTCTTAAGGCACAATATAATTCCATTATATTCACATACCACAATTTGGTCTTAGGGACCTAGGTTCTATTCCTTATTTATTGTGAAAACTTGGGGGGTTAGTTTAACCACTTTTATGCATAATTAATGAAGAACTGACTTAAAAACTTGTGGTTCAACTACCATCTCTAACATATATTTGCAATATGACCTTGGAGAAGACAAAACCTGTCAGTGCCCAGATAAATTTTATTCTTCACATATAATCAAGTTCTGATTTGCATTGGGAAAGAGGGAGTACTCACTAGACATTGCCTACACCAATGAAATTAATGGTTCTGTCCAAAATATACAAATACATACACATATGCATGTATATGACTATATGTCTATATAGACATACATGTACACACACACACACACACACACACACATATATATATATATATAATTAAGATGTACCCTACCCACTTCACAGGATTATTGTGTGTAGAATATTCTGTAACCTTGAAGATATAAATAGTGAAACTAGAGGGCACAGTGAATAGAGCATTGGACAGCATTGAGAAGACCAGAATTTTAACCCTATATAATCCTTGGCAAATCATTTACTTCTGTTTGACTCATGTTTTTCATACATAAAAAATTTAGGGGGCAGCTAGATGGCACAGTGGATAGAGCACCGGCCCTGGAGTCAGGAGTACCTGAGTTCAAATCCGGCCTCAGACACTTAACACTTACTAGCTGTGTGACCCTAGGCAAGTCACTTAACCCCAACTGCCTCACTAAAAAAAAAAAAAAAAAAAAAAAAAAAAAAAAAAAAATTTAAAATACTAGTACTCACATCTGAGTTTTGTTGGGAGAACAATAATAAATAATAGTTGTAAATAGTTCATAATAATAATTGTAAAGTACTTGCAAACTTAAAACACTATTTAATAGTATTAATAATATTTATATTCATATGGTTATTATTGCTATAATAATATTGATATGTAAAAAATTGATAAATGAATGCATGAATGTTTCAAAGATACATTATTTTGAAAAATATTTTAAAATTAATTTGAATACTACAAGGGCCTATCACACCTCCCATTTTACACTGCAATTAAATGACTGGCCAGCAAGAGGGCTATAATAAGTTTGTAGAAAAGACTCAGTCCTATCTCATAAATCTCTAGTTTTATGCCAATTCCTTTGTCATTGATGCACATGCAATATCTAAATGTTTACATAATTTCCATAGGAAAATACACAAGCATTGATTCAGAATCAGAAGCTACTTAGGCTTTAAAAAATCAGCAACTCCCTTTGCCAGGTTTTACTAACCTTAGGGAGCTCTGGATTACTTTAAAAAATCATACTATATTTGGGTTTGGTTGTTAGATAAAATTCTGAACTTTATATGGTGAAACACCTGATGTTTCGGAGATGATTTCCCCCCTCCCCCAAGGATGTAAACAACAGCTAATTAACTCCCCCCTAGTGAAAGACATCTTGGAAAAATGTTGTGTCCTATAGATCTAAACCTGTGAGTAAATAGGGACTGTCATGTTTGTTAGTGGCCATACCTAAGAAATTAATTAAAAGAGAAATTGAAAAATGTTGTTCAGATCCCTAGATAAAACAGAATCTCCTAGTTAGACAGGACCTCACAAACCATCCAATAGAATTAATATCAGTGGAGGAATCTCTTCTATAATAAACATGACAGAGATGTCCATCCCATATTGTTTGAAGAATTCTAGTGAGAGGAAATCCATTAACTTTTGATGTAGCAATTTCCATTTGTGCACAGCTCTAATTAAGGACATTTTCTGGATATTAAACCTCATTTTGCCTTTTTGTAACTTCCACTTATTGTTCCTACTTGTGCCCTCTGGTATCAAGCAAATTCTAATCTGTCCTCCACATGACTGTCCTTTATAAAGGGTGGCCCAAAAGTCACAAAGGGGGTTCATATTTAACAACCCATTTATTTTTGCTTTTAATTTACAATACCATAGCATCATATACAGTATATATAGGAAATTAATTTATATTATGTGTGAAATATCAAATCTTATAAATGGCAAAAATAAAGAAAAATTTTTTTCAAAAAGTTATTAAAACACTGTGACTTTTGGCTTACCCTGTATAAATATATGTGTATGCATGTATATATGTATATGGATACATACATATACATACAAACACACTATAGAAATTCCCATACAGACATACAAGTCATGTATGTACACATACACACATATATATACACACACACACACACACACACAGACTCCATTCTTCTATATGACAAACTTTCTTCCACATAATAACCTTTTACATATTGTATAAAGGATCATCATATGGAAGAAAGAGATATGAATGTGTGTATAACATTTTTTTTGTCTAAATATGGTTTTGCACAAAGGCATAAACAATGACTGAAATCAAGCTTCCCATCTTCCTGAGAACACTTAGTAAATAATATACCCACTGCAGTGTTGACAGCAGTCTAAAGCTGTGTTGGTACCACATTCCATACACAGCCTCCCAAGATATAAACTGAGCTTCTTGATTTGGTTTTCTGTTTCTTAGTCTATCATTGTATCATTTGACAGCTGATTGTCTCAGCCACCAAATTCTGTGACAGCTTTCAGCTCCCTTCAGCTATATTAGGGTTTTTTTGCTACAGATTGGTACCTAACCTTAATATACTGCATTATTTCTGATTCATCTTTCTCTGCTGACCGCTCAAAGCAATCCAGTCATCTTGTTCATGACTTCAGGTATGGGTACTTAAAGTACAATCATTGGTGTGCAACAAATCTTGGATGACAAGAGCATCTAGATACAGCTCAGGTTGCATTTTGATGACAGAGAGCTGGATATTATGGATAGAAGCTTCTGTCAAGGAGCAGAACTAAGACAGCAATAAAATCTAATTGTGAAGCATTGCTAAACCCAATTCACCAAGAATTTCTGTAATATTAAATAATGGACTAGTTTGAAAAACTCAGGAATAAAATAAGGCCTGTTAATTTACATAAAATGTGGCTGTCTTCCATTAACTCACACAGGTGAGGCCAAAGACTTGTCCTGATTAATTGTGGGAAATATTGTATTGAGTGAATAAAAGCAAGTGTCTTTTTGGGGGGGATTTGGATTTTGTTTTTCTGGTGGAAATTAGCCTTTTAGGCAACAAAAAATGTTGTGTGGGAGACAAGTCAAAGTCTAAACTTAGCTGTACCGCAACATTCCCATTCTGAATTATTTCATAACTGTAGAGGTAGAAACACCGTCAGAAGGAATGAGATAGAGATGGAGGGAATGTGTTGCTCTCCATGAAACAGTGGAAATAGAGAGAAATAATACCCAAATTGAGGAGAAAATGGATTCATTCCTTTCTACTTCTACTGGAATAAAAAATAAAGTAATGTAGTTTTGTGCATTAAAAAAACACCTTCTGTGGATGATGAAAGAAGTAGACAACATGGGATTGCTTTAGAGGATAGCTTTGTCCAATAACTGTGTACTTGAACAATTTTTATGAACTTTTATTCCCTTTATGATTTTATTGGGGGGCTTCTTATGAAGCACCTCAAAGAACAATGGCTATCCAGTCAAATCAGTTCATTTTATAGATGGAAAAAACTTGGTCCCTAGGACACTAAACGGTTCTTCCAATTTCTCTATCATATTTAAGTATAAGAGGTATGATCTGAACCCAGAATTTACTTACTACAGTGTTCTTTCTTCTCTTATAAATTATAAATTCTCTTATAAATTCTTTTGACACCTCCTTTTACACTAAAGGAACGAAAGAAGGAAGGAAGGAAAGAAGGAAGTGAGGGAGGAAGAAAGAAAGGGAGAGAGAGAGAGAGAGAGAAAGAAAGAAAGAAAGAAAGAAAGAAAGAAAGAAAGAAAGAAAGAAAGAAAGAAAGAAAGAAAGCCATTTTATAATGGAATTCTTGCCCAGGTTGTGTTTTACCAGTTAAGATGTTTGTGTATTGTGGGTTCTTTAAAGTAGGCTCCATCTATCTAAAGAATACTGGATTAATCTAAACTTAAACAAGTTAACCATAAGAGGCTGGTGGTTATAGAATGATAGAATATCCCTATTTTTTTTTAGTAACAGCATTTATCATCAGGTCATTGAGTGTTCTCTAACTCTTGAAATAACTTCCCATCTACTTATTGGAGTACAGGAGATATACCCTTAAGAGAATATTTGCTCCTCCACACAGCTTGTTTTGCTTTTGTCTTTGTATCCTTAGTCTCTAAAATGGCACTTGCAAAGTGATTTAAATTGAATCCTAATGAAGAACATTTTAGATATTTAACATATAGCACACAAGGACCATACTAACAAAATCTATTTCCCTAGCCATTGGCCTCATGCATGAAAACGATGATTAACTGGGAGAAGAGTCCAACAACTTTGGACCAGAACATCCAACTAACAGTAGAAGAGGAATGTCATGTCCTCCTTTATCTGATGGTAATTTTTTCTCTTAAGATAGGTCATAGAGGAGCTATTTCATCCAGAGGATCCATGCAACTACATTTTGATAATATTGCCATGGAATAACACTACTAATACCATTTTTTCAAAATATTCCTTTTTAGGTATCATTGAATAACTGCTTTCTCTGATGAGGAGGTTATTAGTGGTTAACTGAAAATATTTAAGTGACCTGCCCCACATTTTTCCATAGAATATTATCAGAGTATATATGTTTATTGCTTTAAGAATTCCTGGATAATGTAGTTATATACTATTGAATATTAAATATAATCTTCATACCCAACCTCCTACAAGATAATAAACAGGTCAGAGGCATTAATAATATCTCCTACAATTTGGTCACCCAGCTCAGAGAAGTTTATTTCTGCCTCTCTTACCAGAAATAGGTACCTCACAGAAACTAGATCAGAAAATGGATAGGAAAAACATAATATCAATTTAATATTTTGTCCCAAATAGAAATATATAATGCATGATAATGTGTAGACTCCCCTTCTAAGAACAGAGCTCGGGGAACTCCCCATTTCTGAGGGTATATATGATTTTTTGGTCCACTGATTACAGAGTGTTGTCAGTTTCAATACAACAGGCAGTTTAACAATTTCAGTTATAACAAGTATGGAGGAAACACTGAAGCATCATGATAAGATTACAGGATTAAAAAAAAAGGGTTTGGCAAGGATGAGGACACCAAGATGTCCACCATAAGATAGGGACTTACTATCCTGAGGGAAAAGAAGACACTAGGTAGTATCTTTTATCTGCTAGCTATCTGGGTTCAGTTTGGAGTTTAGTTGAAGGACATTTTGTCCCTATTAATCCTATTAATCTAGGGTTTCATAAAAATACTTTCAGAAAATAAGGTACCTCCATCAAACCCAGGTCATCCATATATTCATATTAACAATACATTACTAATTTTAGCTTTGGACTGAGGAAAGTTTCTTTTATGAATGTCCAGTAGCATTGTGCTATGTAAAGGGACGTACAAAATGTAAAAAAATAAAATAAAAGAGATGTATTAAAATGAAAGTATTGAACATTAAGGGGGATGCTGTTATTATTACATAATACATGGTAAAACAAATTTTTACAGATATGTATACTATGAATTATAAATTGAAATATCACTAATTGCTCCTAATAGTATCAGAAAATACATCTGTAAAGGGAATCTGTTCAGTGCAGTTAGAGGTATATTTTCCCCACTATGGTTCGCTGATTTCCAAATCCTATGGTATTTTCTCTGTCAATTCACCAAATAGACAGTCCAAATTCCCTCAGGCTAATGAGGCATCTAAAGAGATTTTTACACCATAGCTGACTGGGAATTGTCTATTAACATGAGTTATGTCAAAGTTCCTGACTATATTACTGTTATACTGATATACATTAACTGACAAAACCAACAAACTTCACTCCTAAAATCTATGATAAAAACGAAAGAGCTAATAAAATAAAACTATTTATCCATTCTAGCAAACCATTTCTTGTGAATAAAGTCCTTAGAAACTTAGGAATTCTAGGTGGGGAGAATAGTATATATCATTTAGTGTAGTGTACTGCCTTGAATTCAGGAGAACTGGTGCCTTGGAACACAGATCTTGGTTAGACATTGATATCAAGGTCTTCCACTGCATCTAGAACCATCACTATGTGGTCTTGATTCTGTCCTGACAGTGAACTGTGATGACTCTGGAAGAGAGAATGAGGCCAACAACTTCATGCAACTCTGCCTCATTTAAATCCAATTTATGCATTAGTCAAAAGACATTACCCATTCCATTTTAGCATTTTTACCTATCTCAAAGAACTGTGGCAATAGGCAAGTGACACAAGAGCAGATACAGTGGGAGCTGTAGCCACAACCCTGCACAAAGTCAGTCCAGGCCATAGGGTCATCTTCTCATTGGAAGCAGAAGTGGGATTCAGCAGCCCCCTATGAATCTGAACAGCCTTTTAAGGACCACACTGCTCACCTACTGGTATGAAGAAGGGGCTAGAAAGGTGCACTAAAAATTGTCTGCTTTTACCCAACCCCACCATGACAAATCCTGATGAGGTCAAAGGAAAATTTTATGAAGACCTGGAAACACTTATCATCAACATCCCAAAAGAGGGCAAGCTTATAATTCTGGGTGACTTCAATGCTAGAGTAGGCTCAGATTACCAGACATGGAAGGGTATCCTTGAGAGGAATGGAATTGGAAACAACAGCAATGGTCACTTACTACTGAAGACTTGTGCATCTCTTGACCTTCTCATCACCAATACTCTTTCCATTTACCCAAACACAACAAAACTTGGTAGATCAAACATTGGCATTTAAGAGAATATGTCATTATAAGGAAAAGAGACAGGATGTGAAAGTGACTAAGGAAATGTGTGGGGCCTAGTGCTGGACTTATCTCCTCTAGGCTAAATCTTTGCATACAACAAAATAAATAGCCAGAGGCAAAATGAACACCAGAAAACTTGATGTCAACAGATTAGAGCACTTTTCTGAGGGGGAATAGTTTGTTTTGTTTTGGTTTGGTTTTTTGTCAATTTGGAGGGAAAGTTGAGCCAATACAGGGTTGGCAACAATGGAACAGAAAAGGAGTGGACAGATTTCAGAAATTTGGTGTACAACACTGCATTTGCTCATCTGAGTCAGAACACATGCAAATATTAAGACTGGTTTGATGAAAATGATGAGGAAATTCAGAAGTTGCTAAATGTAAAATGAGAGTTCCACAAGATTTACCAGCAGGATAGTTCATCTGTGTCCAAGAGGACAGCATTTAATTCTGTCAAAAGTAAAGTACAAGTGAAGCTTAGAGAGATGCAGAATTCTTGACTCAATAAGAAGGCAGATTAAATTCAGTTTTATGCTGATAATAACAATCCAAAGCACTTTTATGATGCCTTAAAGGCTACTATGAGTCAAAAACTTAGGGTGTATCTCACTCACTCATTGTTGATGGAGCCACATTGATTAGTGACAAGGACATGATCCTGAAGAGATGGACTGAATATTTTCACAGTGTTCTCAACAGAGCATAATTAATCAATGCTGAAGCCATTAACCAATTACCGCAGGTTGAAGTCAATCCCTCTATAGACAAATTTCCAACTGAAGATGGGGTTTTGAATGCCATTAATCTCCTTTCCTGTGGCAAAGCACCTGGTGTTGATTCTATTCCAGCTGAGATTTACAAGGTAGGGTGTTCAGTGCTCATAGAAAAGTTGACAGAAATCTTTCAGCTTATATGGCAAGAAGAAATTACCCCCCAGGAGTTCAAGGATGCCTCCATTGTCCTTCTCTATAAAGGTAAAGGAAATAGATTATTCTGTGACAATCAGAGGGGTGGGGGATGGGGGTCACTCTCATATTCATTGCTGGCAAGATTCTTGCTAGAGTCCTCCTTAATAGGCTTGTCCTTCATCTAGAAGACGGTCATCTACCTGGGAGCTAGTGTAGCCTCAGAGAGGGTAATGGAACAGTTGGTGAGATGTTTGCTGCCCAAGTATTCCAAGAGAAATGCCAGGAGAACAGAGGTCTTACAAAACACTAATAGACCTTACCAAGGCTTTTGATACTGTCAATTATAAGGGATTATGGAAAATTATGTCAAAATTTGGTTGCTGAGAGAAGTTCATAAGTATTGTATGTCAATTTCATGATAGCATGCTTGCCCAGGTTCTGGATGATGGAGAATGCTCTCACACTTTTCCAGTTACCAATGGAGTGAAACAAGGCTGTGTGCTTGCTCCCATGTTTTCAGTCACGTTCTCAAATACTTTCAATGAGGACGACACAGCATCAAAGCCAATTACCTCAATGATGGTAAATTCTTCAACTTGAAAAGGCTACAAGTCAAGACTAAAGTGGAGGGAGTGTTTGTGCATGAATTTTTGTTTGCGGATGATTGTGCACTCAATGCAGCCTCTGAAGTTGAAACGCAACAAAGTATGGACAAGTTCTCTGCTGCTTTTGATAATTTGGGCCTCATAATACCAATTAATACCAAGAACACACAGGTGTTCCATCAGCCAGGACCACACCATCCAAATGTGGAACCATCACTTACAGCAAATGGAGTTTTTAATATTGTGAATAAATTCACTTACGTTGCCAGTATACTTTCCAGAAATGTACATGTTGATTATGAGGTTAATGCATGCATTACCAGAGCTAGCTCAGCATTTGGGAGGCTCCAAAGGAAAGTGTGGGAGAGAAGAGGTATTAGACTGACTGCCAAACTGAAAGTCTACAGAGCCATTGTGCTGACCTCATTGTTGTATGCCTATTAAAACTGTACAGCATACAAGTACCATGCCAAGAAACAGAATCACTTCCATTTGAATTGTCTTAAGAAGTTTCTGAAGATCACCTTGCAGCACAAGATACCAGACACTCAAACTACTGCAGAGAGCTCAACTCCATTGGACCAGCCACACTGTTCAAAAGCCAAATGTATGTTGCGTAAAAGACTATTTTGTTGAGAACTCACAGAAGGCAAGCACTCACATAGAAGAAAAAAATTATATAAGGACATTCCCAAGGTCTCTCAAGAACTTTGGAATTGATTGCATTACATGGGGGACACTGGCATAGGACCACCCAGAATGGTGTGCCCACATCAAAGGTGTTGTGCTCAATGAGCAAAATAGAATTGAAGTAGTTCAAAAGAAATACAACATGCACAAATTTAGAGAATCCAACCCAAATGTTCACGTAGATTATTTATACCTGACCTGTGGTAGAGCATTTTGAACTCTTATTGGTCTGATCAGCCACAGTGGGACACAGTTGTAACTTGACTCTAACATAGTGATGTCATTTTGCTCCTCTTCAGGAATAAAGGACAACAACTAACCCACTTCTGCCTTCTTTTCAATCAATATCCCACCCACCTTTTTTTTCCCCTTTCCCTCTTACTCCTCTATAGGTAAGATAAATGATAAATCGTCCTTTATAGGTAAGATAAAGATAAATCTTCCAACTTCAGATAATTTAAAAGATTTCAGGAAAGATCTATCTCACTTGGGGCAAAGGGAGAGTACAGCACAGCTCAGTGCACCGTGAGTAAGAACTAGAAATCTTATAAAAACAAATATTTTTTAAAAATACTACATATAACTGGAAAATAATAAAATACTTTTATGATGAAAACAAATGCCTAAAAGTCTTCTTTTTCATTGAATGTCCATTTTTACCCTGAAGAATTATACTCACTTTTGCTAGATAAGTGGTTCTTGGTTGAAATCCAAGTACCTTCCAAGCCCTCCAATCCTTTATGGAAAGTTGCTATATCTTGTGTGATCCTGACTTTTTGCTCCAGGATACTTGAATTTTTTTTTCTTGTCACTTGCAATATTTTTTTCTTGACTTGGGAGCTCTTGAATTTGGCAATAATATTCCTGGGAGTTTTCATTTTGTGATCTCTTTCAGGAGGGAGGTAATCAATGGATTCTGTCAATTTCTATTTTACTATCTGGTTGTAGAATATCAGGACAGCTTTCCTTGGTGATTTCTTGAAAGATGATGTCTAGGATTTTTTTTCGATCATGGCTTTCAGGTAGTCCAATAATTTTTATATTATCTCTCCTGGATCTATTTTCCAGCTCAGTCTTTTTGTTTTATTTGTTTGTTTGTTCATTTTTTTATTCAATGATGTATTTCACATCATCTTCTATTTTTTCATTCTGTTGGTTTTGTTTTATTGTTTCTTGATTTAGCATAAAATCACTAGCTTCCATTTGCTCAATTCCAATTTTTAAGGAATTATTTTCTTCAGAGAGTATTTTTGTTTGTTTGTTTGTTTTTGTTTTTTCCAATTTGGCCTATTCTCTTTCAGGAGGTGTTTGGTTTTTTTGTTTTTGTTTTCAGTGAATTTTTGTGCCTCTTTTTCCATTTGGCCTATCCTGCTTTTCAAGGAAATCTTCTCCTCATTGGCTTTTTGAACCTCTTTTTACCATTTGGCCTAGTCTGCGTTTAAAGTGTCATTTTCTTCAGTATTTTTTGTGTCTTCTTTACCAACTGTTGACTCTTTTTTCATGATTTTCTTGCATCACTCTCATTTCTCTTCCCAATTTTCCTCTACCTTTCTTACTTTATTTTCAAAGTCCTTTTTGAGTCTCTCCATTACCAGAGACTAACCCATATTTTTCTAGTAGGCTTCAGATTTAGGAACTTTGGCTTCGTCTTCTTATTCTGAGTGTGTGTTCCAAGCTTTCTTTTCACCATAGTAACTTTCTATTGTCAGAATTATTTTTGGTGTTGCTTACTCATTTTCTAGTCTGTTTCTTGACTTTTAACTCTTTGTTAAAGTGGGGTTCTTCTTCCAGGATGAAAGGAGCACTGTCCCAAGCTTCATGGCTTTTGTGCAGCTGTTTTCAAAGATACTTCTAGGGACCTGTAAGTTTTCACTTATTCCAAGGCGATACAAGGTAAGGAGAGGTGTGTCTACTAATCTTCTGGCCTGTGCTCTGGTCTTTGAGTAATCAGAAGTCCTCTTTTCTGTTCTTGGACTGTAGGAAGTGTCCCTGCTCCCCTGGTGCTATAAGTTCTGGTGTTCTGGTGCTCCCCACCCCCCACCCTGCAACTGCTACCCAGGACTGTGATCAAGGATTTAAGTATGGGCAAATCAACAGAATCCTGCATCAGTGCTGGCAAAGAATTTCCCTGTAATCTCTTTGTGATCAGTTGTTCCAACCATTACTATCTGTGGGTGGAGAGTTCCAGAAGCAGTTGCTTCTGCTACTGCTGATTCAGTGTGTCCCAAAGTCTGACTGCAGTTCAATCTGGATTGGCATGACTTACATTGGGCTGTACTCCATTCTCACTGTGGTACAATGGAACTTTCCTGCTGAACATCAAAGTTGTCTTCAGCTGGAAAATTATTTCACCCTGTCCTTTTGTATGTTGGGTTGTGCTACTACAGGAATTGTCTTATGCCATTATTTAAAGGTATTTGGAGGGGTTTGGGGGAGAGCTCAAGCAAGTCACTGCTTTTCCTCTGCCATCTTGGATGTGCCCTTCAGGAAATTTTTTAAGTCCCATATTTCATTGAATGTTCATCCTTTCCTCTGAAAGATTATGCTCAATTTTGTTTGGGAGTAGATTCTTAGTTGCATTCCAAGCTCCTTTACCCTCTGGAATATCAAATTTCAAGCCCTCCAATTCTTTAATGTTGAAGCTGCCAGGTCCTGTGTGATCCTGCCTGTGGTCCTTGATATTTAAAATGTTTATTTCTAGTTGCTTGCAATATTTTCTCCTTCACCTGATAATTCTGGAATTTGGCTATAATATTCCTGGGAGTTTTCATTTTGGGGGTCTCTTTCAGGAGGTAAATGGTGGATTCTTTCAATGACTATTTTTTCCTCTTCTTCTATAACATTGGGAAAGTTCTCCTTGATAATTTCCTGAACTATGTTAATATGCTATCAAGGCATTTCTTTCTTTCTTTCTTTCTTTCTTTTTTTTGATCATGGCCCTCAGGCAAATCTGAAGCCTACTAGAAAAATTCTTAAATTATCCATCCTGGATCTATTTTCCATGGCTGTTGTTTTTTCAGATGAGGTATTTTATGTTTTCTTCTTCCTTTACATATTTTGATTCTACTTTACTGCTTCCTGATTTCTCATTGAGTCATTAGCTTCCATCTGCCCAATTCTGATTTTTAAGGAATTATTTCCCCAAGTCAGCTTTCATGATGTGTTTTCCATTTGGCCAATTGTATTTTTCAAGAAGTTATTTTCTTTTCCCCAAGCCATTGACTCTCTTTGGCATAACTCATTCCACGCCGCCCCACCACCCCCACCACCCATCCAACTTTTCTTCTTCCTCTCTGTTTTGGTTTATAAAATCCTTTTTGAGTTTTTCCAAGAGTCTTTTTTGTTTTGAGAGCAATTCATCTTCCCCTTTGAGGCTTCTAATATAGACATTTTGACATTTTGGGTTTTTTTTTTTTTTTTTTGGAGTTTATGTTTTGTTCTTTCCTGTTGGCATAGTATCTATAGTGAGGGTTCTTTTCCATTTCTAAATCACATTTTGGTTAATTGCATGCCTTTTAAAGTTGAGTTCTGCTTCTGAAGTACAAGGGGGCACTGTCCCAAGCCTTTTGTGCTAGATGTCAGGGGCCTAATCACTAGCTTTCTGTTTTGAGGTCTCTGTGGCTTGAGGCTTGCTCACTGCACTGGAGTGGCCCAGCCTACTTGTTCCTGTTGTGTACCGTATACCCCAGCTGGAAGATTTTGTTCTATATTGGGCCTGAGGTCCTTATAACTGGCCTGCTGTACCACAAGCCTGCTGTGTCAAGACCAAGGAACCTCAGTGGGTGATCTATGCTGTGCTTGATTTGCCCAGACACCCTCTGCACTGTGCTGTGCTCCCCTTTTATCTGAGTGAGACAGGCCTTTATGGAAGTCCTTCTAGGTTATTTTCAGCCAGAAGATTGTTTCACTGTCTTTTTATAAGTTCTGTGGCTCTGGATTTCATTTAGTGGCTTAATTTAATGTTATTTCTGAGGGAAATTGGGAAGAGCTCAGGCAACTTCCTGACCTCTCTCTGCCATCTTGGTTCCATCTCTGGAACTCCCTCAAATGTATTTTCAGTAAAAGCTCCTGATATCTTAACTATAGAGCTCAGTTTCCTTTTGAATTATAGTTCTACAGCCATATAGTTTGTTAGGATATATTTGAGAAAACCATTATACAAAATAACTTATAGTTGATAAATAGCTAGTTGATAAAAATTACCCTGATATAATCTGAGAAGCCTGCCTCTCACCCAGAAATAGTATAGATTATCAATGACTAAATAAGCCAATAATGAGATGCTATCTAAATTATTTCTATTTCTCTTTTCATTCTTCAAAGAAGGGTCATATATGGATTTAGGCAACAAAGAATTAAGAGAGGAGGAAAAACTGCCAAACACTCTTGCAATATAAGTCTGGATCATGGGTATTCTTCTTTCTCTAGTGCCACAAAGAGGCCTCAGAAATCACCCAACCTTAAGAAGGAGAAAAAAGTAACTTCATCTATCTACTGAAGAACACGTAGTCATCATGATTGATTCAATGTAAAGGGATCATATCTTCATAAAATAGTAAGTAGATCTGGGGTTGTAAAGGACCTAGAGTTAATTTAATCTATCACTGTCATTTTACATATAAACAAATCGAAGAATCTTTATTGCATTTCAATTTTTAATTAATTTTTTTGGGGGGGGGTTGAGGCAATTGGGGTTAAGTGACTTGCCCAGGGTCACACAACTATTATGTGTCAAGTGTCTGAGGCCAGATTTGGACTCAGGTCCTCCTGAATCCAGGGCTGGTGCTACCTAGCTGCCCATCATTTCAATTTTTTAAAATATGATTCTTCAGATATCTATAGCAAGAAACCTTCAACCTCTCCCCACCTGACACTCAGATCTCTTCCTCCCATTCTTACAAATTATATCCTGTCTTCTTCAAGTGGCAGCCTAAAATATATAAGCACTGAATGACAACCACATGATTTTATGCATTTGAATTGTCATATGTAGGGGAACAGAAAAAAAAGATTAAGATGCAAGATAATGGAAAGTTGGTGTCATTCCAGATGCAACATATATATTAGGTCCAGGTTAGACATACTAGTCCAGAACATCCCAAGTAGTTCTAATTAATGTTGGGAGTGAATTCTAGGTGATTTTTAAAAATCCCATTTAAATAAGTAAAATTTCCTTTAAAGGAGTTAATTAAAATAAATGTTCAATTTAGCTCACTGAGTACCATAAAGAATATATCTGAAAGTGATTTTGAGACTCTTTCCATACTTTCTGTCTCCCTTACTTTCTATTATTTGATGTAGTACAAAAAAAATGGGCTTTCTGCATTTTCAACACATTCCAACAGTCATCTGCTACAATAATAAGAAAATCAAAATTCTTTACTCTTTATTTTTTTTACAATTCATTTGATTTTTCTGTTTTATATCACAAAGGACAAACATTAATTTTATAGTTAGCTACCAAATATTTGCAATGCCCATGAAATTGGGTGACATTTGGAAGTGATAGTTATGTATTTAAAGGTATAATCCTAAAAGAAGTTTTGCAAGGTAGTGAATAGAGAGTACTAGATTTGGAATCAGAGAAAATAGTTTCTAATTCTACCTCTGACATTACCTGCATGTCCTTGGGCAAGTCATAAAACTTAGCTAAGTATCAGTCTTCTAATCTGTAAAATGAGGAGTTTGGAGTAGATAATCTCAAAGTTTCCTCAAACTCTTATGATCTTATGTTTTTATTATGAAGCTAAATCAGGTCTTTTTTTCCCAAACTTGCTTGAGTATATTAAATTTATGAAAGCAAAGAAAAAAAATCCTTATACCTCTTGAGAAATTCTGTTGTGAAGAGGAGAATAAAGAAAAGAGTCTCAGAGCTTAATGGCCGAAATGATTTCTAAACTGCTGAGTCCAAATATTATAAATTGAAAGGACATTGATGAAATGACTGCTAATTGCATTTCGTGAACCATACCCAAACATATCATGAAAAATATCTTCTTTATTTATTTGTTATAATATCAGTTACTGAAAGCACTTATTGGATGGAAAGTATTAGATAATTGCAAATAAAACTATTTATAAAAGAATCAAAAAACAAATATCTTTGGCCTCAAAATGCTTATATTTTTACAAAAATCAATTTTATCCTACAGAAATGTATTTATTGACATCACCAATCAGTGAGAAGGAATGGAACAATCCTTTACATATGTTAATTCTACACTGACCAGTACTACTTTCTCTGTATTTTAATTATGATAATAAAATAAACATCTTATCAAATTACCTTATAGGATGGACACTTTTTGAACAGGAGCAGCTTCCCCCTTTGTCTTTGAAAGGCCAACATATCCTATAGTGCTTTGCAAAGTATAAGTGCTTAATAAATGGATGTTTAATGAATATAAGAAGGAATGAAAAAAATTTGTAAGGATTGGAAATTCCCTTAGTCACCTATATCCTTTCTGTCATTGAATTAAACCTTTCAAATCTTGTTTCATCTCTGAAACAGTGAACAGCTTTCTCCTGAACAGCAAGAATTGGATGCAGGATTTAGAATCCCCAGAGGGGTTCATCTACTTGATCAAGATGTTCTGGGTGCTTTCAGAGTACAATTTGCAGTCATACAATTCCTGCTTTTCACCTGCTTGCCCCATGAATGGATAAACTAATTTCCAACCTAATGGAAAGATTTGTGATGGCTTAAGTGTTATGCAAGGCTAATGAATTGGACCAGACTAGTTTCAAAACTCATTCCAAGAACAGAGATGGTTATGACCTAAGAATTGTTTTCATGACTACAAAAATTCTCAAAAAGGACATTTAACAGAGCTCAAAAACAAAAACCTTTTTTTGTACTACCTTGTCAGTACTTAAGGGAACAATAATTTTGATATTGAGATTGCTGTATTCTCTTCTTTTGCCCTCAGGGAATGTTTCTTTCTGCAGTGCTTTAGTGAGAAATCAAAAGCTCACTCTTTTCATGTGCATATTCAATACTATTAGGCTTAAGCTTAAATAAATAAAGTATGCTTATGTCATTGATGAGACAAATCTTACTGGGTGACTATGAAAAAAGCATATTGGACTTAGAATCAAAAACACTTGGGTTCAAATCTAACTTCAGACAATTAATAGTTTTGTACCTCTTAGCTAATCACTGAAATATGTTGTCTGAATGCATCTGCAGTACAATTCTGGTAGAAAAGAAGACAACAGAGATGATACATATCTGCTAATGTTAATTTTAAGATTTGAGTTCCATTTAACTTGCAGATCTTGGTTATTATTTGGAATGGCTACATTATTTAAGTAGATTATTATTTGGAATGGCTACATTATTTAAATAGATTGTATGTTTTTATCCTTCTATGTCTGTCCTATTATACAAAATAGTTTGATATTTTGTGATTGTTAATTCAAGTACAGTTTATTATTTGAGTCCTCCAGGATTTTTAAAGTTTTATGTTTAATATGAAAACTTGTCATCGGTACCTGAATGATTGTGTCTATTTAATGAATTTTTATTGATATTTAGGGGACTGCGATTATAGTAAAATGTTTTTTATTTCATAGGTTTAGAAGAACAGAATGTTTTTGATATATAATTCTTGACCCTTGATCCTATATTTCTCTGTATTCTTGTTTTTTTACAACCCACAGTGATACTGTGCGGTTTCTACCAATAAATTATAAAATCTAAGTTGAATAAAATATTTAGGTTCCTTAAAAGTGTCCTTTATACAGTTTTTTAATAAGTTGGCTTCATGCTGCTATTACATATCTATCTGTTTCTGTTATTATTAAGATAGTGATTCATATTCTGCCTTTAAAAATTCAGATAGAAGTGGTTCTGGAACAAATTTCTGTCCTGCTATTATTCTTTGATATTTAATGTTATGCAGGCTATTGGTTGCTCAGGTAAAATAATTGCTTTTAAAATTTAAGTATTGGGATATTTGAGGGAAAAATCCATCCTCTTCTCAATAATTCTCAGGAACTCAGCAGCAAAGTGACAAAGGCTTTATTTTCTTCTCATGAAAAGGAGGAACCCTAGTGTGCAGCTAGTGGGTGCCCAGAAAGGGGGCTCGCAGGCCCTGTTTTATACCCTAGTCCCTAACACGAATGGACCTTCCCCTTTTTCATCACTACTGGTGGGGTTACAATCTACACGCAAAAACTAGCTAATCAGAACACAGTATTTCCACCCCTCTTCCTTGTATGGGCATAATTCAGGAGTGGACTTTATACTTCCTTATATGGACAGAACTCTGGAGTGGACCTTATTGAGACCAGGGCTCCTTGAACCATGTGACCTTGTTAACCTGAGGGGGAGGAGGGGATCTGAGACCTTTGTCCTACGAACAGGTCAGGGGGAGTAACTGATTGTTATATCCACATTGAGAGGAGACAACTACCCATTTCTCACAGGATGTAAGCTTATGGTTTGAAGTATTACTAGAAATTCCTTCTGGACACTGCTGGTAGCAGGCAGAATTGTTTGGCAAATCTGTACCTTATTCTGAGTCCTCATGATTAAGATTATTTTTTTCAACTAGAATTCTATATTTTCAAAATTCTTAATCCAACATACCTTGGAAGGTATGATTATTTGATATGCATATATTTTTTTAATTTACAGAATGATGACACATCTGCATATCTGTGGAAAAATTATATCTGCAATAATACTATAATTTCAATATAGTTAATTTGTTGAATTCTCAAAGTTAGCTTGAAATGTATATTTTTAGCTCAGAATTTTTTTCAAGTTGTCTATGAAAGTGAACTTCTGATGTTCATATATATATAAATCTCATCTTTATAGGTATTTAATCAGAATCTCTCTCTCTCTCTCTCTCTCTCTCACTCTCACTCTCACTCTCTCCCTCTCCCTGAGGCAATTTGGCTTAAGTGACTTGCCCAGGGTCACTCAACTAATATGTGTATGAGTCCAAGATTTTAACTCAGGTCATACTGACTCCAGGGTTGGTACTCTAACCACTTGCCCAGGGTCACACAGCTAGTCCACCTAGCTGCCCCACTGCCCTGTATCTTACTTTTTGAAGGAAGAAGTGTTCATCTGTCTATAGATGTCAAAGAATAATGGGCCCTGAGCTTTATTATTATTTTATGAGGCTTGGACTTTATTAGGATATTTCTCAAATCAATCATGCTTCAAGTCATAGTTATAAAAGTAGCTTAAGAATGGAATTGTGCAACTGTTGTTATAAACATGTTGCTTTGAACACTGTAAAAATGAACAATTTTAAAAGACTTAGCAGTTTTCAAAAATACAAGAATCAACTATGATTACAGAACATAAATGACAAAGAACACACCTATTAATGAGACTTTCCCCCACTGAGGTCAATATAGGAATTTGCCTTGCCTAACTATGAATGTGTGTCACATAGGGATTTTGTGTTTCTTTTATTTTATTTTCTATAAGGAAAAAATAGTTTGATAAATTAAAAAAAATATTTAATTATGAAAAATGTTGTATTGAATAATATTTGTGTTCAGGATGCTGAGAAGTCTCTTAACATACACAGTAATCGCTATTTCCTTGATAAATTTATACTGAACACATTTTGCCCATCACCTCTATCTATGAGACCATTTTAACCTCTGAATACAAGCTCAAAGGCTTCAATCTCTATTTTTCATTGGTAAAAAATAGAAATTTTACTCAGTTCAAATTACATTTTGATATCAATAAAGAAAGTTACTACAAGAAGAAGAAAAAAGCAGATTACTGTGTTTTTAGTCAGACTATTATAAGGAATCAGTTGTGATTTAGGGTTTCTGTAACCCCATCTTTGTCTGGGATTGGAGGCCCCAGCGCATGCCCGTGGGTGCTGGCCTCCCACCAGACACCTGCATGCCTATATGGGCCTGGCCAAATTATAATGAGGGAAGCCTGGGCATGACAGGAAGTCCAGTGAGGACAGGTCAAGTGGTCTTTGGTGTCTGGAACTCGTCTCTGTAGAGACACTTGTTAGTTCTGTCAATCAGGGCTGCCAGCCCATTATCTTGGGGCTGTGTGTGTGGTCAGCCCTGTTTCCTGCTGGGAGAGAGAAGGGAAGAAAGGACACTTTGGTCTCTCCCAAGAGAGGGAGGAAGACACTGGTGTGGCGGACCTGTGGTCCTGACCAGGGAGCGCTGGGCAGCTGGTTCTCTTTGGAACAACTGCTGATTCTGGGTGGTGGTGAGTTTGCAGGTTGTATTTTTTCCTTCTCCTATTCCCTTTTTCATTGTCTCTAGCTTTATTAAACCCACTTGTGTTTTAAATTTGTTCCCATTAATAAACCCTGTTTTGTTTATTGAAAAGAGGCTGTTAATCTCCTTTCTTACCCCAATATTATAAAGAGCTGCCCAATTAAGTCTCCCCATACTAATTTTGGCCCTTACACTATTTAATAGTCAATAAACATTTGTTAAGTACTTACTATGTGGCAGGTATTGGGCTAAGTACTAGGAATAAATACGCACAAACACACACACACACACACACACACACAAACACGACAATCCCTACCCTCATGGAGTTTACAATCAAATGAGGGTAAAACAAAAAAAAACAAAAGGAAGGTAAAAATCAGGATGAGGGGGTGAGGAAAACGTACTGGAGGAGATGTGGGAGAAGTCAGAGAAATTCCAAAGTAGTGCAGCTAGTTGAGAAATGAGATGTGAGCTAAGTTCTCTCCTTAAATCCAAGATCTCTCCTTACTATCCAAGGAGGAAAGCAGAAGGTGGTGACGAGGTAGAGTACCAAGACTGATGAGGTTATCCTAGTAGTGAAATTCCTCAGGCATGGTGTATAAGTCAGTCAGAGATGTCTCAAAGTAGTTCAGCCAGGTGAGAAATGAGATGTCTGAGACAAGCTCTTTTCTGCCAGATACAGCAGAAATGACATAATGTGACTGTAAGAATAAGGAACTATAGTTGTTTTTTCTTTAAGCAAAAATAGCAAAATAATATGCTAAAAGATTTCTGTAGAAAAAGTACTTCAAACATTGTATGGATGGACATAGATGTAGATAGATACACAAATGTCTATCAATCCATCATCATCATCATCATTATCTATCACAGTATTCCAAATCACAGCTGATCCTAAGAGCAATAAAACTCAAGAGGCTATGGTAATAATTTCATGGAAGTATTTCACTCAGATGCCCAATACAAGAAGCATCAATATAAATGATCCCACATAGATGAAAAGGAAAAAAGAAAAGAATTAAATCATAGGGTAAGAATTCCATAAATCCAGCAGTTATTTTATCTTTCAGATAAGCCAGATAGAATTCCCTTTAAGGATTTCAGGGGTTCTATATGAATATGCTGGAACTTTCAAAATGACAGAATCTGTTCTGGATTTCTAATTTCCATATCTATTATCAATATCAATGTCTTGTCCCTCCTTGCCTAACCTCTCTCTCTCTCTCTCTCTCTCTCTCTCTCTCTCTCTCTCTCTCTCTCTCTCTCTCACACACACACACACACACACACCATACCACACACCACTCATATTCCTATCTGCACTCATCCTATAAGACTTTTGACTCAACTTATTTTGTAAAAAATTTGGACATTTAATAAATTAAATTTAGAATAGATAATAATTTCTTGAAAAGTAAGCAGAAGTATAATGAATGTAAAGTGTGTCCATGAATTATGTCACATTTTATATCTATTGTTCTCATAATGATTGTTTTGGTCACATATTTTAAACAAACCTCTACGGAGCTATCAAATGCTATTGTGTTTATATTCTATATGTCTCTTATATTTTTGCAGCACATATATAAGCCATCATATGGATCTGAGTCAAAAGCTTCATTACAATGGAAAAAAATGAAAGCACTGTAACAAATCTATTAGTAGTTTTAGTTAGATAATTCAATATGTTCCAAATTAATATGAGTTTCTATTCATGTGCTTAGGACTTTAAGTCGTATTCTTACTTCTCTTCAGGCAAAATATTAATTTCTTATAAGTAATAAATGCCTGAGTGACATAAACTCTGAATGCTATGTACAAAATATATATGCATATAAATCTCTAGATTTCATAAGGTTCCTGTAGTCCCCATCCTGTGTAGATATTTGATATCATGTCTTAAGAAAATACAGTTCAGGCATTTATCTGAGATTATACTTAGTGTCTGCAGTAGTATTGTTATCATTTTTTTCTAATGAAATAGTTATGGTATTAGACTGAAAATAGGTTTTGCTTTTCACATATATATTACTAAATAATATACAAAACAAGAAATAATTATGAACAAGAACATTTTTATGTAGGATTCCCCAAAATATTAGTGACTTTTTAAGCTATTAAAACAAAGGCTATTGGGGCACTCTGTACTTAAACTCATTCAGGTGACTTAGAAAATGGTTTTAGTCATGCACATAATTAGGCTAAGCAGAAAAACATGCTTCAAATATTTTAATGTATAAATACAGTCTGCAAGGCTTTTGTAAAGCCTAAATACTTTTCAAAGACATTTGACTGATATGGGATTTTTAAAAATAACAGTTGCATGCATAGTTGAAAAAAAGTTTGAAAAATTCATGGTACATAAAAGAGGATGGGATTTCAAGCAAGCGTGGGGCCTTTGTGGGATGAACATTCTCATATCTTATTTCTGAAAATCTTAACAAAAAACATAAATGTCAGTACACAACCTTTAAAAAAAAACACATACCATATTTGCCACTAAAATGATATCCAAAACCCTTTACTAAATAGATCCATTCCAATTCATTCCAGGTCTATCACATGCAACTGTATTAAGGAATGTCCATAAAATCATTATTTACATACATCTATCTAAACTCATTTTTTGAAACTTAGGTCAAACTAAGCAACAGGGTGCTCAAAAAGTATTAATTCATGATGTATATGATGCCCAATCATTACAGACCAAACACTCAGAATGTATCAAGAATAAGAACTATGATACAGGAGGAGGAGGAAGAAGAAAAAAGGAGAACAGAAAGAAGAGAGATAAATGATTACCATTAAAATAAAGTACTTGGGGGCAGCTAGGTGGCGCAGTGGATAAAGCACTGGCCTTGGATTCAGGAGGACCTGAGTTCAAATCCGGCCTCAGACACTTGACACTTAACTAGCTGTGTGACCCTGGGCAAGTTACTTAACCCTCACTGCCCTGCAAAAAAATAAAATAAAATAAAAATAAAGTACTTGGGAGTTAAGCTACTAAATCATACATGACACATATGTACAAATACAAAATACTCTTTTCAAAAACAAAGAAAACCCACCATTCAGCTATGTTCAGTCTTTGAAATTTGTCAGAATAAATGTAATAAAAATATAATACTAAGGGCAGCTAGGTGGTGCAGTGACTAGAGCACTGGCCCTGGAGTCAGGAGTACCTGAGTTCAAATCTGCCCTCAGACACTTAACACTTACCAGCTATATGACCCTGGGGGCAAGTCACTTAACCCCAATTGCCTCACTAAACAATAATAATAATAATATATTATTATTATTAAATTATAAATTTAGTGCTATGTCAAACTACCAAAGAATTACTTTATAGGATAACAAAGTTGTAAGAAACATCAGTTGATCGGCTAAAATTTAGTAACATCCAGAAAAATGATAGAAGATAACCCATATTTTACAACTATCAAAATAAGTTATTATTAAGCAACACTGATCAAAATACTTAAAATGTTTTAAAATGGAAATGCATAGAAATGAAACAGGATAGAGAAATTCATATGAATGTAACAGGATAGATAAATAGAATCTAGAAATTAATGACCCCATATTTCCTTTATTTTGATATATAAAAGAATGTAAAGTACTAGAGGGAAATCTCCCTATTCAGCAAGAACTGCTAGGAAAGTAATTTAGCACTTTTTGCAAAGAAATTTAGCAGCAACTAAATTTGGGGGTTTTCTTATACTATATACACCAGACAAAGTAAATGTCAAATTGATATGTGACCAAAATAAAAATTTTGTATAATTATTATAAAATAAGAGATATATTTATCAAATATTTTAAAAGCAAAATCAGTAGCTAAATAATATATGGAAGTTTACGTATGTCCAAAACTAAAGATAAAAAAAATCTCAATGATGGTATAACTTAAAAAAATATATGTTTCTACAGATAAAATAAATACAATTAGAATAAGAGAAATTGTTGATTTGGAAAATGAATTTGTATATAAAATACTACCATATAAAATAAAAGGAATAATTAACACTAATTTTAAATCAAAAAGAAACAAACCAAAAATAATTCTTGTAATATTGTATGGCTCTGAGCTAAGAAATTCTATTCTTCAGACAATTAAGTTGAAGAATACCCAGAGAGCAAATAATTGAATATTATTAAAGAGTAATTGTGTAGTATGAGCATTGTCATCAGAGGAATGTATTACTAGAAAAGGAGATGGACTAGACAATTCTGAAAAGTAAGGAACCATTGATGGCAGTGTAAAAATGAGACTCACTCCAAAACTTTCTCCTCCATCTTAAGTTGCAAGCAAACATTATACATAAAGATAGATTTGTAACTTTAACAACATTGGTAAACAATCCATTCAGGGAGACCTCACCCTTTCCATACCTCATCCAAACTCATACTATTCCAGGTTTTTTTCCCTTTCCTTTTTTTGGAATAAAACAAGCACTTGCATAACATAATATAATAAAAAAGGTGATTGCTCATGAAACTAGAAATCTATTATGTACAACTTGCAATTGTTTTAAAATATTTAATAGTTAATATTTAAATTTATTTTTCCTTCTTTCCCCCTACCCTAGAGATGGGTACCATTAGACACAAATAACTATGGATGGATGTACGCACGTATGTACGTATGCATGTATGTGTATATATGTGTGTGTGTTTCTATGTGTATATGTGTATAAATATTTTAAACATACTTCTATTTTTCATTTCTTTCTCTTTATACAGATAGAAACTTGCTTCATATATATTTCATAAGTAATTTGGGTTTTTATAATCATCAAAATGACTTACTTGCTCAGTTGTTCTTAAAACAATATTGCTGGGGTGGAGCCAAGATGGCAGAGAGGAATCAGCAAGCTGCCTGAGTTCTCCTTCTGTTCCCTCAAAAAGAACATTAAATCAAGCCTCTGGATGGATTCTGAAACTACAGAACCTGCAAAGAGACAGAGAGACACAGTCTTCCAACCAGAGATAATTTAGAAGACTTCAGGAAAAGGTCGGTCTGACTCAGGCAAAAGGGAGGCGCAGTGCAGGATAGCAGCCCACCACTGAGGGGATCCAGGCAAGTCAGCAGGAAGCTGTGGGCCACAGCTGAACAACTGAGGGCCCTGGACCCTGGCTCAAAAATTTGGTGGCCTAGTAAGACAGTGGAAAAACCTACCTGCACCAGCCAAGAGGGCAAGGGCCACAAACAGGACAGGCGCGACAAGGACAACTGATGGAGCGCGCTCAGACAGGAAGTTCAGGGGGGCGAACTGCACACACTATAAAGGCCTCAGAGTAAAAAGCTGGTCACACAGCACCTATACCCCTGCACAAGAAGCCCAAAACAGGGACCCTGGTGCCCCCAGAGCAGACCTCAACTTAAAAAATAAATAAATAAGCTGCAATAATGAGTAAGAAGCAAAAAAGAGCCCTCTCCATTGAGAGCTTCTGTATTAATAGGGAAGAAGCAAACACAAACTCAGATGAGGACAATACCTTCAAATTGCCTACATGTGAAGCCTCAAGAGGGAAGGTGAATTGGTCTCAAGAACAAAAAGCCTTCCTTGGAAGAGCTCAAAAAGGACTTTAAAAATCAATTGAGTGCGGTAGAAGAAAAAAATGGGGAGAGAAATGAAAGCAAAACAAGAAAACTATGAAAAAAGAATCAGCAGCTTGGAACAGGAAGCACAAAGATTGACTACGGAAAACAATTCCTTAAAAAATTCATCTGGCCAAATGGAAAAAAAGGTGCATAATCTCATTGAAGAAAACAATGCCTTAAAAAATTCATCTGGCCAAATGGAAAAAAAAAGTGCATAATCTCATTGAAGAAAACAATGCCTTAAAAAATTCATTTGGCCAAATGGAAAAAAAGGTGCATAATCTCACTGAAGAAGACAATGCCTTAAAAAATTCATTTGGCCATATGGAAAAAAAAGGTGCATAATCTCATTGAAGAAAACAATGCTTTAAAAATTAAAATTGGACAGTTGGAAGATAAGGAATCCATGAGACACCAGGAATTAGTCAAGCAGAATCAAAAGAATGGAAAAATAGAAGAAAATTTGAAATACCTCATTGGAAAGACAACTGATCTGGAAAACAGATCGAGGAGAGACAATTTGAGAATCATTGGACTGCCTGAAAGCCATGACCAGAAAAAGAATCTAGACACCATATTCCAGGAAATTATTAAGGAGAACTGCCCTGATATCATAGAATCAGAGGATAAAGTCATCATTGAAAGAATCCACCGATCACCTCCTGAAAGAGACCCCAAAAGGAAAACTCTAGATATTACTCTTTTCACATGAATGTGACTGTAAAATACTTATTTTACTCATACTCAACATGTGTACCTCAATTGCCTTTTGGGTTGCATATAATTAAGTTTAGTTCTTTAAAAAGAATGTCAGTAATTAGCCAAGTCGATTCTGTCTATTTTTATAACATAAAACCTTTCTGAATGGTGAAAAAAAGATCCCATACATGCTATGCTTTAAAGTTTACAAAGAATTTTTCCTTGCAAACCTTTATGTGAGGAAGACAGTGAAATTATGGCTTAATAAATGGATGAACTACAGTTCAGAAAGTTTTAGAGATTTGCACAAGGACACACACTGTGGCACAGTGGATAGAGTGTCAGGCCTACAATCAGGAACACTCATCTTCCTGAGTTCAAATCTGGCCTAACAGACTTACTAGGTTGTTTGTTTGTTTGTTTTACCTAGGACAAGATACATAACCTTGTTTAACTTAGTTTCTTCATCTACAAAATAAACTGGAGAAGGAAATGGCACACCACTCCAGAATCTTTGCTGAGAAATCCCCAAAGGGAGTCACAAAGAGTTGGACACAATTGAAATGACTAAATAACATACATGTAAGACAACAAAGGCCCTGGGACCTGAACCATGGTTTTCTGGATGCAAGAGCATTTTTTCTTTTCATTGTACCTAATTACCTCCATTGCTATGGTCAAATAAGCAAATATATCCCGTCTTATACCAGTCCAAGGGATGGCATTGAGCTCACTTCTATCCATGATGACTCAAGAGTTTCTGCTTTTGATGAAATCTTCTCTAATCAGTTTCTGAAGGCAGAAAAACTGATGTTTCAGGGATTGGTGAGCCAGAACTCAGTAACAATGCCAATGAACTGTTCCCCTCTTTAGGTATCTTTGTAGTTAGAATACCAGTGGGCACACCTACATATATATAAAGGAATCAAAAAAAAAACCCACCAAAAAAATTTTTTTTGAGTAGCTCCTGTGTTCTAGGTATTATGATCAGTGCTCAAGATACAAATGCAAAAATCATTCTCTGTCCTGAAGTAGTTTATATTGTGTTGTGGGGAAAAGCAATGTAGATCACATATATGTATGTATATAACTTTTCTTCATCTATCTATCTATCTATCTCATCTATCTATCCATCCCCCTATTTAGCATCTTTCTATAATATTTACATTTAATGTACACATAAGATTTATATTTACTATACACATTTTCACTAAATGTACGCATAAAATGTATATACTTACATAGATGACAACTCATATGAGAACTAAATCCATATTACAATTTTTTTTTCAAAGTTCTTTGTAGGGGGCAGTTAGGTAGCATAGTGGATAAAGCACAGGCCTTACATTCAGGAGGACCTGAGTTCAAATCCAGCCTCAGCCACTTGACACTAGCTGTGTGACCCTGGGCAAGTCACTTAACCATCATTGCTGTGCAAAAAGCAAAAACAAAACAAAATTTTTTTGTAGATGAAAAAATCCCAATCACTTCAATATAACCAGTAATATGAACTTAGTGCCCAAAAGAGCACACTGGAAGTTAGGAAAGGGCTACATCAGTCTCTTTATAACACATGTTAAGGGTTAAAATTCTAGCTAGTCTGTCTAAAATATCTAATGAGTGGTCGCCAATAAATTATAAGCTTCAGCAAGAGTTAGACTTTTAAGCATTTATTAAGGAGAATAAGAATTTGATAAAGAGAGAGAGAAAGGCCTAGATTTCTATCTATTAAAGGGAGAGCACATTTTTAGCTCCCTTCTCTGCCAGCGTCCCCAGGAAAGAGCCGAGACTGAGCGCCAGTCTCTTCCTTCCTCCTCCCACTAGCCCGCGTCACTTCCTGACTCCTGGTCTTGCCCTCAAAGACCTTCGCTTCATGGGCAGAACTCTTCTACAGTAAGTATCCAGCAGGTGGCATCATTCCAATCGTTACACACAGAAAGAGCAAACATTGACATAATACATACTTTGCAGCTATACTCTCAATTTCAGGTACAGACTTTTCATGAACTCCCTCTATAAAAAGTATGAGGTTCTCAACTGTTCATTTTTGTTGTTGTTTTGGGTGTTTGGGTTTTTTTTTTTGCTTGTTTATTTGTTTGTTTTTGTTTAATCCTAGATGGACCACTGCCTCAAGCTTATTTATTTCCAGAAGACTCTTTGGGTATAGGCAGGAATAACTAAAATATTAGTGCGAAACTCAGTGAATCATTGTCACTTTTACATGCTTGCATTAAACTACATTTGAGATTCAGTTCCTAGGCTATTCACTTGTCCATGGGGGGAATAAAAAGGGTTAATGTGTTTCATTATCATTCTTAGACATATAGAAACCCACATAGTGCACATGAGAAATGACTGCCATTATTTAAATAATTGAGCTTTAAGACATCTGGTAAGATTCCAGGATGGTGCCTCATTTACTGTATGTGAATAAATGATCTGTGAATTTAACAAGCTTGTGCCAATATAGACACTTAATGCTGTTCTATTTTAATGGTCAGATTCTGATTAGTGGGAACTTAAGCATTTTTATTGGGTGATAACAGGTTTTGTAATTAAAATGCATGTTTTCCATTTAATACTTATGTAGCCATGTTTGAGTTGCATAACCTATCTATTCCTCTGTTTCCTCACTTGTAAAACGATGGACCGGACTAGAAGTTCTCCAAGATTGCTTCAGTGTTTCACTTCAAAGGGAATATGGAATCAGGACAACATTAATTCAAGGCCTCAAACACTTATTACCTTGTGTGGCACTGGCCAAGTTACTTCATCTCTCTCCTCCTCAGTTTACTAACCTGTAAAACTAAGATATTCAAAGAACCCATCTCCCAGGGATATTATCTGGATAAAATGAGATATTTGCAAAGCATTTTGCATAGTTTGCACACAGTATAAATGCTAGGTATTATTCTTACTCTTACTTTTATTCTTTGTTTTTTTAATTAATAAAGTATTTCTTTTTTTTTTCCGTTACATGTAAAGATAGTTCTCAACCTTTGTTTATACAAGCTTTACAATTTCAGATTTTTCTCCCTCCCTCCCCTCCCTCCCCCCTCCCCTAGACAGCAGGTAATCCAATATAGGTTTTATATATATATATATATATATATATATATAAAAATTTTATATATATATATACACATACATATATATACACACATATATATACATATACACATATTATAACATTAATCCTATTTCTGCATTAGTCATGTTTTAAGAGAAAAAAAATCAGAGCAATGATGGAAAACCTCAAAATAGAAAAAAAACAACAGCATCAAAAACAAAAGAAATAGTATGGTTCATTCAGCATCTATACTCCACAGTTCTTTTTTTTTTTTTTCCTGGATTTGGAGATCCTCTTCCATCACGAATTCCCTGGAACTCTTCTGTGCCATTGCATTGGTGAGAAGAATATAGTCCATCACAGTAGATCAACACTCAATGTTGATGTTACTGTGTACAATGTTCTTCTAGTTCTGCTCATCACACTCATCATCAGCCCACGGAAGACACTCCCGGTTTCTCTGAACTCCTCCTGCTCATCATTTCTTACAGCACAATAGTATTCCATAGTATTCATATACCACAACTTGTCCAGCCATTCCCCAATTGATGGGCACCCCCTCAATTTCCAATTCTTTGCCACCACGTAAAGAGCAGCTATAAATATTTTTGTACATGTGGGTCCCTCTCCCCCTTCCATGATTTCTTTGGGCAAAAGACCAAAAGTGGGATTGCTGGGTCAAAGGGTATGCACAGCTTTATCGCCCTTTGGGCATAATTCCAAATTGCTCTCCAGAATGGTTGGATCAGTTCACAGCTCCGCCAACAATGGATTAGTGTTCCAATTTTCCCACAGATTGTCCAACATTTATTATTTTCCTTTTTTGTCATTTTAGCCAATCTGATAGGTGTCAGGTGGTACGTCAGAGTTGTTTTTATTTGTATCTCTCTAATCATTAGAGATTTAGAGCATTTTTTCATATGGGAATAGATAGCTTTGGTTTTTTCATCAGAAAACTGCCTGTTTATACCCTTTAACCATTTCTCAATTGGTGAATGACTTGGGTTCTTATAAATTTGATTTAGTTCCCTATATATTTTAGAGATGAGGCCTTTATCAGAAGTACTGGCCTCAAAAATTGTTTCCCAGCTTTCTGCCTCCCTTCTAATTTTGGATGCATTGCTTCTGTTTGTACAAAAATTTTTTAATTTAATGTAATCAAAATCATCCACTTTGCATTTTATAATATACTCTACCTCTTGTTTGGTCATAAACTATGTTCCTTTCCAAAGATCTGATAGGTAGACTATTCCTTTCTCTCCTAATTTACCTATGGTATCACCTCTTATGTCTAAATCGTGTATCCATTTTGACCTTATTTTAGTATAAGGTGTAAGATGTTGCTCTATGCCTAATTTCTGTTATACTATCTTCCAGTTTTCCCAACAATTTTTGTCAAATACTGAGTTCCTATCCCAGAAGCTGGAGTCTTTGAGTTTATCAAACACTACATTACTAGTGTCATTTACTACTGCATTTCCTGAGCCTAGCCTATTCCATTGATCTACCACTCTATTTTTTAGCCAGTACCAGATAGTTCTGATGACTGCCGCTTTATAGTAGAGCTCCAGGTTTGGTACCACTAACCCACCTTCCTGTGAATTGTTTTTTCATTATTTCCCTGGATATTCTTGATTTTTTGTTTTTCCAGATGAATTTTGTTATTATTCTTTCTAGCTCTATAAAATAATTTTTAGGTAGTCTGATTGGTATGGCACTGAATAAGTAAATTAATTTAGGCAGTATTGTCATTTTTACTATATTAGCTCTACCTATCCATGAGCAATTGATATCTTTCCATTTATTTAGATCTGATTTGATTTGTGTGAAGAGTGTTTGGTAGTTGTGTTCATAGAGTTCCTGGGTTTGTCTTGGCAAGTAGACTCCCAAGTATTTTATATTACCTACTGTTACTTTAAATGGAATTTTTCTTTCTATCTCTTGCTGCTGGACTTTGTTGGTCATGTATAGAAATGCTGATGATTTATGTGGATTTATTTTATATCCTGCTACTTTGCTAAAGTTGTTCATTGTTTCAAGTCATTTTTGACTTGATTCTCGAGGATTCCTTAAGTATACCATCATATCATCTGCAAAGAGTGATAGTTTTGTTTCCTCCTTGCCTATTCTAATTCCTTTAATTCCTTTCTCTTCTCTGATTGCTAAAGCTAACATTTCTAGGACAATATTAAATAATAGGGGTGATAATGGACATCCCTGTTTCACTCCTGATCTTATTGGGAAGGCCTCTAATTTATCTCCATTGCATATAATACTTGCTGATGGTTTTAGGTAGATACTGTTTATTATTTTAAGGAAAGTTCCCCCTATTCCTAAACTTTCCAGTGTTTTTATTAGGAATGGGTGTTGTATTTTGTCAAAAGCTTTCTCTGCATCTATTGAGATAATCATATGATTTTGGTTGGTTTTCTTATTGATGTGGTTGATTATGTTAATAGTTTTCCTAATGTTGAACCAGCCCTGCATTCCTGGTATAAATCCCACCTGATCATAGTGTATTATCCTGGTGATCACTTGCTGTAATCTCCTTGCTAATATCTTATTTAAGATTTTAGCATCAATATTCATTAGGGAAATTGGTCTATAATTTTCTTTCTCTGTTTTTGCTTTGCCTGGTTTTGGTATCACCACCATATTTGTGTCATAAAATGAATTTGGTAGAACTCCTTCTTCACCTATTTTTCCAAATAATTTGTATAATATTGGAATTAATTGTTCTTTAAATGTTTGGTAAAATTCACCTGTAAACCCATCTGGCCCTGGGGATTTTTTCTTAGGGAGTTCATTAATGGCTTGTTCAATTTCTTTTTCTAATATGGGTTTATTTAAGGATTTTATTTCTTCTTCAGTTAACCTGAGCAGTTTGTATTTTTGTAAATATTCATCCATTTCATTTAGATTGTCAAATTTATTGGCATACAGTTGGGGAAAATAATTCCTAATTATTGATTTAATTTCCTCTTCATTGCTGGTAACATCCCCTTTTTCATTTTTGATACTGGTAATTTGGTTTTTTTCTTTCTTTTTTATTTTTTATTTATTTTTTTATGAGATATTTTATTTTTTCCGTTACATGTAAAGATAGTTCTCAACTTTTGTTTATACATGCTTTACAATTTCAGATTTTTCTCCCTCCCTCCCCTCCCTACCCCCTCCCCTAGACAGCAGGTAATCTGATATAGGTTATATCTATATATCTCTATACATATACATATATATATATACACACATATATATATACACATAATAACATTAATCCTATTTCTGCATTAATCCTGTTACAAGAGAATCAGAGCAGTGATGCAAAACCTCAAAATAGAAAAAAAAAAAAACAACAGCACCCCAAACAAAAGAAATAATATGGTTCAATCAGCATCTATACTCCACAGTTCTTTCTTTCTTTTTTTTTTCTTGGATTTGGAGATCCTCTTCTATCATGAGTTCCCTGGAACTCTTCTGTACCATTGCATTGGTGAGAAGAATATAGTCCATCACAGTAGGTCAACACTCAATGTTGATGATACTGTGTACAATGTTCTTCTGGTTCTGCTCATCTCACTCATCATCAGCTCACGTAAGACCCTCCAGGTTTCTCTGAACTCTTCCTGCTCATCATTTCTTACAGCACAATAGTATTCCATTGTATTCATATACCACAACTTGTCCAGCCATTCCCCAATTGATGGGCACCCCCTCAACTTCCAATTCCTTGCTACCACGTAAAGAGCAGCTATAAATATTTTTGTACATGTGGGTCCCTTTCCCCCTTCCATGATTTCTTTGGGCAAAAGACCTAAAAGTGGGATTGCTGGGTCAAAGGGTATGCACAGCTTTATCACCCTTTGGGCATAATTCCAAATTGCTCTCCAGAATGGTTGGATCAGCTCACAGCTCCACCAACAATGCATTAGTGTTCCAATTTTCCCACAGCCTCTCCAACATTTATTATCTTCCTTTTTTGTCATTTTAGCCAATCTGATAGGTGTCAGGTTGTTTTAATTTGCATCTCTCTAATCATTAGAGATTTAGAGCATTTTTTCATATGGGAATAGATAGGTTTGGTTTCTTCATCAGAAAACTGCCTGTTCATATCCTTTGACCATTTCTCAATTGGGGAATGACTTGGATTCTTATAAATTTGATTTAATTCCCTATATATTTTAGAGATGAGGCCTTTATCAGAAGCACTGGCCTCAAAAATTGTTTCCCAGCTTTCTGCCTCCCTTCCAATTTTAGATGCATTGCTTCTGTTTGTACAAAAATTTTTTAATTTAATATAATCAAAATCATCCATTTTGCATTTTATAATATACTCTATCTCATGTTTGGTCAAAAACTGTTCTCCTTTCCAAAGATCTGATAGGTACACTATTCCTTTCTCTCCTAATTTACCTATGGTATCACCTCTTATGTCTAAATCATGTATCCATTTTGACCTTATTTTAGTATAAGGTGTAAGATGTTGGTCTAAGCCTAATTTCTGCCATACTATCTTCCAGTTTTCCCAGCAGTTTTTGTCAAATACTGAGTTCCTATCCCAGAAGCTGGAGTCTTTGGGTTTATCAAACACTACATTACTAGTGTCATTTACTACTGCATTTCCTGAGCCTAGCCTATTCCATTGATCTACCACTCTATTTTTTAGCCAGTACCAGATAGTTTTGATGACTGCCGCTTTATAGTAAAGCTCCAGGTTTGGTACCGCTAACCCACCTTCCTGTGAATTTTTTTTCATTATTTCCCTGGATATTCTTGATTTTTTGTTTTTCCAGATGAATTTTGTTATTATTTTTTCTAGCTGTATAAAATAATTTTTAGGTAGCCTGATTGGTATGGCACTGAATAAGTAAATTAATTTAGGCAGTATTGTCATTTTTACTATATTAGCTCTGCCTATCCATGAGCAATTGATATCTTTCCAATTATTTAGATCTGATTTGATTTGTGTGAAGAGTGTTTGGTAGTTGTGTTCATAGAGTTCCTGGGTTTGTCTTGGCAAGTAGACTCCCAAGTATTTTATATTACCTACTGTTACTTTAAATGGAATTTCTCTTTCTATCTCTTGCTGCTGGACTTTGTTGGTCATGTATAGAAATGCTGATGATTTATGTGGATTTATTTTATATCCTGCTACTTTGCTAAAGTTGTTCATTGTTTCAAGTCATTTTTGACTTGATTCTCGAGGATTCCTTAAGTATACCATCATATCATCTGCAAAGAGTGATAGTTTTGTTTCCTCCTTGCCTATTCTAATTCCTTTAATTCCTTTCTCTTCTCTGATTGCTAAAGCTAACATTTCTAGAACAATATTAAATAATAGGGGTGATAATGGACATCCCTGTTTCACCCCTGATCTTATTGGGAAGGCCTCTAATTTATCTCCATTGCATATAATACTTGCTGATGGCTTTAGGTAGATACTGTTTATTATTTTAAGGAAAGTTCCCCCTATTCCTAAACTCTCTAGTGTTTTTATTAGGAATGGGTGCTGTACTTTGTCAAAAGCTTTCTCTGCATCTATTGAGATAATCATATGATTTTGGTTGGTTTTCTTATTGATGTGGTTGATTATGTTAATAGTTTTCCTAATGTTGAACCAGCCCTGCATTCCTGGTATAAATCCCACCTGGTCATAGTGTATTATCCTGGTGATCACTTGCTGTAATCTCCTTGCTAATATCTTATTTAAGATTTTAGCATCAATATTCATTAGGGAAATTGGTCTATAATTTTCTTTCTCTGTTTTTGCTTTGCCTGGTTTTGGTATCACCACCATATTTGTGTCATAAAACGAATTTGGTAGAACTCCTTCTTCACCTATTTTTCCAAATAATTTGTATAATATTGGAATTAATTGTTCTTTAAATGTTTGGTAAAATTCACCTGTAAACCCATCTGGCCCTGGGGATTTTTTCTTAGGGAGTTCATTAATAGCTTGTTCAATTTCTTTTTC
The DNA here is from genome assembly GCF_019393635.1 of Dromiciops gliroides. Classification (NCBI taxonomy): domain Eukaryota; kingdom Metazoa; phylum Chordata; class Mammalia; order Microbiotheria; family Microbiotheriidae; genus Dromiciops; species Dromiciops gliroides. The sequence goes on from NC_057863.1 coordinate 517,702,239, forward strand.
TAATATGGGTTTATTTAAGGATTTTATTTCCTCTTCAGTTAACGTGGGCAGTTTGTATTTTTGTAAATATTCATCCATTTTATTTAGATTGTCAAATTTATTGGCATACAGTTGGGCAAAATATTTCCTAATTATTGCTTTAATTTCCACTTCATTGGTGGTAACATCACCCTTTTCATTTTTGATACTGGTAATTTGGTTTTCTTCTTTCTTTTTTTAAATCAAATTAACCAATATTTTATCTATTTTATTGGTTTTTTCATAAAACCAGCTCTTAGTTTTATTGATTAATTCTATAGTTTTTTTGCTTTCAATCTTATTAATTTCTCCTTTGATTTTCAGGATCTCTAGTATCTAATTGGGGATTTCTAATTTGTTCTTTTTCTAGCTTTTTAAGTTGCATGCCCAATTCATTAATCTCCTCTTTCTCTTTTTTATTCATGTAAGCATTTAGAGCTATAAATTTTCCCCTAAGCACTGCTTTGGCTGCATCCCATAGATTTTGGTATGTTGTCTCATTATTGTCATTTTCTTGGATATAGTTATTGATTGTTTCTAAGATATCTTGTTTTGCCCATTCATTCTTTAGAATGAAATTATTTAGTTTCCAATTGATTTGCATTCTACTTTTCCCTGGCTCTTTCTTACATGTAATTTTTATTGCATCATGATCTGAAAAGGATGCATTTACTATTTCTGCCTTTCTACATTTTAACTATGATGTTTTTGTGCCCTAATACATGGTCAACTTTTGAAAATGTGCCATGTACTGCTGAGAAAAAGGTATATTCCTTTATATTCCCATTCAATTTTCTCCAGACATCTATCATGTCTAACTTTTCTAGTAATCTATTCACCTCTTTCACTTCTTTCTTATTTATTTTTTGGCTAGATTTATCTAATTCTGAGAGGGGGAGATTCAGATCCCCCACTAGTATAGTATTACTGTCAATTCCTCTTGTAACTCATTTCACTTCTCCTCTAAGAATTTGGATGCTATACCACTTGGTACATACATACTCAATATTGATATTACTTCATTATCTATAGTGCCTTTAAGCAAAATGTAATTTCCTTCCTTATCTCTTTTAATGAGAGCTATTTTTGCCTGCACTTTGTCTAAGATAAGGATTGCTACCCCTGCTTTTTTTACTTTAGCTGAAGCATAATATATTCTACTCCAGCCTTTTACCTTTACTCTGTGTGTATCTCTCTGCTTCAAATGTGTTTCTTGTAAACATCATATTGTAGGATTCTGGTTTTTAATCCACTCCACAATTTGCTTCCATTTTATAGCAGAGTTCATCCCATACAGATTCATTTATTATTACTGACTGTCTATTCCCCTCCATTCTATTTACCCGCTTTGTACTTTCCCCCCCTTCTTTCACCCTATTCCTCCTCACCGACGTTTTACTTCTTACCCCTGCCTCCCCCAATCTGCCCTCCCTTTTTATCACCCCCCTCTCTTTTCTTTACCCTTTTCTCCCTTGCTTTTGTCCTCCCTTCTATCAGTCCCCCTGCTTTCCCTTCCCCTTTTGCTTCCCTAAAGAATGAGTTAAGTTTCTTTATCCCAATGAACGTATATGTTATTCCCTCTTTGAATCAAATCTAATGAGAATAGGGTTGAAACAATGTTCACCCCTCCTTTCTTTCCCTCTATTGTAATAGGTTTTTTTTTCACCTCTTCATATGATATAATTCATCCCCTTCCACCTCCCCTTTCCTCTCCTCCCCAGAGACTCCCTTTTTAACCCCTTAAAATTTTTTTTTGTATCATCACATCAAAGACAATTTATATTTATACCCTCTGTGTACACTCCTTATCTCTGCCCAAATACATTTACAGTTCTTAAGAGTTATGAGTATTATCTTCCCATGTAGGAATATAAACAGTTTAACCTAATAGGGTAACCTTTTTTTTTTTCCTCCCCCTCTGTTTACCTTTTTAAACTTCTCTTGAGTCTTGTATGTTGAGATCAAATTTTCTATTCAGTTCTGGTCTTTTCACCAGGAAAGATTGAAAGTCCCCAATGTCATTAAATGTCCATCTTTTCCCCTGAAAGAAAATGTGCATTTTTGCTGGGTAATAGATTCTTGGCTGCAATCCAAGCTCCTCTGCCTTCCAGAATATCATATTCCAAGCCTTGCGGTCCTTTAATGTTGAAGCTGCCAGGTCCTGAGCAATCCTGACTGTGGCTCCATGATATTTAAATTGCTTCTTTCTGACTGCTTGGAGTATTTTCTCCTTCACCTGATAATTCTGGAATTTGGCTACAATATTCCTTGTAGTTTTACTTTTGGGGTCTCTTTCAGGAGGTGATTGGTGGATTCTTTCAATGATGATTTTATCCTCTGATTCTATGATATCAGGGCAGTTCTCCTTAATATTTTCCTGGAATATGGTGTCTAGACTCTTTTTCTGATCATGGCTTTCAGACAGTCCAATGATTCTCAAATTGTCTCTCCTGGACCTGTTTTCCAGATCAGTTGTCTTTCCAATGAGGTATTTCACATTTTCTTCTATTTTTTCATTCTTTTGATTCTGCTTGACTGATTCCTGGTGTCTCATGGATTCCTTATCTTCCAGCTGTCCAATTTTAATTTTTAAAGCATTGTTTTCTTCAGTAAGATTATGCACCTTTTTTTTCCATTTGGCCAAGTGAATTTTTTAAGGCAGTCTTTTCTTCAATGAGATTATGCACCTTTTTTTTCCATTTGGCCAACTGAATTTTTTAAGGCATTTTTTTCTTGAGTGAAATTATGCACTTTTTTTTCCATTTGGCCAATCTTTGTGCTTCCTTTTCCAAGCTGCTGATTCTTTTTTCATAGTTTTCTTGTTTTGCTTTCATTTCTCCCCCCATTTTTTCTTCTACCTCTCTCAATTGGTTTTTAAAATCCTTTTTGAGCTCTTCCAGGAAGGCTTTTTGTTCCTGAGACCAATTCACCTTCCCTCATGAGGCTTCAGATGTAGGCAATTTGAGGGTATTGTCCTCATCTGAGTTTGTGTTGGCTTCTTCCCTATTGATACAGAAGCTCTCAATGGAGAGGGCTCTTTTTTGCTTCTTGCTCATTATCACAGCTTATTTATTTATTTTTTAAGTTGAGGTCTGCTCTCGGGGCACCAGAGTCCCTGTTTTGGGCTTCTTGTGCAGGGGTATAGGTGCTGTGTGACTGGGTTTTTACTCTGAGGCCTTTATGGTGTGTGGAGATCTCCCGCCCTGCACTTCCTGTCTGGGTGTGCTCAGCCAGCCAGGTGCCCGCTCCTGGTGTCCGTTCCCGCCTGACCCGTTCGTCGCCCTCCCGGGCGGTGCAGGTAGGTTTTTCCACTGTCCTTCTTGGCCACCAGATTTTTGAACCAGGTTCCAGGGGCCTCAGTTGTTCGGCTGTGGACAGCAGCTCCTGCTGACTTGCCCTGACCCCCTCGGCACTGGGTTGCTGCCCTGCGCTGGGCCTCCCTTTTGCCCGAGTCAGACTGACCTTTTCCTGAAGTCTTCTCAATTATCTCTTGTTGGAGGACTGTGTCTCTCTGTCCCTTTGCAGGTTCTGTAATTTCAGAATCCGTCCAGAGGTTTGATTTATGTTCTTTTTGAGGGAACAAAAGGAGAGCTCAGGCAGTTTGCTGCTTCCTCTCTGCCATCTTGGCTCCGCCCCTTACTTTTATTCTTATATCTGTAACTATTAATATGAACTTAAGATTTCCCAAGGTTTTTTTAATTAAAACAATAAAAAAAAGATCACCCATTTGAGAGATGATAAAAAGGTGTCTCAGAGAGGCAAATTAACTTGCCCAACTTTTTGACAAGTAGGAAATGGTACAACTGTAATTAAAATTGAGATCATCTGATTTTAAGCATATTGGCTTTTCCATTAGCCACTCTTGGCTCTTCACAATAAATTTGGCCTTTCTTTCCCTTCTCCATCTCTCACCAGTCTAAATTACCAATAATATCTGTGACCCAAAAGCTCCAGAGCTCAGAAACTTGAAAATCCATCTTTGATTTTTCTTTTTCTGAAAAAATAAAAACACATAGAAAATCCCACCACAGAAAATTAAGTATTGCCACTTTCAGCAAGTAGTTGTTCTGCCATACCAAATTCTTACAAGGGACAAGAAATGGAAGCAAGCAAAGCTCCCCATCCCCCAAGTATCTTCTCAAACATCATTAGAGATCACTAAGGTAAAAATATTTGCCTTTAGGGCACTGAAGATTAACAAGGGGAAAATCACATCTTAATTAAATAAATGTAAATGAGATTTTAAAGCAGAAAATAACAAACTTTTCCAATGAGCAGAACCATCAATTTTTGACTCCTGGTGTTATACTTATGATTAAAATACTTTTTTTTAACTTCTTAGGTTTTCTGTGTTACGTTTGCCTACTCCCAACCTAATTCTCTGACCTCTGGTTTCTGGCTAAGTATGACTTTTGTGCTTAGATACGCATTTTACACTTAAAGATACAAGTTATATGTTATGCACAGACATATAAAATGTATAGCCATAAAATCTACATCTAATGTATATAATTCATATGCACCAATGCAGATAAATACATATGAGTACATATACATATATATGAAATTTATTATGTGTGTATGCATATACTATATACATTTACATACACACATGCACACATAGAAACACACAGACCTCAGTTTCCTTACTCCTTTGGTGATTACTTTGGTTCTCTCTTTTCTTTCTCGTGTGAATTCTTTTTTAATTTTCAGAAATTTTCCTTTTTCTCAGTTCCATGAATAGTTTTCCTCATGCACCCAACAAATAAACTGCTATTCTTTACAATTCTGTCCACTCTGGCTGCTCATGCTCATTGCTATATGGGTAGAAGAGTAATGCTGTTTCTTATATATCACCAAGATATAGGTATTAGAACCAAAATGATCCCCAGTAAATTATATGATAAAGCCCCCAGGTGCAACATCATGCCCTCGTAAAGGTTTGCTGTTATTACCTCCATTTTAGAATTGAGAAAGCTAAGACCCCTAAAAGGGTAAAAGAAAAAAATTAGTAGAATCTCATGGACTAAAATTCTATGGTGTGACAGGGTGGTGGTGGAGTTAGACCATTGGTTTGGCAAGGGAGCTCTAAGAAGGAAAATCTAAGATGAATAAATAACTTTGATCAGAACAAACAGACATCTGTGTGTATACATGCATATACACAGATATATATATATATATACACATATATACATATATACATATATGCACACATATGGAATGTGGCAGAAGCACTGCATATCAGACCTAATAATTGATTTGCTATCTGTGTGACCCTGAGAAAGTCACTTAATCTCTGTTTGCCTTAGTTTCCTCAACTGTAAATTGTAGATAATAGCAGCACACTCTCAGGGTTGTTGTGAGGATCCAATGAGCTTAATATTTATGAGAAATGATTAGCACAGTGCCTGACACATAGTAGGTTCTAGTTAAATGTTATGCTTTTCAATTATTATTCATGGTCCATTTTTAGCCTTTAAATTGTCTTGCTTTGGGGTGGTCTCTTAGCATGTTTCTAACTGACCAAGGCCTTTGAACCTCAAAGTTCAGGAATACTATCAGGTAATTACAAGATGTAGAGATAAATTTTCATAATAATAGTAGTAGTTTTGTTATAGCTAATCTCCCATAATTATAGGGTATAGTAGCAGGTAGGTGTTATCCATACAATTTTCAAAAATTGTACTTAGGATAGAGCACCGGCCCTGGAGTCAGGAGTACCTGAGTTAAAATCCGGCCTCAGACACTTGACACTTACTAGCTGTGTGACCCTGGGCAAGTCACTTAACCCCAATTGCCTCACTAAAATAAAAAAATTGTATTTATTTTATTTTGCTCATGTATTTACTTACTTATTTGCTATTTATTTATTTGTTTGTTTGTTTGTTTACTTAGTTATTCATTTATTTGTTTATTTTTTCCTAGCCATGATGGTGGCTAGGTAAAAGGGGAGGGAAATTCTTAAATAAAAGTACTTCCCTTTAAGTCCAGCCAGGCTCTCTAGACTTTTCATGACTCAGGACCATTCTAACAGTTTTGAGATTTAATCAACCATTTCATGACAGGCAGGCTACACAGATGGCAATAAATATGTTTATTACTTATTTGCTGCAGGCATCATAGGCTATTGTTAGAGTCCTAGAACTCCAAGAAACCATGACCCTGCAGGAGCCAGAAATAGTAAAAAGGTTCAGCTGATGGCCATTTACTTCTATCAGAAACCCTGATAATGAGGGAGTTAGTTAGCAGAGGACCTAGCTTCTGATGATAAACTCAAATGGAAACCAAGTGCCCTGTCCACATGAAAATGACATCTTCTTAGTATGTCTCATAACCTGCCATCACAGAATGAAATTTCAGTGTTGGCATCTAGTACCAGCTCAGTCTGGTATCCAGGCACTCACTTATCCTTAACCTTATATGCCACACCTGGCATCTCAAAATTAGAATAGATTACAAACCTCAGGAAGCTAGAGGTATTATGGGGCCTACATGAAAGGTGAGCCACAAAAATATCAGATTTTGAGAACATATATCACACATCTTAAGCCTCCCAGCATCTCAATGATCTTTAATGAGTAGGAGATTCAGAGTTTGAGGACCAAAGTTTCACTCCATATCCTTGATAAGTTCTGGGTGTGCCTCAGCACCAGACATACTAGAATGAATCTAGGGGGATAGTGCTGGCATGAGATAAATTTGGCCTGGGTAGCAAAACAACAGTTAATCACCCGCCTTGTACTGATGAGGACTCTACCTTACTCTCCAACTTCCCTCTATCTAGTATAACTAGCCATCTAAGCTAACACCACTGCCCTCATACTAACATCATGGTCCATAACCCAACTGGGTGGAAGATCTAACCAACTGGTTTTCCCCTGTGTTATCATTATCTAACTCAAAGCTCAGGCTCCCTTTATTCTTATGATTCAGATTTATCACATGCTATGGTAAAAAATGTGTTTCTCTTTATACCTTTCCATGGTACCTTCAGGGTACCCCTCCACAGTCTGTACCCTCCTCTGTCCACTTTCTGTCATCAGTTACGTCCTCTTAGTTTTTTGCTTTATTGGGAAAACAAAAACAAGAGATTCATTATCATCCTAGATCTCTTCAGCACACATTCATCCCACCTTCTGATGATAATGGAAAACTAGATCCTTCTGGAAAATTCTGAATCCCTAGTCAACTTCATTTCTAGGTAATCTTATGCTCCTGTGCTATAACATGCTGGGTAAGGAGGCAAAGGCTTATATACTCCTTGCTTCTGACTGCTACTTCCAGAACATGTAGTTGCCACCATTAATTCACCAATCTCTTATCTTTTGATTTTGAATTTCATTTTATCCATTTATGTTGATTGTCATTGATTTCTCCCTCCTAAAAATAGTGTATATAGACTTACCTGTTTATATCCAGTTTCCCAAAAATCTTGGTGCAGTTTTAAGATACAAATCCTTAAGCTTAGCTTAAAACTGCACTAACACTTTTGGGGTTCTCTGTATGTTGAGTGCATTCAATAAAAACTAAATTCCTTGAGTGAATTTATGTTCTTACAGCCTAGAAGCATGGAAAGCACATACCAGGACCTTAACATGGTTGTGGATTTTGAATATTGAGTGGAACTGTCTGGATGACTACTTATCAAATAGATCAAAGAGAGGATTCTTCTGTCAGTAAAGATTAAAGTAAATGTCTGCTGAAGTCCTTTCTATCCTGAGCCTCTCTGATTCTTGATTCTATGAAATACCTTGCACCAGGGAGAACAGTTATGAAAATAAATTATCTGATTTTCAAAGGTGAATTGTTCCATACAGCAGACTAAATCAGAGGAGTCTGTGTGTACATTTTTCTTCATGCCATATTGAAAAATGTGAGATATGGGATGTATGTGATTAATCATATATGTGTGTGTATATAATATGTATATATACATATTTTATATACAAATGTATATTCATATATAATACATATTATATATGTATGTATATACATATATAATGTGTGTGATGTGCATATATTCTTGTGATCTTAGATAATTAATTTAACATAAGTTCTCATGTGTTGCGAAAAAATTTTAAGTCCGACGGAAGAATGAAAATAACAAAGTTTCCAGGCTGAAGCAAATAGGTTTATTGAGAGAGGGCCAGTCCCTCAACTAAACCGGTCATCCAGGCTTTGGGCCTGAAAGACCCAGAAGTACAAACTACATGGGTTTATATACCCTTGGGGACATTCTCTAAAATTAGAACATAGTCTTGAGTAATAACAGGGGATCAGTGTTATGATATCAATAGGGTGGATCATTGGTAGGCCAGTGGAAAGCGGCGTGAACAGTATTGCTGACCACCTACAGACCCTGTGACATTTCCTAAGGTGGATATCACAAGATCAACTACACTATGTCATAGGAAAATTGAGAAAAGGGGAAAAGGACTTGACCTTCTAACCTTATGCAATCTATATGAATCACAATTTTTTTTGTTAATATATTGATTATTATTTTAATTAAATCACTTAAAACTATAGTAAATCTCTTAAAACTAAGGGATGGGGAAAATCTCACTCACACATGTAAAATTTTTTCCAATAGACTAAACTGATTTTCAAATGGTAACTGGCTTTAGATAATACATACTATAATAATGACATCAGACAGAAGGTGTGACAATGACTTCCTAATACTGTGTCCCTAAAGACTTAATGCATTTTGTTAGCTTTAATAACATTAAATTGACACACACACACACAGCCTTTATAATTGCTGGGCTTTCATATAGCAAGACTGTATAATGATGAGACTGATTTTTATGAAGCCCTTTTAGGAAAGCTAGCCACAAAGAATCATATCTTCTCTTTAACTAGTATGATACAATACTAAGAGCCCTGGAACTTAATGACTAAGGTTTATGTCTTGAATGGAAAAGTAGTTTGTTAAATGCTTATGTATCAATGCAGCTAGGTGGCACAGTGGATAGAGAACTGGCCCTGGATTCAGGAGGACCTGAGTTCAAATCTGGCCTCAGACACTTAACACTTACTAGCTGTGTGACCCTGGGCAAGTCACTTAATCCCAATTGCCTCACCAACCCCCCCCCTCCCCAAAATGCTTATGGATCAGGATCAGTATCAGGTACTTTGAGAAGTGAGGAGGATATAAATGCAATCAAGTAAGGCAGCCCTGCCCTCAAGGTGCCTACCTTATAATTCCTGAATGCAAAATACAGGGAAATTGTTGCTAGATGGGAAAAAGTTTTGGTAATGTTAATATGTTCTTTTTTTCTTCTCAGAACTAAAATATAAAAGAGAAGAAGGGTGGAGAAGAAATGAGTGCAGGGGGAAGGTATTCATGGGTGACCTAACAGGAAGACAGCTAGAGAATGGTGTAGTGCAGAGATGCCAAATAACCCCTGGGCAGTATTGCACCCTGTAATCTTCCCTAGTACAGCCAAGAACAGATTAAAATGTAATTAATAAATATCTAACAAAATAAATACAAATACAATAGAACTTCCATTTCTGTTTGTCTGAGACAGCTCGTGTAGCATAACTGGGACCATGTCAAGTATTGTGAATCCTCATTAATCAGAATTCCAAGGGTCTATGAAGGGAGCTTGGATTACTGAAATGAAAAGTGGAGGCTGGAGTGCAAGAGCACTATATCCTTAAGCCAGAGAAAGGAGCAGAGAGATATAGAACACTGAGCTTTCAGTTACTAATACTTTGTGTGCTATACCACTTAACTTAGGTGAGTCTCAGTTTCCTAATCTATATAATGGAAAGTATAAAACTAACACATGCTCACAGGATTGTTTGGAGGTCAGCACATTTCAATTGTAAAATGGCCATTTGTCAGGTGTGTTATAAAGGGACCAATTTTTTTTTTCTAGGTAGAAGTTGGAGTACATGACTACCCAGATTTTGTTCAACTCTAAGAGTCTATAAAATCTTTGATGAAGGTGTGTCTGGATTGAAAACAAAATGAAATACCATTTCATAACCATGCATCTAGAGAAAAGGATACCTCTTATCAGCTTCTATTGAATATTTTCCCCTTCAAATGGAATTTAAGGCAAATCTACATTAAATGGAATTCTCTCTTATAGTAATTCTCCTGTGTATACTCAAATACCCATAACTTGCAGCGACCTTTAAAAAAGTTAATGGGGAAAAGAAGAAAGGCTATTTAATCATCCCAAATCTTATCTTCTGAAAAGAGCCAGAGTTGGATTCAGGGGCTGTTTATCCTTTTCAAAGTCTTCTATAAGGTCCTGCTGACATATTTTATTATTTTTCCTCTTCAGTGTTTATGGAAGGCAATTCAAAGAAATAGTAAGATGCTTTGGGATGCCCTATAAATCAGAGTGCTCTGAGTGTAAAGATAGAGGTACACTGTGGGGGACCAACAATCACAGTTTTGTCTTCTTCCCAAGAGTAGAACTAATCAATTGGAAAACAGCTTATGTGGTCTGTAGCTTTAATCCATAGGGAAGAGGCACTCGTGTTTTTTAACTCTCTTATGATCTGTTCTGTACCTTACTTAGCAAATGCAATACCTGGGAAGAACTATTTTAAAAAGCAAAAAAAGATGAAGAAAAACAATGAAAGAGATTGAAAGAGAGAGAGAACACAAGATCAATAATATAATCTCTCCTGTTTTAATAATAGGTCTGAAAACTTAGTATGTGGACTTCAATGCAGAGAACCTTATGACTGAATTATACCCTAACAGCAGAGCCTGAAATTTGAAATTGTAGGGACATATCCTGACAAGCAGAACATCCCAGGAGTACTTACCATCTTACAAGACCCTAAGGAAAGGACAGGAAGCAGTGTAGACAAAATTAATCTCTAGTGGTTTTCAAGTTTTCTAGTCACTTCAATTTTTCCCTGGACTGGAATATGGAACCTTATGACTCTCTAGCAAGTCCTCTTATTATTTATTCTTAAAGAACACAAGGGGGAAGGGAGGCTGTTGTTTTTTTTATGTCCAAGTTGTGCAAATTTCCCTTATGTTATCATTGCACAGAGCATTCAAAAGTAGTTCTGGACATTAGAGAATTGATGATGTTATATAGGGGGCTGCCAGAAGATGGTAAGAATGATCAAAAGCTTATGTGGCCATTTTTAATACTCCTGACAATAATTCTTAAGGTGCAGGTTATTGCAAAAGTAGCTAAGCAAGTGCCTGAAAAATTTGAGGGGGACAAACTAACTTTGGCCAATACTATATATGAGCTTCTCCATTGACTTTCTATAATTTTTTGGCTCTCTGTGCAAGGATCTTATCAAATATCTCAAATGTTCCTTCAGTTTGAGTCAATCAAATGATCTCTGGTATTTGTGATACTTACTATCTGGATCAATGGTTGCCAATGGGTGATTCAGGATTGCCTTGGGCTCGGCAAGACTCAGCTAATGTTCAATGCCTAAATTATTTTCATACTAAAACCAAGATTATTTTTAAATTTCAGATACAGTAAACAATAGCAGATATAATTCATATAAACCAGCTCTCCTTGGGAGCATAAAAGCATTCTCAATAATTTTTAAGTGTATAAAAGGGTCCAAAGACCAAAACGTTTGAAAACCACTGATCTGGAATGTAATTGGGAAAGATAACCCATAGAACTTATTATATGTTTGTCTATTCACACATATATATGTTCACATGTGTGTATATATATATATATATATATATATATATATATACACACACACATATATATATATGCACACACACATATATGTCATGGATAAATACTGAAAATGAATAATGAACTTTGCCTCCAATGAATAGAAACAGAATAGAGGGGTTGGCTGATATTCAAACACTGAGTAATGTATTTAATACACTAACCAAGCTATAAAACAATAAAAATATATATATTATTCTCGAAATGTTGTTGAGACACATTAGGGGATAGAATCCCAAAACTAAAGTATTATAGATAGATTAGAGAAATAGATAGATAGATAGGTAGGTAGGTGAGAGGGAAGATAGAGATATAGATGCTAGAGACAGAGATACATGCATATATTTGTGTGATTTATAATATATGCATGATTGTATGTATATTTACATGCAAACATGCCTAAGCTAAAATAAATTCCAGAATAGTATCCAATATTCATTATTAGGCTCAGAATAAATACATCTCCAAGGATAGGTGCCATGACCTTTTGTTAGACCTCTAAAAAAATTCAAAAGATTTTTTTGGATTACATTTATATTCATTCTTTCAATAGCTATAAGGAATCAAACTGTGAGCACAGCTTCACAATTGGGGGTTTAGCAACAACATAAATAATAGAAATTTAATATTAAAAAATTGCCCAGTTTCAGCAAAGAATTTCAACTTTCCCATTAAAAAAATAAGTACCTATTTTCTTTTCATATTCACTGACTGCTTTATCTCTTTCTTACCTTGTTCATCCTCTATGGTGAAATGAAAGAATAAGAAAAAGAGGGTGGAGAAGGCAAAAAGGTTTAGAAAATCCACAACTAAAATAATTAGTTCTTGAACAATGGGGGCTTTATTCTAAGTACAAAGATGCTTTGCCAGGCTTGCAAAGTGGCTTTAAGTATGTATAAAATTCTCAATTATTCACAACCTCATTATCCACTTTGTGGATTATCTGCTGCAAATACCAAATCCCCACCCAGATTCCCTCAGGAACACAATACACTTCTGGTCAACCTCTCTTTCAGTTGCTGAGAGCTGAGGGAATGAAATCTAATTTCAATACTACCCCAAGCAAAACCTAATTAGGAGGCTTAGCAAATGTTTCAGAGAAGGAATGGGGTGGAGAAGGGGACAAAAAAAAATGTACAGTCCCAAAGCAAATAGAAACCATTAGGATATAATTCACTACTTTCACTTCTGAATGCCAGTACTTTCTGCATGAGCACAGTCACAAGGGGTTTGCCTCCTTTAGACAAGTTACAGATGCCCAGAGTTTCTTTTCCAAAATCACAGTTTGTTTGTTTTTTCAAGAGGGAGAAATCTGAATACAAAATCCAATAGCAATAAGGGTAGGAACATAACCCCACTCTACACTTGTGAAATAGTCCCTTCTGTGGGGCAGCTAGGTGGCGCAGTGGGGTACCTGCCCTGGAGTCAGGAGGACCTGAGTTCAAATATGGCCTCAGACAATTAACACTGACTGTGTGACCCTGGGCAAGTCACTTAACCCCAATTGCCTTACAAAAAAAAGAAAAGAAATAGTCCCTTGTGAGAAATGGTAATGCCTCTCCCTGATATTGATTGTTGACAGTATGCTATGTATTCTAGTCAAGCCCTTACATTTCATTTTTTGGTGGACTCTGGTACTAAAATCATTTTCTAAATTTCAAACATGTCAAGTACAATGTCTTGCCGATAATCATATCACGTATCAAAGTAATAATAAAAAAGTCATTATTCTAATTGAATTAGGCACTTGCTCTCTGAAAAAGTTAGGGTGGGAGAATCAGTTGCTTGCCTCAGAAATAATAAGGAAAAAATAAAAGCAGATTCTGCATTAACATTTCATTTGTGGGGGCAGCTAGGTGGTACAGTAGATAAAGCACCGGCGGGCCGTGCATTCAGAAGGACCTGAGTTAAAATATGAACCCAGACACTTTACACTCACTAACTTTGTGACCTTGGGCAAGTCATTTAACCCTCATTGCCCTGCCTCCCCCCAAAAAAAAAATCATTTGCGTTCTTTCCTTTCTCTCAAGATGGCAGACAAAAAAAAAAAAGGAAAAAAAGGTCAAAAAGGAAAAGAAGGCCAAAAAGGAAGATGTGGCCCAGAAGGTGGTGAAAAAGCCTTAAAAGTATTGCAGTGGAAACCCACCTCTGGTCAGAGGGATTGTTCTGCCTCTATTCCCGGCATACCATGTACAAGGGCAAGTAAGCTACATCCAAAACACAGATTGAAAGGAAAAAGAAAGAGAAGGTACCTGCTGCCAAGCCAAGGCCAGGTGGTGGTGATAAGAATGGAGGAACCCATATGGTGAAGATTCGCATAATGCCTAGGTATTACCCTACTGAGGATGTGCTTAGATAGCTGCTAAATCACAGCAAAAAGCCCTTCAGCCAGCATTGTGAACTAGCATTGCCCCAAGCACGGTTCTGATTATGCTCACTGGCCACAACAGGGGCAAGTCAGTGGTTTTCCTGAAGCAGCTGCCTAGTGGCTTGTTACTGGTGATTGGACCTCTGACCATCAACCATGTTCCTCTGTGAAGAACCCATCAGAAATTTGTCATTGCTACCTCTACCAGGGTTAACCTTTCAAGCGTGAAAATTCCAAATCATCTTACTGATACTTACTTCAAGAAGAGGCTCCGTAAACCTAAACACCAAGACAGAGAGATTTTTGCCACAGAAAAAGAGAAATACGAGATTACAGAGCAGTGCAAGGTTGACAGAAAAACAGTGGACTCTCAGATCCTGCTCCAAATCAAGGAGTTTCCTAAACTCTGTGGCTACCTGCATTCTGTATTCTCTCCATCAGAGTCTATCCTCACAAACTGGTGTTTTAAATGCCTGGCAAAGAACTTTTATTAAAATATTTGAAATAACTAAAAACAAACCACAAAAAAATCCACAACATTTCGTTTGCAACCTTGACCAAAATATTTTTTTCCAACTGCGTACTATAAGCCTATCATTTAATTTCTCCTCTTTTTTTAATCTATTGATCTCATATATTCTCATGATTTCTTTTTTGATCAATCTCATCTTTTATAAACTCTAATGAAGGTAAAATGTAAAAGAAGACTTTGTACAGGTGTCATAGAACTATAACCTAGAGTCAGGAGGACCCACTTTCAAACCTGGTCTCAGAAACTTACTTGCTGTGTGACCCTGAGCAAGTCACTCTTTTTGCCCTAGTTTCCTCATCTGTAAATGGGGATATAATAGCACCTACCTCCCAGAGTTGTTGTAAGGATCAAATGAGATAACTATAAAACAATTAACACAGTGCCTGACACATAGTAAGCATTATATAAATGTTAGCTATTTTTATATCTACCCCTATGTCCTTATACATATCTCTATTTCCATACCTATACCATATGTGCAAATATATACAAATGCATGCACACATGAAAATATGCAATAACACATGTAAATGTGCATGTACTAACAGTGTACATGTGCACATATACATAAAATACATAAATGTCTTTGTACCCCTGCATGTGTATATACATAGGTGCCTATTTTTATACGGACATTTATATTTATACAGATAGGTAGGTAGGTAGATAGATGATAAATAGATGATAGATAGATAAAGAAATGGATATTCAGCATGTCCCAAAGGCCATAGGTATACCTAAGGGAGATATCAATACATAAGCCATGTTTATATATCAGTAAACACATTTTTAAATTATTAACACATGATTTTTGTATATATGCACATATATAAACATATGTACATGTATATGTTAAAATTCATTTTTCTTTAATTTATTCTTCCAATGTATTAGGGCTTCTGAGTTCCTCATAAACTCGCATGCACACACACATATAAAGAATCAGAAACAGCATCAAAAAAAATAGTTGATGAATGTTTCCTTCTTAGTTAATTCACTTTTTCCTCTTGTGTTAGTAATGATATCAGCACTCTGGACGATATGCTATTGTGAATTATGCTTGGCTTCCTATTTATTGATGAATGAGATTAAATCAATCCTATATTTAGTTTCCACACCTGTCATCTCAATTATTATAAACAATGATCTTCCCCAGGACCTCACATGGTACCTTATCAAATGAGATTATAATATAAAACACTTAGCACAGTGCCTGGCACATAGCAGGTGCTATATAAATATTGTTGTTGTTCCCACTACTCCTACTACCACTGCTACTGCTACTGCTGTTGCTGCTGCTGCTGCTGCTGCTGCTGCTGCTTTCTATGTATCTAATGTATTATGGTTTATTTGAGTCATTTCTTCATATGACTTTTATTCCTCCTAGACTGTAAGGAATATGTGGACCACGATGAGGTCGCCTATATATTTTTCACCACGTCTAGACATAGCCTTTTGTTCTGTACATAGTAAATGTTAACTTGTAAATTAAGGAAACAATCAATATAGGAGAAAATAGCGTCTTTAATCCTGGCAGAGGAACTATAGCTTGTAGTATCACAATGCAAGAAGGTAAGAATACCTGAAGATGAGGGTTTTAATGGGGTAACAGAATAAAAGAGAACTTAATGTAAATGAACCTTTAACAAAAGAAATCATAGAACTGCTCCTAAGTTACTATAGACGCTCCTTAACTCTAAATAGAAACTACTTAATACAGGTGGACCCTTTTACACAAGAACATAAGATCCAGGGAGTAAGGTGGGGAACTATTGGGAAGGGATAGTTGCTTGGGGGAAGGTGGGGGAAGTCCATAAGTCAATCAAGAGTCTGGAATTGAAAAAGAATGGGTAGCCCCATACAACTCATTTGCTTGGGAAGGGGGAGTGGGTGAGGATCAGTCAGTTCTCAGTAAATTTGTAGTTATCATAGGTGGGTTTTTTTTTAAATGACTGTCTGACTTAGGTGGAAAAAAAGGAATAGACCATTCAGGGAGAAATACATGGGTATTTTCTTTTATTCTTTCATATATTTTCTATATATCCAATTGTTTTTATTTTCTGACAGCTGAGGTTAGATTATGTGAAATGATAGACTTTCACATTTATAAAAGTGGAATCATCAGTACTTTCTTAACTGAAGAACAACTCTAAGAAAGCAGTACCCAGCAACTTTTCAATAGTTTCATGTCTCCAAAAGCACAGAATTGACAACTGGCCATGAAAAGATTTCTCTCTCTGTCTCTCTCTGTCTCTGTCTCTCTCTCTCTCTCACTCACTCACACACACCCCACATGCATTCTTGCACTGAATTGGATTTAAGTGAGGGAGGGCAGGGAGGGCTGTGCAAAGTCACCAGTCTCCCTCTCTCCTCCAGAGCCACCTGGGTCCAGTGGCAAGATATAGATCAGGATGACTGGAGATGGCCCCGGATGTTTAAGACCATTGGGGTTAAGTGACTTGCCCAGGGTCACACAGCTAGTAAGTGTCTGAGGTGAGATTTGAACTCAGGTCTTCCCAAATTTAGGGGCAGTGCTATACCCATTGTACCACCTAGCTGCCCCAAAATGGAAGTGACATTAGCACTCCCCTTGATAAAGATGGAAGAGGTCCTAGTGGCCTTTACAACATATATATGGCTAAGGCATTTCCACAGTACTCTGTGGCATCTAACCAATATTTCACTGAACAAAGACACTAAAGAGAAATGATTAGTGCTAGCAGATATATCTTTATGTTGATATATCTGTCTTTTAGTGGAGTCCTTAAAAGCTTGTTTTGAAGGATAAGGGTTGATTTCCCTTTTGCCAGGTATTCTGAGTTAATAATGGTAGTTGCAGTCCTTCGCTCTTTTAAATATTTAGCTAAGAATGATTCTCTACTACCTCTCCACTACTCTTTCCACTTCTATAATCTTCATTAATATTTCCATTCTACCATAGTGATATCTTTCTTTGTGAATTTTTTCCCTTCTACTTATCCTTTAGGAATAATCAAATGCATTGCTTACTATGTGATTTATAACTATGTTTGAATTGTTGTAAAATATTATCAACTATGTTGTCCTTATAGGATGGGACAAATAAATATTTCTTGAATGGAATGAAATTGAATTTTTGAAGATTATAGAAACACTGAGATATCAAAGATATTATGTCCTATCACCATCATCACCCTCTTATTTTTTCAATATTTCATGAGTTAAAACCAAAACTATTCATAAATGCTAAAAAATAGTTAGTAACAAATGTGAAGAGTAACAAATTTAAAACTGGAAAGAAATGTTTTTTTACTTTTTTAGTACAATGGCATATATATATACATATATATATATATATACACACACACACACACACACACACACACACATATATATATACATATATTTTGCAGGGCAATGAGGGTTAAGTGACTTGCCCAGGGTCACACAGCTAGTAAGTATGAAGTGTCTGAGGCTGAATTTGATCTCAGGTCCTCCTGAATCCAGGGCCAGTGCTTTATCCAATGTGCCACCTAGATGCCCCCATATTATTTTTAATATACGGAATAAAACAAGCATTCTGATAACATAGTTAAGAAAAAAAAAAAGATTGCACATGAAACTTCATTGCACATGTATCATTTACAATTTGCTATTCCTTTTAAATATATAATAAAGTTATAGTGTGAATTTCTTTTTTTGCTTTTTTTCTTCCCTTACCCCACCATAGTTATAGCTACCATTAGACACAAGTAGGTGTGTATGTATGTATGTATGCATGCATGTATGTATGTGTATGTGTGTGTAAATTACTCTTTATATACTTTTATTTATCATTTCTTTCTCTGGATGCAAATACTGTCTTCATTATGTCCTTTAAATTTAATTTTTATATTTATAATAGTGAAAATTACTTATTTACTCAAAGTTTTTCTTACAACAATATTGCTGCTACTGTATGTGATATTCTCTTGGTTCTTCTCATTTTCTCTTCATTATTCCGTGCAAATCTTTGCATATTTTTCTAAGATCACTGAGCTCATAATTTCTTATACCACAATAGTCTTCCATCATAATCACATACAACTTGTTCAACCATTCCCTAGTTGACAAACATCCCTACAATGCCCAGTTCTTTGCCATCACAAAGAACTGCTTTAAACATTTTAGAACATATATCTTCTTTCCCTTTTTTTTTTTAGTGAGGCAATTGGGGTTAAGTGACTTGCCCAGGGTCACACAGCTAGTAAGTGTTAAGTGTCTGAGGCCAGATTTGAACTCAGGTACTCCTGACTCCAGGGCCGGTGCTCTATCCACTGCGCCACCTAGCCGCCCCTTTTCCCTTTTTCTAACATTGATGAGGGGAAGATTTTTAAAATTATATTACCCTAATGACACCAATGTTGTACTTAGTCTATATTCACTCTTGGTCTCTCAACATGGATGCACCAACATCTTTCTTGATTATACAATACTATGGGTCACCTGAAATTTTGACTCTTTTGTTATCAGTGTTGTTTCATAATTTGAAGCACCAATATAGCAAGAGTATTGTCAATATTGTGAATTAATAACATTACAAGGAAGTTTGTCTGTATGATTACAAGATTCAGGAAGAAAATATGTAGGAGGTGGAAATCGGCCAAAGAGAAGAAAATCTAGTTATAGGTTTTAGAATAAGTGAAAAAAGAAACAGTGATAAAGCATAGAAGAAAGATATTGAATGTGAAAGACACTCTTAGTTGATGAGAAATGAAGTTAGTATTAAGATGTGTTGTAGAAGTGAGAATATATACCTATAAATGTTCAGAAAAAACATTTCTAGACTTCAATAAAACTGTTATCTAACAGATTTCAAGAGTATAGGCTATGATTCGCCTGTCTCTCTGTCTCTCTCTGTCTCTCTCTCTTTCACATGCACACACACACACACACACACACACACACACAC
This sequence comes from Dromiciops gliroides, assembly GCF_019393635.1. NCBI lineage: Eukaryota > Metazoa > Chordata > Mammalia > Microbiotheria > Microbiotheriidae > Dromiciops > Dromiciops gliroides. The sequence continues at coordinate 517,721,786 of NC_057863.1, forward strand.
ACACACACACACACACACACACACACACATGCCACGTACTGAGCTAAATGCTAGGGATATAAAGAAATATAAAATCCTGCCCTTGAGGATCTCACACTTTAAGGAAACAGAAAACTTGAAGACAACTTTGTTGAAATAAGTTCTACATGGGATAAATTTGAAAAAAAAAATAAAGGAAGGAAGGAAGGAGTTAGAATTTAGGTGTTAGAATTAAAAGGATCAAGGAGAGTTTCCTATAGAATGTGGGACTTAAGCTTATACTCAAAGAAGTCAGGGAAACCAATAGGTAGAGTTAAGAAGGAAAAGGATTTCATGAGTGGAGAAAGGCAATCTTAAGTCCCAGAAATGAGACATGAAATGTCTTGTATAAGGTACAGAGATGAGGGCAGTGTCACTGGATGGAAGAGAGAGAATATGGCAGGTGAAGGGTGTAATTTCAAAAAAGCTTAGAAAGTTTGGGAGAGGGTTATGAAAACCTCTGAAAGCCAAACAGAAGATTCAGGTGATTTTATATTTAATGTTGGAGGAATTGGAAGCCAGTGGAATTTATTGAGGTGCTATTGACATGGGGAGACCTATTCTTTTAGGAAGAACGTTGGGACAAGTGAATGGAAGTTGGGCTGGAGTTGGCAGAGACCTCTGTCAGTCAGACCAACCAATAGGCTATTGCAAGAGTACAACTCAAGGAAATTATGGCCTGCACTATGGTGGTGTTAGTGTCAAAGTATAAAAAGGGGTCTATTTGAGAGATGTTATGAAGGCAAAATCAATCAAATTGGGAAATATATTCGATATGGGAATGAGAATGGGGAGTTGAGAATGAACCAGTTGAGAACCTGAGTAACTGTATGAATAGTGGTACCCTCAAAGGTAAGAGGAAAGTAAGGAAGAAGATAGTATTTTGGAGAAAAGATTTTATATTATATTATATTATATTATATTATATTATATTATATTATATTATATTATATTATATTATATTATATTATATTATATTATGTTATGTTATGTTATGTTATGTTATATTGTATTATATTATATTATATTACATTACATTATATTATATTATATTTAAAATTATTAATTTAAATGTCTGATGGAGTGACTACTTCAATCATATAACATACAACAGCAGGGAATTTTGTGCCCTATCTTAAGGGTTAAATTGGTCAAGTTATCATACTTTCATATACTTAAATGAGAAAACAATTAAGGGGGTAGTAACATAAAAAAAAAACACTTCCCTTCTCTTACATGCTATGAGCCTCAACGGAATTCTTGATTGACCACAAAATCAGGCAAAATGTAACTTGAACATTAGATTATTTGGTCCTCTCTGATTTTACTAGGACCAGAACTGAGTCAATAAATTACAAAATTTATTATGTTTATTCCAGACACTGTACTAAATTCTGGAGTTATTAAAAAAAATTCCTCAAGACTCAGCCCTCAATGAACCTATATATGGATTTTCAATAGGAATATAAATTGCTATATACAACATACCTACAGAATAGATAGAAGATCTATCTTCTGGATGGTAATTCACTAGTAACTAGGTGGACTGTTGTAAAGTCCTCATACAGGCAAATGAATGGAATATTGGATTTCAGGGATTCTAAAAGGCAGAGGAAAGGAGGGAAAACATTCCAGAGAATCGACTAGTTTCTAAAGTCTTTCTATTATCACAAAAATTCCAGTGACCATGCATATAACTCCATTGCAGAGTACAAAAGTATTTAAACCATTATAGATTGCCTCAGGCCACCATGATTCTGGACATTCATCCTGACTACTTCCTACTCATCTGTACTACCATTATATCCACTAGACTACTAAACATCTAATGATTATGCTACAGTGGAATTTAATTAATTCACTTTTGGAAATCTCATCCTCCCATGAAACTTTGTTTCATTTTTGAGTTAATAAGTGTAAATTTACTTAGCCTTCTATATCTAAATGACCACAGAATAGCAGACCTTCCTTCTAGCCATCAGTCCCCACCCATCTATTTTCCATTTGCCTACCTCTCATCCCCTCCAGCTCCACCCCCCCCCAATGCATGTCTTCTTGCTCTGGTCCCAAAAGTCAAATCAATATTACCAATGCTGCTCAAAAGTGTGTTGCAATCAGATTTCCTTTGACTCATTCACTTTCCAAAGCAAAACAGCCTTCACTGTGCAGAGCTCCATTATATATAATATTTCTTCCTTTTGAAATAGAAACTCTTTGAAAGGAAAGTGTGTTTTTATTTTGTAATCCTATTCTCAGTGTTTGGCTCATATTAAACCCTTACAAGTTTTTCATTGATTAATTTACTAGCTATCATTCATAATAGGTTAGAAATGTTATTTTTAATATATGCATATATGTATATGTATAATGTGTATACAATGCAATGTATATAGATATGTATACATATCAATGTATAAATATAATAGGGTTTATATTTTTATATTTAATATTGGTATGATCATGCCTACATATATGTATGTAATATCTATATATCTATATTGAACTGTATATATGTAGTATCTTTTGTCTATTTTCCCCCAGTAAAATGAAAGAAAGGGAAGTATGTTAACTTTAAAATTCTTGTTAAATATTAATTGAACTCAGTATGGCGTAATAACTCTCCTTTTAATGAGGCTTTTATCATGTTGATGGAATGAATTAGAGAATCTTAAGGGAACTTTTTTTAAAGTACCAACTTATTAAATACACCAGATTGCCCAAATTTTCCTGAAAAAATATTACTGTGAGGCATAGGGCTCTATTGTAAAGGAAATATAATGGCTATTAATGAAAGAAATTTTGATTATTCTTTTTATTAATTTATATGTTTTGTTATCTTCAAATGAGTTCTATTGAGAATAATTTCAGAGGAGTAGTACTATATTGTTATACATACTATTGGTTCCTTTATTTTTTTGTTGTAATGGTGGTGTTGGAAGTACCTAATAAGAATTAATGCTACTACTGAGTTATCATTTACATCTTCATAAAGATTATTCTGAATCACATTCAAATCTCTAGATGCATCTATTAACTATGACTCACAGTTATGAAAGGATACCATTCTGTAAGTTGTTAGATGTGATGTGCTCATTTGAGAAGATGTCAGATCCAACAATCATTCTTGTTCATACACTGCCAAGGTATGCTCATTTTCTTCTACTAATACATATGAATACACAATGAATAGTCTATCAACTGTCATATTTATCATGAAATATTTATGGAGGATTATAATTTTGTATTGCATGTGTTAAGGGCTAAAATTCTAGCTAGTCTGTCTAAAATATTTAATGAGTGGTCGCCAATAAATTATAAGCTTTAGCAAGAGTTAGACTTTTAAGCATTTATTAAGGAGAATAAGAATTTGGTAAAGAGAGAGAAAGGCCTAGATTCCTATCTATTAAAGGGAGAGCACATTTCTAGCTCCGCTCTCCACCCGAGTCCAGAGGAAAGAGGGCGAGACTGAGGGCCAGTCTCTTCCTTCCTCCTCCCACTAGCCCGCGTCACTTCCTGACACCAAAGAAAAGACTCCTGGTCTTGCCCTCAAAGACCTTCGCTTCATGGGCAGAACTCTTCTACAGTAAGTCTCCAGCAGGTGGCGTCATTCCAATCGTTACACATGTTAATTTTGTTGCTCATTGTGTTACAACACTTTCTGAGATAAGTTATTAGGAGAAAAATATTAAAAATATAAAAGTCATTAAAAGCTGTCTTCAAATATTTCAAAGTAAGGAAGAGATTTTTTTCTTTCTGCATGGTTCAAAAGGGCAGAACTTGGATTAACACATGTCTTAATTCATTGAACTGAAATAGATATAAAGAAGAACTTTTAAAACTACAACTGTCTGATAAAAAAATATGTCGTCCTCCTAGAATAATGAGTTCCCAGGTTCAAGTAGGGAACAGATAATAATTTGTTAGGGCTACATCAAAAAGATTCTGCTAGGGCATAGAAATTTGCATTTGATAAAAATCAAAACCCTTTTCAGATCTAAAAGTATATAATTTATGAATAACACAAATTAAATCACAAAGTTTTTCTTCCATTCAAGAATTTTAAACCATTTTTATGAGATACAAAATGATTTATCATCCATTCATCTTCCTTAACTTAGTGGAGAAGGAAAAATCCCTCCATACTCTGGTCTTCTTAACAACTTGCATGACTCTGGAAAAGTCAACTTAAATTTTATGTTCTTCAGTTTTTTCATGTTAAAAATGCTAACACCAACTGCTGTACCTGTCATATTGATCAGATAGATTTTTATTGGATACAAAGACTTTAATTTTTATTATTATTTACAAAGTGCTTTACTCACAGCAACCACATAAAAGAAGCAATTATAAGTAGAATGGAAGCACAATCATATTAGGTGACCTTGGCTAACCAAAAAGAAATGTTCTATAAGTGCTTGAACTAGGACTGTAACCCAGCTTATTTTAATGTAAATGCAGAGTTCTATCCATTATTTTTGAAGGATTAAATGTAATAATATATTTGCCATCTTCATAAACTTTGGAGATCATTATCCCAACCCCTAATGAATAATGAGTTGCTACCCGAGGGTGCTATCTAGCTATATCAGATGAGATACTAACTGTAATACCCTGAGCATGATGCCTGGCACAAATCAGATGCTTAATAAATGCTCATTTCCTTCTTTTTTCCCTTTTCTATGTCTTCCCCTCAGGGTTCTAGGAATATTTTCAGTGGAGCAATGGAATTCTTCAATGTATTTTCCCCTCCCAATTTCAACTGTCATTGCCAGTTATTATGTCTTTAACATTATCTAAGCCACCTATTAGTATCCCATCATCAATTTAACAAGTAAACTTCAATTAGCTTTTATAAAGTAATATTTGTTGAAAACACATAGCAAAAATAAAGGTACAGGGGGCAGCTAGGTGGCGCAGTGGGTAAAACACCAGCCCTGGATTCAGGAGTACCTGAGTTCAAATCCGGGCTCAGACACTTGACGCTTACTATCTGTGTAACCCTGGGCAAGTCACTTAACCCCTATTGTCCCTCCAAAAAAAACAAAATAAAATATAAATAAATAAATAAATAAAGGTGCAAATGCAGTTACCCTCAAACCAGGGGCATAGTAATTGTCCTACTGATTATCTCCATTAGATTTTTGTTTTCCCCTCAATTGCTGCTCTCCATTAGATTGGGAACTCCTAGAGAACAGGGATTGTTTTCCTTTTCTATATTTGTATTCCTAGCACTTGGCACAGTGCTTGGCACTTAGTAAGCATTCTATAAATGTTTATTGACTGACTGACCGAACCAAGTGGACTTAAACTTTCCAGGGTTGCTATGAAATATACAGCACAAGTCCAACTCTGAATATGGCATAGCACATAGACCCCCTTAAAATTGTTATTCAATGGGTTTAGCTACACTGGTATCGATTCTACTTCGTGGACGTCTGGAATTTTGCTCTTCTGACCCTCCAAGACTAGCAATGTCAAAGTCATCTTATATATTTATGCACATAAGCAGAAGAAAGAATAGAAACAAAGTCACAAAAATAGAGGTACCATGTATTCAAGTCTATGTATAGGCTCAGATCAAAGGGTAGGCAACTGGCTCTAACTCTTTCCCCATGGAAAGGCATATAGAAGTAATTCACATACTTACTGTTCACATAGTAAGTGGAAAGAAAACAATCATATAATTCCTATTCAGACAGTTAAGTAGGGAGCAAGACTCTCCATTTAGCATTTGTGAAATTGGGCTCACCAAAGATGATACATAGATGACATTATCAAGTTTACCACTGTGTGCACACTACTAAGAACTGGGCCATGAATGACCACTCACCACCCCTGAGTTAAGCGAAAATACTTTGAAAACCTAGAGGAAAAATTCTGGTGACCAGCAAGATGGCTGATTAGTCATTCTGCAAAAATCTTGAACCCTTCAACCTGCAAGGAAAGGAATTCTGCACTAAATATAGATTAGATTTAAATTCTCAACATTAGAAAATGGCCCAGAGTGAGGTAAGAATCTTTTTTTTTTTAATTTTGTTTATTTATTTATTTTTTGTGGGGCAATGAGGGTTAAGTGACTTGCCCGGGGTCACACAGCTAGTAAGTGTTAAGTGTCTGAGGCCGGATTGGAACTCAGGTCCTTCTGAATCCAGGGCCGGAGCTTTATCCACTGCACCACCTAGCTGCCCCCAGCAATCTTTTAATACTTAGAATGTTCACTTATAGCTTTCTATATATACCCATCTCCATGTGCATGTAGCAGGGAACAAATCTAAATGACTAATTCCATATTGTTGCACTCTGTCCAAACAATCCCACTCTACCTCCAGACTTTGTGAAACACCAAATATTGACCAAATATGTGAAAGAAAGGAAAACAGTGGAGGGAGAAATGAGGTATACTGAAATTGAGTCCATGAAGGCATCTGTTGCCTCAACTTTAAGAAAATGGCAATTAGATGTTAACTTGGTATTAGTCCCATATCTCAGCGGTAACTCAGGGATAGTATCCAGCCTTATCAACCTCATATACCTTCAAGTGAGGTGGCTAAACTAGATGGGTTGGTTCTTCTGTAAAGGGGGAGGGGCCAGTGAGTGAGGGACAGGGATTTTTTTAAAGTCAAAATACCAGGACATTCAAGAGGAAAAAAAATCAATAAAATGTCAAAACATGATGAAAAGATTCTAAAAATAAGAAGGGAAAAAGCAAAACTAAGAGAGAAATCAGAATATAATTAATTAGTATTACTTAAAAAGTGAATGAGTAGTAGCTGATGGACAGAATTCTGTGTACTTCCAAGAAATCATGGAGAAACCAAATTTTTTTTTTTTTTTGGCGGGGCAATGGGGGTTAAGGGACTTGCCCAGGGTCACACAGCCAGTAAGTGTCAAGTGTCTGAGGCGGGATTTGAACTCAGGAACTCCTGAATCCAGGAGCGGTGCTTTATCCACTGCGCCACCTAGCCGCCCCCGAGAAACCAAATTTTAAGCATCATAATGCATCAAAAAATACAATAACATTCCAAAAGAGGGAAAAAAAATAATAATGACCTTGGGCTAAAAAGAAAATAAAGCTCTCAATTCAGAAAATAAACAATTCAAAATCTAACTTCCAATATCATTTGGAGACTATGAAGAATTGAATCTATATTGGAGAGTATATCTGAATAAAAAAGAGATTAACATATTTGGAGCCCCAAAATATTGAAGTAAATATGACAAAAGAGAAGAAAAGAAGGCAGCATTGTTTAGAAGAACACAGTAATTCTAAAGAAGTCAAAGTGACACTTTGAAAATGAGATGCTGAGAGACAACTTTGAGATCACAGGTTTCTCCCAAAGAACATAACAAATAAAAAAAAACATATATATATATATATATATTAGGAAAAATAGTATAAGAAAATTTATCAGAATATTAATACAGGCCACAAGGTATCACTGACAGAAAAAGCAAACACATTGTTAATAGTGATTAAAAGTAACAATTTTAGTAAAACTTTTTTTTTTCAAAGTGGTCAGGAAGACCTGCAATATAAAGTAAAGGCATTTCAAATAATATGCAACTACTCTACATTCATAAGAAATCACAGAAGTGAATGGAATATCATATTCCAAAAATGGGCAGAGTGAAGCTACCATTTTTAGCAAGTTCTTCCAACAAATTTGTTCTACAACTTAGAGCCAAACCAAATTCTGCATAGGAAGGCTAAGAAAATAACTTTTGAAATATTAGAATTTGTCAAGCAGAACCTAATGACAGCATGAACAATCAAGAAATAATAAAATAAAGTCAAAAGACTGAAAAGATATAAGAAAATGTGAAATTTCTTTTAACAAATTGACCTGACAAAGACATGTTGAGGAAAGACAATTTAAGAATAATTAGATTAAATTCATACCCACAGGATTCTATTAATAAATTTCCCTACAGCTTTTCCAACATTTATTATTTTCCTTTTTTGTTATATTAGCCAATCTGATAAGTGTGAGGTGGTATCTCAGACTTCTTTTAATTTGCATTTCTCTAATCAATATTGATTGATGGCATTTTTTTCATATGGTAATAGATAACTTTGATTTCTTCATCTGAAAACTTCCTGTTCATATCTTTTTACCATTTCTCAAATGGGGAATGACTTATATTCTTATAAATTTGATTCAGTTCCATATATATTTTAGAAATGAGGCCTTAATAAGAAACACTAGCTATAAAAATTATGTCCTAGCTTTTTGCTTTCTTTCTAATTTTGGCAGCATTGCTTCTGTTTCTACAAAAAAATTTCTTTCAATTTAATATAATTAAAATGAAACATTTTGCTTATCATAATATGCTCTATTTCCTGTTCAGTCATAAATCCTTCTCTCCATAGATCTCTCCTAATTTTTCTATGGTTATCACCATTTCTGTCTAAATCATGGACCCATTTTGACCTTATTTTGGTATATTGTATAAGATGTTAGTCTACACCTAGTTTCTGACATACTATCTTCCAGTTTTCCCAGAGGTTTTTGTCAAATAGTGAGTTCTTATCCCAGAAGTTGGAGTCTTTGGGATTATCAAACAGTATATTACTATAGTCATTTACACACTGATCCAACACTCCATGTCTTAGCCAGTACCAAATAGTTTTCATGACTGCTGATTTATAGTATAGCTTTAAATTTGGTATGACTAGGCCACCTTCCTTTGAATTTTTTTCATTAGTTCCCTTGATGTTCTTGTCCTTTTGTTCTTCCAGATGAATTTTGTTATTATTTTTTCTGGCGCTATAAAATAATTTTTAGGTATTCTGATGGGTACAGCACTGAATAAGTAAATTAGGTAGAAGTAAAATTTGTATTATATCAGCCCAGCCTATCCATGAGCAATTGTTATTTTTCCAATTATTTAGACCTGATTTTATTTGTGTGAAAAAATGTTTTGTAATTGTATTCATAGAGTTCCTGGATTTGTCTTGGCAGGTAAACTCCCAAATATTTTATATTGGCTATATATATATTTTAAATGGAATTTCTCTTTCTATTCACTGCTGCTGAGCTTTGATGACCATGTAGAGAAATGCTGACTATTTATGTGGATTAATTTTATATCCTACAATTTGCTAAAGTTGTTAATTGTTTGAAGTAGTTTTTTGGTTGGTTATCTAGAATTCTCTAACGATACCATCATATCATCTGCAAAAAGTGCTACTTTTGTTTCCTCCTTTACTTCCTTTTTCTTCTCTTATTGGAAAAGCTAACATCTCTAGTACAATATTAAATATTAGAGGTGATAATAGACATACCTGTTTCACCCCTGATCTTATTGTGAATGCCTCTAACTTATCCCCATTACATATAAGGTTTGCTGATACTTTTAGGTAGATACTGCTTATCATTTTAAGGAAAGCTCCATTCATTCCTTTGCTCTCTAATTGAGATTGCATCTATTGAGAAAATCATATGGTTTTGATAAGTTTTGTTATTGATGTGGTCGACTATGTTGATAGTTTTCCTAATGTTGAACCAACCCTGCATTCCTAAAATAAATCCCACCTGTTCATAATATATTATTCTGGTGATAACTTCCTATAATCTCTTTGCTAATATTTATTTTTTTTTAATTTTCATCAATATTCATTAGGCAAATTTGTTGATAATATTCTTTCTCTGTTTGGGTTTTACCTGGTTTATGTATCAACAACATATTTTTCTCATAAAAGGAATTTGGTAAAACTCTTTCTTCACCTATTTTTTCAAATAATTTATAGAGAATTAGAATTAATTTTTCTTTAAATGTTTGGCAGAATTCACTTGTAAACACATATGGCCCTAGAGATTTTTCTTAGGGGGTTCATTGATGGCTTTTTCAATTTTGTTTTCTAAAATGAAGCTATTCAAGTCTTTTACTTCCACTTCTGTTAGTATGGGCAATTTATATTCATCCATTTCATTTAGATTGTCTAATTTATTGGCATACAGTTGGACAAAATAGCACCTCATTATTGCTTTAATTTCCACTTTACTGGTAGTAAATTCACACCTTTCAGTTTTGATACCGATAATTTGGTTTCCTTCTTTTTTTTGTTTTTTTTGTTTTTGTTTTTTTTGTTTTTGTTTTTAGGCAATGGGGGTTAAGTGACTTGCCCAGGGTCACACAGCTAGTAAGTGTCAAGTGTCTGAATCCGGATTTGAACTCAGGTCCTCCTGAATCCAGGGCCAGTGCTTTAACCACTGTGCCATCTAGCTGCCCCAGTTTCCTTCTTTTTTAAAAAATCAAATTAACCAAAGGTTTATCTATTTTATTGATTTTTTCACAAAATAATTTGTTTTATTTATTAATTCTATAGTTTTCTTATAATTTTATTAATTTCTTCTTTAATTTTTCAGAATTTCTTATTTAGTATTCTTAATTTATTCCTTTGCTGGTTTGTTTTTAGTTTCATGTCCAACTCATTGATCTCCTCTTCGTCTATTTTATTCATGTAAGCATTTAGAAATATAACATTTCCACTAAGAACTTTTTTTCTGCATCCTGTAAGTTTTGGTATATTATATCATTGTTGTCATTCTCTTGGATGAAGTTTTTGTTTGTTTGACTTATTCATTCTTTAGGATGAAATTATTTAGTTTCCAATTAATTTTCAGTCTATCTTTCCATGGCATTTTATTACACATATTTTTATTGCATCATAATCAGAAAAAGAAGCATTTACCCCTCCTGTCTTCTCCATGTGTGGTCATTTTTTGTGTACATGTCATGTATTGCTGAGAAAAAAAAAGGTATATTCCTTTCTATCTCCATTCTATTTTCTCCAGAGGTCTAGCATATCTAATTTTTTTTTCTAAAATTCTATTCACCTCTTTAATTTCTTACCTATTTTGTGGTTAGAGTTATCTAATTCTGAAAGAGGGAGGTTAAGATCCCCCACTATTATAGTTTTTCTGTCCATTTCCTCTTGTAACTTATTTAACTTCTCTAAGAATTTGGATGCTGTACCATTTGGTGCAATCTATTTTGTATTTATATTACTTCACTGTCAATGGTACCTTTTAGCAAGATGTAGGTTCCTTTCTTATCTCTTTTAATTAGGTCTATTTTTGCTTTTGCTTTTTCTGAGGTAAAGATTGGTACCCCTGCTTTTTTTTTTTTTTACTTCACCTGAAACACAATATATTCTGTTCCAACCTTTTGCCTTTATTTTGTGTATATCTCTCTGCTTCAAATGTGTTTCTTGTAAACAACATATTGTAGGATTGTGGTTTTTAATCCCCTCTGCTATTTGATTCTGTTTTATGGGCAAATTCATCCCATTCACATTGACAGTTATGATTACTAATGTGTATTTCCCTCCACCCTATTTTCCCCTTTGTACTTTTTTCTTCTTTCATCCTGTTCCTCTTCACCAATGTTTTTCTTCTGACCACTGCCTCTCTCAATCTGCCCTCTCTTTTATCAGCCCTTCTCCCTTTTCTTTCCCCTTTCTTCTCCTGTTTCTGCCTTCCCTTCTATCTGTGAGACACCCCCCCCCCTTTTCCCCTTATCCTTCTACTTCCCAACAGGGTAAACTATTATCCAAATGAATGTATATGTTAATCCCTCTTTGAGCCAAATCCAATGAGAGTAAGGTTGAAACAATGCTCACCCTTCCCTTCATTCCCTCTTTTGTAATAAGCTTTTTTCTGCCTCTTTATGTAATATAATTTACCACATTCCACCTCTCCTTTTCTCTTCTCCCAATGTACTTCCTTTTTTTACCCCTTGTGTCGGATAGGTGGACTTGAGTCAGTTCAGATTCTGAGGAGGGGGTGTGGGAATTACTCAGCCCCCAGTCCCTGTTATTGTTAGATTATTCTGTTCATGTTTTATCCCATTGCTAATAACAGAAATCATGTATTTTGCTTTGCTGAACCTGGTACCATCGTACCACCCCTCCCTGTCTACATGACAAGCCCTTAGTCCTTGTTGTTGTTAACCATGTCATTGAGACAACACATTTCTTACTCCCCCCCCCCTTGTTCTATGAACAGGCAAGAAAGATGTCTCCTGCTAGTGCAGACCCCACCCAAATACCTGATTTCCTAAGCCCCAGCTCCTGGTATCATCTTTTCCCTTTTCCTCCTTGCCCCTCCTTACACAGGTGGAGTGGTTTCACCCTTTCCCCCTCCCATGGTTTCACCTTTTCCCCCCCTCCCATTCTCCCCAGCTCTCAGACATAGCTGAGCATGCATCCATACCCTGATCAAGAGATGAACACACATCCTGGGTGACACAGTATTGGATGTCAGATTATGAGCTCACCCTGTGCACTAGGAGACTGCCCCCTCAAAATTTCCATAAAAACCCAACTCATGAGCCCATTAGTGCACTCCTCATCCATTTCATGGGGTTGCCCATTCTCATGAGAATGTAGTAAATCTGTCTCTGCTTGACTTGGTGGTCTCCTCAAATTACTTGGGTAAACTGAGGCAATTTTGTCCCAAACACTCTCAATTTTTTTATATCATCACATCAAAGACAATTTATACCTATATCCTCTATGTCTATTCCTTTTTTCTACACAAATAGAAATACAGTTCACAAGAATTAGAAGTATTATTTTCCCATGTAGGGATGTAAAAAGTTTAACCTTATTGAATATTTTTTTTCTGTTTACCTTCTTATACTTTTCTTGAGATTTATACATGAATATCAAATTTTCTGTTCAATTCTGGTCATTTTATCAGGAAAATCTGTAAGTCCCCTATTTCATCAAATATTCATCTTTTCTCCTCAAATATAATGCTCAGTTTGGCTGGGTAGTTGATTCTTGGTTGCAATTTAAGCTCCTTTGTCTTCCTGGAATACCACATTCCAAGATCTCTTATCCTTTAATGTTGAAGCTGCCAGGTCCTGTGTAATCCTGACTGTGGCTACATGATATTTAAATTATTTCTTTCTATCTGCTTGCAGTATTTTCTCATTCACCTGATAATTCTGGAATTTGGCTACACTATTCCTTGGAGATTTCCTTTTGGGGTATCCTTCAGGAGGCAATTGTTGGATTCTTTCAATTACTATTTTATCCTCTGGTTCTTGATAATTTCCTGGACCATGGTGTCTAGATTCTTTTTTTGAAAATAGCTTTCAGGTAGTCCAATAATTCTTAGATTATTTCTCCTGATTCTATTTTCCAGGTCAATTGTCCAATTATGTATTTCACATTTTCTTCTATTTTTTTTTCATTATTTTGATTCTATTTGATTGATTCCTGGTGTCCTTTGGAGTCATTTTCTAATTTTAAGGCATTATTTTCTTCAGTAAGCTTCTGTACCTCCTTTTTCATTTGGCCAATTTTACTTTTGAAGGAGTTGATTTCCTCAGTGGATTTTTCCCATTTGGCCAATTTTATTTTTTTTTAAAGAATTGTTTTCTTCATTCAACTTTTGTGCTTCCTTTTCCAAGCTGTTGACTCTTTTTTCATAATTTTCTTGCATAACTCATTTTTCTCATCTTTTCAATTTTTTTTTCTTCTACCTCTCATCTTTTTTTTAAAACCATTTTTGAGTTCTTCCAAGCAGGTTTTTTGGTCTTGAGACTAATTCATCTTCCCCCTTGAGGCTTCACATATAGGTGTTTTGAGAGTATTGTCTTCATCTAAGTTTGTGTTTTTGTCTTCCCAATCACCATAGAAACATTCTCTGGTAAGGGTCCTTTTCTGTTCCTTACCCATATTTTAGCCCATTTTGTGACTTTTAATGTTGAGGCCTGCTCCTGAGGCACAGATGCCACTGTTGCAAGCTTCTTGTATTGGGGAACAGGGGCCTGATCCCTTGGCTTTCTGCTCTAAGGCCTCTGTGGCTTGTGGATTCTATAATGCTCTAGGCATGCTCCCTGTTCTGGGATGCACTTGTCCTGTAGGTGGTTCTCTAGCTGGCAGTTTACCCTCTCAGCTTTGTCTGGGGTCTCACAACTCTCCTGTTGTGCCACCAGTATTCTTAGCCAAAACCAAGGGTCCTCAGCAGCTGATCTGTGCTGATGCCAAGAGCCTCTTGCTGACTTGCCCAGACCCCATCTACACTGTGCTGAGTTTTGCTACACTGTGTTCCCCTCTTACTCAAGTGAAACAGACCCTAATTTAGAAAAAGTAATTGAATAAGCCTCAAGGAAATCCCTAAGGGAAAAAATCTCTAGGGCAAGATAGACTTAAAAGTGAATTTTATCAAATTTTTAAACAACAATTAATTCCAATTCAACTTAAATTATTTGGGGAAAACAAGTAAAGAAGTAGTTTACCAAATTCCTTTTTTTTTTTTTAACATTTATATGGTTTTGATACCTAAACCAGGCAGAACAAAAACAGAGGAAGAAAGCTGTAGCCCAAATTTCATAAAGAATATCAATGTAAATTTCAAAAATAAAATACTAGCAAGGAAAAAAAAAGACCTTTAAGGGGCAGCTAGGTGGCCCAGTGGATAAAGCACTGGCCCTGGATTCAGGAGGACATGAGTTCAAATCTACCCTCAGATACTTGACACTTACTAGCTGTGTGACCCTGGGTAAGTCCGTTAACCCTCACTGCCCTGCCAAAAAAAAAAAAAAAACAAGCAAGGAAATAACAGGAATATATCACAAAGATTATATACTATGACCAGGTGGGCTTTATACAAGGAATGCAGTAATAGTTCAATATTAGGAAAACTCTAAGCATAATCGAACCTATCAGTAATAAAAAAAATCATATAATTATCTCAATACTTGTAAAAACATTTTGACAAAAATATATATTCATTTCTATTAAAATGATAGAATTGGGGGCAGCTAGGTGATACAGTGGATAGAGCACCAGCCCTGAATTCAGGAGGACCTGAGTTCAAATCCGGCCTCAGACACTTAACACTTACTAGGTGTGTGACCCTGGGCAAGTTACTTAACCCCAATTGCCTCACCAAAAAAAAAAAAAAAAGATAGAATTGGTTGGTTGGTTGTTTTCCTTCATTTTCAAAGAGGAACAAAATGACATCACTATGTTAGAGTCAAGTTACAGTGTGTCCCACTGTTCCTGATCACACCAATACAAGCTCAGAATGTTCTATCACAGTTTGAGAACAAATAATCCATGTAAATATTTGGTTTGGATTCTCTAAATTTGCAAATTTCACTTTTTTTGAGTTACTTCAATTCTATTTTGCTCATAGAGCACATCAATCCAATGAGGAAATACCATACTGGAAATTCCTGTGTCAGCATCTCCCATATCATGCAAAAAATTCCAAAATTCTTAAGAGATACCTTGAAAGTGTCCTTATATTGCTTTTTCTCACCACCATGTGAGTGCTTGCCCTCTAAGAATTCTCCATAAAATAGTCTTTTAGACAAGTGTATATTTGACATTTGAACAACAGGGCCAGACCATTTGCTATTCACTTCAGTAGTTTGCAGGAGGTGTGCTCTCTGCAGTAGATTTTTAAAGCGTAGTAATAAGTAAGGCTTTATTTAAAATGATAAGTAGTGTCTATCTAAAACTAAGAACAAGAATTATCTATAAAGGGGCAACACTAGAAAGGTTCCAAATAAGATGTGGAGTAAAGAAAAATTGTTCAGAATCTCCACCATTATACAATACAAGACATTCTATGTATAGAAATAAGACAAGGAAAATAAATTGAAGGAATAAACATAGACAATGTGGAAATAAAACTATCAATTTTTTTGCAGATGATATGATCGTATACTTAGAGAACCTTAGAGAATCAATTAATAAAATGGGTTAAAATTTAAAACTTTAATAAGGTTGTAAGATATAAGATAAAACCACATAAACCATCAGGGTTCTTATATACTACCCACAAAATCCAGAAACAAAAGATAGAAAGAGAAGTTACATTTCAAATAAGAGGAGAAAAAATTCAAAAAATATTTGGGGACTTCATGAAAATAATTATGAAGCATTTTCACATAAATAAAAACAGATCTAAACAATTGGAGATATGTTAATTGTTCATGGGTAGGTCATAAAAATGATAATTATTACTAAATTAATTTACTTATTCAGTGTCATACCTATCAAAATATAAAATTATTTTGTAGGTTTATTTAAAAAAACAAGAAAATTCATATGGTAGAATAAAAGGTCAAGAAATCAAGGGAAGGAAGAAAGAAAATGTGATGGAAGGCAGCCTAGTCATACCAGATTTCAACCTATACAATAAAGCAGTAATGGTGAAAACACTTTTTTACTGGTGAAAAAATAGAGTGGGTGGGTGGAGAAGATAAGGTAATAGGGATAAGGTAAAAAGAGAGGTAGAGAACGAAAGTATTGATTAAAATTAAGATGGAGGGAAATTCAGAAATAGCAATTATAAATTTGAATGTGAATGGGATAAATATACATATACATATCTACATATACATATACACATACATATATATATGTACATGTATTTGTGTGTATGTGTGTGTGTATAGAAAATCAGCTCTCTGGTGGCAAAGAACTGGAAATTGCAGGGATCCCCATCAATTAGAGAATGGTTAAACAAGTTGTGGTACATGGTTATGATGGAATAGTACTGTGCTATAAGAAATGAACTCAATGATCTTAGAAAAACAGGAAAAGATTAAAGTGAGCAGAACCAAGAGAACAATATAGTAGCAGCAATACTGTTTTAGGGACAACTTTTAGCAACTAAGTCATTTTGACTATTCCAAGTATACAAATTAAAAATAATGGACATATGAAGAAAGATACTATTTGCATCCAAAGAACTGATGAATAGAAATATATATACAATAATTTTACTTTTATATACCTATTTGTATCTAATGGTAGGCATCTTTGGGGCAGAGGGGCAGGGAAGAAAAAATACATGATAGTTTTATTGTATATTTGGAGGGAATTGCAATTTGTATGTAGGAGATTTGCAGTTTCATGTACAATTATCTTTTTATTGTATGGTTAAAGAGATATTTTGTTCTGTGAATTGAAAATAAAATAAATTTAAAAACAAAAAAAATAGAGGAGTAAACCAGTGGAATAGATGAGGTACATAAATATACAGTAATAAATGAACTCAGTAATTTAGTGTTTGATAACTCCAAACAGCCAAGCTTTGGGGGCAGAAATTCATTATTTGACAAAATTTGTTGGAAAAACTAGAAAGCAATTTGGTAAAAACTAGGCCTAGACCAACATCTCACACCATCTTTCAATATAAGGTCAAAAGGGGAACATGATTTAAAGGTAAAGGGTGATATCAATCTCAAAGAAATCAAAGAAAAAATAAAAGGGCCCATATCCTTAAATATATTTGAAAAAGTTCTTTTTATGGTGACAAGGGATTGAAAATTAAAGGGATGCCCATCAACTGGAGAATGGCTGAACAAGTTTTGGTTTATTATGTGATTGAATACTATTGTGCTATAAGAAATGTGAACAGGATGGTTTTAGGAATACTTTGGAAGACCTATATTAATTGATACAGAGTGAAGTGAGCAGAACCAGAACATCACTGTATACAGTAACATAAACACTGTAAAAATGATCAACTGTGGAAAACTTAATTAGTGTGATCAATACAAAGATCCAAGTAAATATCAAAGTACTCATGATGAAATACATACTATCCACATCTAGAGAGAGAAATTATGAACTCTGAGTGCAAATTAAAGCATTTTTTCACCTTTTTTTTTTTGCTTTTTTTTTTTATCATGGCTAATATGGAAATATATTTCAATGACTTCACCCATAAAATTGAAATTATATATTCCTTTCCATCTCAATGGACAGGGGCAGGAGAATAGAAGAAAATTTGAAGTCAAATTCTAAAAAAGAATTTTTTTAAATAAATAACAAATACATTAATAAATTGATTAAAGTGAGAAATAAATAATAAATTAGAAAAAAGTACAGATTCCTGTTTTTATGGCATATTAAAACCCTTTATATCCTGCTCTCTAAAATGTTTCCATTCTTCTTACACCATACACCACCATGAGTACTCCATGCAAGTAGAATCCTTGTTTTTATTCACATACAACACTCAATTTCTCAAGTGCCTTTTCATTGACTGTCTCCAATCCCTGAAATTCTCCAGTTTCCTTCAAGTTTCTTGTTAAAATCTTTCCTTATTCAGTATTACATGTTTCCCTCCACACTGCCAGTGTCTTCTTCCCTCTGAAATCATCCATAAGCACTGAGTCTATCTTCAAGGTAAGTACTTTTTTGCATTTTATCCCCTCCCCTGCCCTTTGAGGGCAGTTGCCCAGATTCATCAGGAAGTTCAACATGTGACTTCTGCTTCATACATATACTAGCTGTGGGATCCAGGGCAAGTCACTTAACTTCCTTGATCCTTAGTTTACTCACCTGTTACCTCAGGGAATTAGATGATCTCTAAGATTCCACTATCTCTGAAAGGATGATTCTTTAAAATCTCTCTAGGAAAGCTGAGACACATGTAGACAATTCTAAATGTTAGGAAAAGTTTCCTGATATTCAACCTAAATTGACTTCTTAGCTAGTTTAGGCTTCTGATCCTGCCCAAATAAGCAAATCAAATGCCCCTTTTCCATGATATTCCTTACAATACTTGAAGACAACTATAATGACCTCCCTGAAATTAATTTTCAAATGATCAGGGCAAAGGTACAGCTCTGTTATTTTAAACCCCCAATACAAAAACAGTTCAATTATGAAATAAAAATGACTATGAATGGTTTAGCACCTAGCCCTGGCAAAAATTAAAGAAGCTTCAAGATGATTTTGATAACATTCAAGAAGTTTCCATGGGCACACTGAAAGTGAAGAAAAATTTACTATCCCTAATCTAATTATGTTTGGAAGAGGGGAACAGGGTAGCCTGTGTATGTACTTTTGAATAAACACAATTGAAAAAGAAAAAAAAAATCTTAAAGGACACTAAAAGAGGCTACTTTTGTGTTTGCGTGTGTGTGTGTGTGTGTGTGTGTGTGTGTGTGTGTGCCAGTGTGCACTTTCAAAGATAGCTATACACATACAAAATAGCTGAAAATATATTAGCCCCTAAGGAATCCTAACTAGGAAGTCTCACAAAAACTGACGATACCTTAAGGGAAATAAAAAATCCAGCAGAAAATGACATGAAGCGGAAGTCAGAAGCAATTCCATACATCTATAACAGACACAACTTGAAGAGGTAGAGAGAAGAAGGACAAATTTTAGGGGCAGAGTGTTTCAGCAATAAGTACATTAGGTTGCTGGGAGTGGAGCAATGAACAGTAGTACACATTTTCCAGCAGTGGTATGACCTTAAGAGCCTGGGGTGTCCAGGGAATCTTGACGACAACATGTTCTTACTGCAAATGGTAATTTTGAAGCTACTGGACCCCTTTGAATATGAGAAAGTAGAGGCTTTGGAATTCTTCTACTAATTGAATTTCCCTTATTAACTTTGCTTAGAAATAATGTAGAATAAAAAAGGCCGATCTTCTATTTTGGAGCATCTAGATTCATGTCCTTTGTCTAATCATATTAAATGTTTGACCATGGGTAAGTCGTGTTACATCTCAGTTTTCCACACAACTCTCTAAAAGCATATTCTAAGAGGAAAAAAAAAAGAAAGTAGAAGAATGAAAGAGATGAGATAGCAAATCTGGACATCTACATCTACCACATACTGTATCTGTATCCATATCTATGTGTTTATGTGTATGGATATGTGCATGTATGTGTATATATGAGTGTACATGTGTATGTGCTCATATATGTATACAATTATGTGTACGTGTACATTTATCCTATAAACGTTATCCTATCCTAGTGTACATATATACATATATATATATATATAGTTTTATCCTACTATTTTGCATATGTATATTATGGTTTTGTCCTTATTGAAAGTCTTTACTATTTGATTGATGATTCTTTTCAGGTATGATGGTAGAGAATGCATTTGATACATTTCAATACATTTTTTATTTAGTGAGGGTATAGGTATGGTACCTACCTCTTCCTCTGGATTTCTGGGCTGGCTCTTTCATCCAACTTACACTAATGGTGGAAGAACAGGACTTCTACAACAGTGTATCCAAGCAGCTATGACATGAGGTTGAAATATACTCGTACTATTTTAGAATTTAGCTCTGAGCCCACAGTATTTTTCTCATTTAATAATCTGAGATTAACTCCATTAATTCTTAGGCAGAAATATTTTACAAATTGAAGGCAAAAAAACTACAATAATAATAAAATAACATTTTATTCTCAAACATGGGCAAATTCTCAAACTAATGCATCTTTGTAATCTTGAGGGGAAATCAGGAACATGTTTACAGAAGAAAAGGAAGAAAGTACATGAATAGGGATTATAATTGACCAGAGCAATTCACAACCCTGGATACTTTGGGCCGGTATATCTATCATTTCCTTTAGTAATAATCAGCACAAACAATTCACGTTGAGGCTATCACTTCTCTCTCGTGTGCTAGGCTCAGAAATTCTTATCTGCTTTCTTAAGGCAATTTTAAACTTTCTTAGCAAAACAGAAACCCTATGTCTGGGATCTTCATTCAGAACTTTTCCAGGTGATTTCCCTTGACTGGACAAGCTTGAGGTTGTTTCTGCCTCTCAAACAGCAAATAATGGTGTTGCCATACCTGAGTGGAGCTTTCTAGTGAGCTGTGGGCTCAGCTTTTTTCTGAGCCTTCAGTTCAGCTTTGTTCAGCTCAGCTTTACACTAAGCTCTTCTCTGAGCCTTAAGCTTGGCTCAGTGTCCAAAAACAAAAGAAAAAGCTTTTATTCTTCCATTCAACTCTTTGAAGTAGCAAGTAATAGTGTAGACTCAGGTCTTTTTCTGGACCTGGAAACAGATCTCTCCTGGTTACAGTTCTAAAGAACTACCAGTTCCAGCTCTGAGCATTATTCAGGCCCAATCTAAGATTTTGAACAATCCTAGTACTTACCTTGCAAAAAGCAAAGTCCCTTGCATAAAAAGATTTTTCTTTATCTTACCATGAAAAACAAAAATCCACATTTCTCTCAGGTAAATCAGACCTAGACAAATTATTAAAATAGAATTCATATAGATATGCATATGGGTAATATGGTATATTAATAAAATATATCATCAGAGTATCTAATTAATAATATAGTATATAAGATATAAGATATTTTAATATGTGTACATATATACATATATACTATGTAACATAGTCAACAAACAGTTCTAGATATACGTTTCCTAGATATTAACAACTATTATATGCAAATCAATGGTAGTAGAAATTACATATAGGTCATCTTTACTCTGAGTGAGTGTCCTTTGTAGGGTGACTGTTTCATCTACAACTATCTTCAGTTTTGCTCAGTTCAAATGATACAGTTGTCCAAACTGAGAACAAGAATCACCTTATAATTATATAACTGTGATTGCCCACATATTCCACATGTAAAGTGAAATATCAGGGGTTTCCAGAGTCACGAGGATACCTACTATTGTTAAGGGTTAAAATTCTAGCTAGTCTGTCTAAAATATCTAATGAGTGGTCGCCAATCAATTACAAGCTTTAGCAAGAGTTAGACTTTTAAGCATTTATTAAGGAGAATAAGAATTTGGTAAAGAGAGAGAGAAAGGCCTAGATTCCTATCTATTAAAGGGAGAGCACATTTCTAGCTCCCTTCTCCGCCAGCGTCCTCAGGAAAGAGCGCGAGAGCGAGCGCCAGTCTCTTCCTTCCTCCTCCCACTAGCCCACGTCACTTCCTGACTCCTGGTCTTGCCCTCAAAGACCTTCGCTTCATGGGCAGAACTCTTCTACAGTTAAGTCTCCAGCAGGTGGCGTCATTCCAATCGTTACAGTCCCCCCCTGTTGTTCCTCAAGAAACAAAATGTTTCCTTGACGGAACAGTAAAAACAATATAATAACTATTGCTAACTAATAATATGTGAACAACAATATAGAAAAGGAAGAGAGGAAAGTTTTGTCCAGAGGGGCGATTTTTTTTTGTCCTCATGAACCGACGCTTTGACATTAGTCTTGCAAAGGGAGGGCCTCTGCAGAGAATACATGTTACAGATGGTGTATATTATAACAGAAAGAGAAAAAAAAACAACAAATCAAAACTGTTCATTTAAAGTCTCTGAAAGTCTTTTCTCAGATGTCCTCTAGGTGTACTCGTAGAATGGAAGTCTTTTCAGGGGTTGATGTGTAGATGCTGGTAATCAGCCAGGAAAATTTCCTACAAAATTGAGCTTAACACAACTTTAAAATAGCTTTGTCAATAATCAAATCAAACAATGAAAGTTCTCAAAAACATGTCTAAGGGAATTCAGAATCTTAGTTGTTACACATGAAACATATAATAAAACAAAAATTGAAACATTCTTTAAAATTATAATATTACTATAGTCCCCCCCTTATGGAGGGTAATTGAGAAGACAATTGCTGCGATATTAATTATTAAAAATAATTTTTTATCTTTGTTTCATCACTTTTTGCATCATCTGCCTAATTATCCTCATGCCATTATGAGAAATTTAAAAATCTAATATAATTGGTAACAGGTGTCAAGGCCAAATTCAACACTGTTGTTTATCATGACACCTGAGATAATTATGGGGGTTACCATAAAAGAACAGAGAAATGATGGGATATGAGCATTCCCACACTTGAGCAATATGTACTGCCCATACAGTATGCCAGGCTTAAAATAGGTGGATGGAATATATGTCCATGCCACCAAACATATTGGAAGAAACTGAGTCAGACTTAATCAGATGCATGGGATTGAGATGTCCATGGCATCAGGCATATAGGAGGGAGCATAGAAGCCAGGTGTAGAAGTGAGATGGGTGGGATGAATACTTCCAGCCATCTGTACAATATTGTGGGGAAAAAGAGAATAAAATATTAAACCAAGAGAATCCAACCTCAACATTTGTCAAAAGCCGTTCCCTCGGCCATACCTTGACTTCATGCATGTCTCCCCTCATGTGACAGTTCAGTGTCTGCTCTTGCATGTATTCCTCTTGTGATTGGATGGCATCTTGGCCAACTGGCATCTGATAACTCAGAATAAAGGCAATTAATGTCTTAAATGATAAGTTCCCATAATCCAAGTCTCATATGGATTTAAAATTGAGGATAATAAATGATTGCAAAAAATGTGAATACATCTTGACTCAAAATATAATATATAATTATGCAACAATTTCAAATAATACCCTTTTTTTTACTTAGTATACAATTACTTTTGTGAAAAATCAGAACATACTTAAATACAAGTTAAAGCACAACAGAATCTCAAAGAACTTTTTTTTTTTGAAAATAGAAAACTTTTACAAATGTTCCCCTCTTTTTTTTTTTTGGGAATATGCTTATCAAAAATAATACTTCAAAAATCAATTTACACTTGCCATGGCAAACAATTTGCCAGGGAAATGCTTTAAAGAGTTTGATCAAATAATCAGTTGAGAAAAAATAACAAAAACAAACAACTCAGAATATGGGAGCACAATACTCCTAGAATTAACATTGTATAATAAAATCAAAACCATCTTGCAATGTTTCAAAATTAGATAGACAAATGAATAGAAGAAAATACACATGGAACAATAAAAGACAATGAAATTCAAACTAAGGAAATCTAAATGAATATGAACTTAATATTAATAAGAGTATTATAAAATATAAACTTGATCACATGACTATAAAAAGCTTTTACAAATATTCTCCTTGTTTTAGAAACTAAGTATAAGACACAATCTCAAAAGCATGAAAATCTCTATGAAAATAAACCTATACCATTAATTCCAAAATGTATATGTAATAGCATAGAAATCCTATGTAACCTCTGAACTGACATTAATAATCTGAGTGAATTCAGAACACTCTTGATTCCGATATCTAAAATCCCCAATACTCATATCAATACCTTGCTGCTTACTTCTACATTTCTGTAAAATATGTACCCTTCCATGGCAAAAGAAGCGGAGTCTTGAACTATGGTGATGATTGTCATTCTTATTCAGCTTAAGTTTTTCTTCTTTAACCCCTCTATATTGTCTGTCAGTCTTTTCACCATACAAATGCTTTATAAGATTACTAATTAAAGACAAAAGCAGGTTAGCAAAATTATGAACAAATCGAGCATATCTGGAATTTAAAGGGTTTTCTAAGGTTGTCTCAGAAGCACAGCCAGGCCGGGGAAGGGCTGAGCCTGAAGCTGCAAATGCAGGTAGAAAAAGTTGAGCATGCGTACCAGATCTCTGGACTTCCCAGGCAGGGGAAGCTATGGGCTTGGCCATAGGAGGAGTAGAGGGTGGGGTCTGGAGAGGAGGGGAGGGACCAGAGCAATTTGAATCAGACTTGATTTTGAACTCAGGCCTGGATTCCTCTTCCCCCACTTTGCCTCCAGGTGCTAGGGGATTAAAAGCTTCTAGAGGGTGGGTCATTGCCTCCAGGCATGCAAAATTAGAGCAACAATTAGTGTTAGAACTGGGAAAAGCTGCAGGAATCTCTTTAGGTTTCTCTGAAAAAGCATGGTTGGGAGAGGGAGAGATATTTCCTTGTGTGAGTAAGTTGCTGGCTCTTTTAACAAAAATAAAAAGAAAAATAGAAAATCCACAAAAACAAAGCATTAACATGATCTTATCTCCCATTTGTCTGGTTAAACAGACTAAAATCAAAAATAGGGTAATTAGGGAGTTTAAAAGGTCCATTCGAAAAAATTTAAAGGGAAAACACAGCCAGTGCGCCAGTACTTAGCAGTTTAAAGGGTAGGGGAAATTTCTTACCCAACCGGAAGATCAGAAGTGAGGTTCAGCTTTCCTCTTCGTGGTCAGCCATCTGTTAAGGGCTAAAATTCTAGCTAGTCTGTCTAAAATATCTAATGAGTGGTCGCCAATCAATTACAAGCTTTAGCAAGAGTTAGACTTTTAAGCATTTATTAAGGAGAATAAGAATTTGGTAAAGAGAGAGAGAAAGGCCTAGATTCCTATCTATTAAAGGGAGAGCACATTTCTAGCTCCCTTCTCCGCCAGCGTCCTCAGGAAAGAGCGCGAGAGCGAGCGCCAGTCTCTTCCTTCCTCCTCCCACTAGCCCACGTCACTTCCTGACTCCTGGTCTTGCCCTCAAAGACCTTCGCTTCATGGGCAGAACTCTTCTACAGTTAAGTCTCCAGCAGGTGGCGTCATTCCAATCGTTACACTATGTAAGGTATCATACTAAATATTGGGTATATAAAAAGAGAATCCTTGCCCTCAAGGAGCTCACAATCTAATGCAGGAGACTATAAGCAAACAAATATGTATAAACAAGATATGCACAGGATAAATTGGAAATAATTAAAAGAGGCAAGACACTGGAATTAAGAGGTATTTGGAAAGATTTTCTGAAGAAGATAGGATTTCAGTTGGACCTTGAAGCAAGGAGGTAGATATGAGAGATAACATTCTAGGCAAGTGGAAAAGCCAGAACAAATGCTTTGAATGGAAAATGGATTGTGTTCCTCATGGAATTAGAGGGATGACAATGTCACTGGTTCAAAGAGTATGTGGTACAAGGTGAAAGATTAGAAAATTGGGGAGATTATGTTGTAAAGGGTTTTGAATGCCAGATTATGTTGTATTTGTGCCTGAAGGTGATAGTGAGCCACTCAATTTTATCGTGTATGGGCCCAACATGGTCATACCTCTGCTTTAGGAAAATCACTTTGCCAGCTGAATACAGGCTATTTAAAATCACCCAAATGCGCACACACACACACACACACACACACACACTCACACATCTTCAGAAAATCTTTCCTAATACCTCTTAATTCCAGTGCCTTGCCTCTGTGAATTATTTCCAATTTATCCTGTTTATAAATATTTGTTTGCTTATAGTCTCACGCATCAGATTGTGTGCTCCTTGAGGATAGGGACTCTCTTTTACTTTATATACCCAATAGCATATGGTACCTTACATAGTAGGCAAACTTGTGACTTTGGAAACCCCTGATATATATATATATATACATACATATATACATATACATACATACATATATACACATCCATAGCATCCATATGCATGTACATCTGTATATATGTACACATGCATAGAAATGTATGTGCATATGTGTATGCATACAAACATATATACATGTATATAATATACACATGTGTGTTTATGGTTTTTCTAAATTCTCTTTTTTCCCCCACACAAAACAGAGAGATTATTTTTCTTAAAGTTCCCCATTTTCTTGATTATAATCTTACTGTTAAAGACTTATGCATGTAGAATTTTCAAAGTAAATATGCAACATGATTATCTTAATATTTTGCTTTTAGTGTCGGGGTAAATTATGGGAAGTTAAAATATATATTTTTAAAGTCTTGAATTTCTTAATTTGAACTCATTTGCTATTCAATGTACCAATACTAATTATCATGAATTCCTTTGGTGCTCATTGTAATAGCACTAATTATCATGAAATTGTTTGGTATTCATTGTAATAGTACTGATCATAAAGAATTCATTTGACATTTATGGGGTATCAGATGTATTTTCTCTGCATACAACTGTAATTTAGCATCTGTAAAGCATTACTTAACGAAGATATAAAATCAAATGTTACTCACATTAAAGAGAAAAAAACACAGGTATAACAAAAAAAATTCAGGAAATAAAAACTGAATAAAATTATATGGAGGTGTTTATCTGGACAGTTCTTCCCATTAAGTTACAAGGGGTCTTTTATAACTTTAAGAAACATAAAAAAGAATCAGGTATTTTATGATAATGCTGCATTTGCAGATTTTAAACTTAAATTAACAATTCAAATATTACTAATAAATCTTTTCATTTTGACAGTGAAGTAGAAAGTAATTAGGACCCACTAACCAATTTTGGGAACATATTTTGACTATACTGGGGACAAACAACTTGAACTATTTTCATATACATTATATATCTTCATTAATATTACTTATGGAAATAAGTGCTTTGCCTACAGAATGTAGATTAAATAAAGCAACTGTTTGAATCCAGATGTATTAAGAAATTCACAAAGAACTTGGACATCTCTTCATCTAATAATGAAGACCATTTCTTGAGCTTCTCAAGCTCTGGACTTCCCCACCTTCTCTTCATCTGCATCTTCATCTTTACACCTAGGGGCAGCTAGGTGGCACAGTGGATAGAGCACTGGCCCTGGAGTCAGGAGGACCTGAGTTCAAATCTGGCCTCAGACACTTAACACTTACTAGCTGTGTGACCATGGGCAAATCACTTAACCCCAAATGCCTCACTAAAAAAAAAAAAAAACACCTTACACCTGGGGACTGCTGTCATTATTTGTGTTTCCTAAAATGATCCACGATTTGTTGAGGGTTTCCAGACAATCTTATATTTCCCTCTCTCAACTGGTCAGTAGTAGCTTTCTCCCCTCTAAGAATTTTTCTAGGAGAGGCCCTTTCAGGATTCATATAATGTACTCCCAAATTAGGTTATTTCATTGCCTGTTGCTGAAAGATCTGTATTTGAACCTTATCCCCAAGGAGAACACTAAGAATATCCTCATAATATATTTGATTGTTGGATGTTATATAAACTCATTAACACCGAGTAGAAACTATTATTATTTGAAAGGTTTATTTTCCTAGAAAACAATAGAGTAAAGGAAGTTAGAACCACACATAGCTCCTGTATACCCTATTATCATCCTTTCTATTATCTGAAAAAAGAATTGACTGATCTGAGTTTAAGGCACTTAGCAACTCTAACCAGAAAGAATTTGCTATTCCTTCATCTTAAAATAGAAGAGAGAAAACCCATCACATGAATCTTCTAGAGTGACACATTACCAATGAGTGTGTTGCCTCATTTATTTTTTGTACATATTTATTTCCAGTGCAGTCTCTCCTGGGAATGTTCCTAGACCTCTTCATGATAAAGCTAAGTACAAATGACTTTTAGAATCACTAGAAATGCAAGTTTCTGTGTGCCATTATGGGCCCATGCATGAAGATTATGAACCTTTAAATGATGATAAAGAATGAAAAGGAAAAAAAAAAAAAGATATATATTCTCCCACTTATCTCCAGCTGAGTAAAATAACAGGGATAGAATTTGTGGCTCAGAACTGATAGCTCTCCAGGGAGAGGTGAGTCTTGGGCATTAGAGGAGCTACTAATAAAGGCATCAAAATTCCCTCCACTTCCTTGCTATAAGAACAGAAGCACAGTCCTTGAAAACAT
This sequence comes from Dromiciops gliroides, assembly GCF_019393635.1. Taxonomy (NCBI): domain Eukaryota; kingdom Metazoa; phylum Chordata; class Mammalia; order Microbiotheria; family Microbiotheriidae; genus Dromiciops; species Dromiciops gliroides. The sequence goes on from NC_057863.1 coordinate 517,749,982, forward strand.
TTGACATGTATTCTATCACCTGCTGAACATACTTGGAAACTTAAATATTCATGTTTATATCCTTCTGAATTCTCTTGGAGAAGTCAGCCTACCAACTTCCTCACTTCATATGACCTAATTCTCTAGCAATCAAATCTTAGACTTTACATGGTTCCAAATTGTTCCATTTTTATGAACGTAAAAATTGAAGGTTCCATTTCTATTTGTTTTAATAATAAACAGTTTTATTTATATTTTGGGGTTCCAATTTTTATCCTTCTTTATCTCCCTCCCCTCTCCCCTCCCTGAGGTGGCAAACTTCATGTGGGCTGCTAGGAAAGAAGTTTTTTTTTTCCTCTCTGGCTATACTGAATAGATCTAAATTAGGATTTTCCATGCTATAAGGAATCTGTTCTCAATCTCTCTCTCTTCACTAATTTCTAATACACTTTAATAAATACCTAAAAGCCTAAAATCTTGCTGAATTTATCAGTGATTTAAGCCAGTTTCCCCCCAAAAAAAAACTGGAGGGGGCAGATTGGAAACCACATTTAGATTTTAAACGTCACACACAATAATATTCTATCAACATCATATACCACAGTTTGTATAGTCATTCCCTTATTGATGGACATTCCTTTGATTTTCAATTCTTGGCCACCACAAAAAGAGATGCTATAAATATTTTTGTACAAATAGGGCTTTTTCTCTTTTTGAGGAAGTCTTTGGGATATAAACCTACCAATGGTATTTCTGGATTAAAAGGTATGCACAGTTCTATAACCCTATTTCCATAGTTCCAAATTGCTCTGCAACTCCACCAACAGTGGATTAGCATCCCAGCTTTCCCATGTCCCTTCCAACATCCATTGTTTTCTGTTTTTTATTACATGTGCCACTCTGATAGGTATGAGGTGATACCCCAGAGTTGTTTTAAGTTGCATTAATATGATCAATAATGATTTAGAGCAATTTTCCATATTATAATAGATAGCTTTGATTTCTTTGTCTGAAAACTGCCTGTGGGGTAGCTAGGTGGTACAGTGGATAAAGCACCCACCCTGGATTCAGGAGGTCCTGAGTTCAAATCCAGCCTCAGACACTTGACACTTACTAGCTGTGTGACCTTGGGCAAGTCACTTAACTCTCATTGCCCCACCAAAAAGGAAAAAACTGCCTGTTCATATCCTTTGGCCATTTATCAATTGGAGAATGACATGTATTTTTCTAAATTTGATGCAGTTCTCTAATATATTTGAGAAATGAGGCCTTGAACAGAGATATTTGTTTCAAAAATTATTTCCGAATTTTCTACTTCCTTTGTAATCTTGGTTATATTAGTTTTGTTTATGCAAAAGAATTTTTAAGTTTTCTATAATCAATATATCAATTTCAATTAGTTTCAATTAGTTGATTCTCTAGGGTTTTCTAAGTATAACATATTATCTGAAAAGAGTGGTATTTTTGTTTCCTTGTTACCTATTCTAATTCCTATAATTTATTTTTCTTCTCTAATTGCCTATAACGATTGGAATGATGCCACCTGCTGGAGACTTACTGTAGAAGAGCCTGGCCCATGAGGTGAATCTTTTCTTTGGTGTCAGGAAGTGACGTTTGCTTGTGGGAGGGGGAAGGGGGAGCCTGGCGCTCCGACTGGCTCTTTCCTGGGGACTCTGGTGGAGAAGGGAGCTAGAAATGCACTCTCCCTTTAATAGATAGATGAATGTAGACCTTTCTCTCTCTCTTTACCAAATTCTTATTCTCCTTAATAAATGCTTAAAAGCCTAACTCTTGCTAAAGCTTATAATTTATTGGCAACCACTCATTAGATATTTTAGAGATTTTAGCTAGAATTTTAGCCCTTAACAGATGGCTGACCACGAAGAGGAAAGCTGAACCTCACTCTTCTGATCTTCTGGTTGGGTAAGAAATTTCCCCTACCCTGTCCCTTTAAACTGCTAAGTACTGGTGTACAAGCTGTTTTTTCCCTTTAAATTTTCAAATGGGTTTTTTCAACTCCCTAATTACCCTAATTTTTTATTTTAGTGTGTTTAACCAGACAAATGGGAGATAAGATCTTGTTAATGCTTTCTTTTTGTGGATTTTCTATTTTTCTTTTTATTTTTGTTGGAGGAGCCTGCAAGGTACTCACACAAGGGAATATAAATATCCTCCCCTCTCCCAGCCATGCTTTTTCAGAGAAACCTCTAATTTCTGCAGCTTTTCCAAATTCTAACACTAATTGTTGCTCTAATTTTGCATGCCTGGAGGCAACGACCCAACCTCTAGAAGCTTTTAATCCCCTAGCTGTGGGGGTAGGGCCTGAGTTCAAAATCAAGTCTTATTCAAATTGTACTGGTCCCTTCCCTCCTCTCCAGACCCCACCTTCTACTCCTCCCATGGACAAGCCCATTGCTTCCCCTGCTCTGGAAGTCCAGAGATCTGATGCAAATGTTCAGCTTTCTCTAACTACATTTGCAGTTTCAGGCTCAGCCCTTCTCCAGCCTGGCTGTGCTTCTGACTCGACCTTAGAAAACTCATTAAATTCCAGATATGCTCGTTTTGTTCATAATTTTGCTAATCTTCTTTTGTCTTTAATTAGTAACCTTATAAAGCATTTGTATTATGAAAGGACTGACAGACAATATAGAGGGATTAAAGAAGACAAACTTAAGCTGAATAAAAGTGACAATCTTCATCATAGTTCAAGATTCAGCTTCTTTTGCTATGGAAGGGTACATATTTTACAGAAATGTAGAAGTAAGCAGCAAGGTATTGATATGAATATTGGGGATTTTAGATACCGGAATCAAAAGTGTTCTAAATTTACTCAGAGTAATAGTTCAGAGGTTACATAGGATTTCTATGCTATTAATCTACATTTTGAAATTAATGGTATGGGTCTATTTTCATAGAGATTTTCATGCTTTTGAGATTGATTTTTATAGTCATGTGACCAAGTTTGTTTTATAATATTCTTATTAATATTAACATCATATTCATTTAGATTGCCCTAGTTTGAATGTCATTGTCTTTTATTGTTCCATGTGTATTTTCTTCTATTCATTCATCTATCTCTATTTTGAAACAATGCAAGATGGTTTTGATTTCATAATACAATATTAATTCTGAGAGTATTGTGCTCCCATATTCTGAGTTGTTTGTTTTTATTATTTTTTTCCTCTCAACTGATTATTTGATCGAACTCTATAAAGCATTTCCCTGGAAAATTGGTTGCCATGGCAAGTGTAAATTGATTCTAGAAGGATTATTTTTGATAAGCCTATTCCAAATAAAAAAAAAAGAGGGGAACATTTGTAAAAGTTTTCTTTTTCGAAAAAAAAAAGTTTTCTTTAGGATTGTGTTGCGCTGTAACTTGTATTTAAATATGTTCTAATTTTTCACAAAAGTAATTGTATACTTAGTATAAAAAAGGTATTATTTGAAATTGCTGCATAATTGTATATTATATTCTGAGTCAAGGTACATTCACATTTTTTGCAATCATTTATTATCCTCAATTTTTAAATCCATATGAGACTTGGATTATGGGAACTTATCATTTAAGACATTAATTGCCTTTATTCTGAGTTATCAGATGCCAGTTGGCCAAGATGTCATCCAATCACAAGAGGAATACATGCAAGAGCAGACATTGAACTGTCACATGAGGGGAGACATGCATGAAGTCAAGGTATGGCCGAGGGAACAGCTTTTGACAAATGTTGAGGTTGGATTCTCTTGGTTTAATGTTTTATTTTCTTTTTCTACACAATACTGTACAGATGGCTGGAAGTTTTGATCCCACCCATCTCATTCAACACCTGGCTTCTATGCCCCCTCCTATATGTCTGATGCCATGGACATCTCAATCCCATGCATCTGATTAAGTCTAACTCAGTTTGCTCCAATATGTTCAGTGGCATGGACATATATATATATATATATATATATATATATTTCATCCACCTATTTTAAGCCTGGCATACTGCATGGGCAGTATATATTGCTCAAGTGTGGGAATGCTCATATCTTATCATTTCTCTGTTCTTTTATGGTAACCCCCATAATTATCTCAGGTGTCATGATAAATAACAGTGTTGAATTTGGCCTTGACATCTGTTACCAATTATATTCGATTTTTTAATTTCTCATAATGGCATGAGGATAATTAGGCAGATGATGCAAAAAGTGATGAAACAAAGATAAAAATTATTTTTAAAAATTAATATTGCAGCAATTGTCTTCTTAATTTACCCTCCACAAGGGGGGACTATAGTAATATTAATTTTAAACAATGTTTCAAATTTTGTTTTATTATATGTTTCATATGTAACAACTAAGATTCTGAATTCCCTTAGACATGTTTTTGAGAACTTTCATTGTTTGATTTGATTATTGACAAAGCTACTTTAAAGTTGTGTTAAGCTCAATTTTGTAGGAAAGATTCCTGGCTTATTACCAACATCCACACATCAACCCCTGAAAAGACTTCCATTCCATAACTACAAATCTGAAAAAAGATTTTCAGAGACTTTAAATGAACAGTTTTGTTTTGTTGTTGTTGTTGTTTTTGCTTTTCTCTTTCTGTTATAATATACACCATCTATAACATGTACTCTCTGCAGAGGACCTTCCTTTGCAAGACTAATGTCAAAGCACCAGTTCATGAGGACAAAAAATAATTGCCCCTCTGGACAAAACTTTCCTCTCTCCCTTTTCTATATTATTATTAACATATTGTTAGTTAGCATAGGATATTATATTCTGTTATTTTTGATTGTTTCATCAAGGAAACACACTGTTTCTTGAAGAAACAAAGCAGGGACTGTAACGATTGGAATGATGCCACCTGCTGGAGACTTACTGTAGAAGAGCCTGGCCCATGAGGTGAATCTTTTCTTTGGTGTCAGGAAGTGATGTTTGCTTTTGGGAGGAAGAAGGGGGAGCCTGGCGCTCCGACTGGCTCTTTTCTGGGGACTCTGGTGGAGAAGGGAGCTAGGAAATGCACTCTCCCTTTAATAGATAGATGAATGTAGGCCTTTCTCTCTCTCTTTACCAAATTCTTATTCTCCTTAATAAATGCTTAAAAGCCTAACTCTTGCTAAAGCTTATAATTTATTGGTGACCACTAATAAGATATTTTAGACAGTTTAGCTAGAATTTTAGCCCTTAACATGCCATAGCTAACATTTCTAATAAAATATAAAATAATAGAGGTGATAATGGGCATTCTTGCTTCACCCCTGATTGTATTGGGAAGGCTTTTAGGTTATTCTCATAACAGGTAATAATTGCTGATGGTTTTAGATAAACAGTACTTATCATTTTAAAGTAAACTTAAGTTTTTAATAGGAATAGGTGCTGTATTTTTTCAAAGGTTTTTTCTGCATGTACTGAGATAATAATGTGATTTCTGCTTCTTTTGTTAATGATATGGTCTATTATGTCAATAATTTTCCTAATATTGAACCAGTCTTGCATTCCTGGCACAAATCCCACCTAGTCATTGTGTATGATCTTTGTGATATATTTCTGAAATCTTTTTTTGCTAGTATTTTATTTAGAAGTTTTGCATCAATATTCATTAGTGAGATTGGTCTATAATTTATTTATAGTGCTCTTTTTGTGGTGGCAAAGAATTGGAAATTGAGAGGATGCCCATCAATTGGGGAATGACTAAACAAGTTGTGATATATGAATGTAATGGAATACTATTGTGCTGTAATAAATGGTGAGCAAGTGGATTTCAGAAAAACCTGGAAAGACTTAGATGAACTGATATTGAGTGAGATGAGTGGAACCAGGAGATCACTGAACACTATCAACAACATTGTGTGATGATCAATTGTGATAACTTAACTCTTCTCAGCAATACAATGATCCAAGATAATTTGAAAGGACTCATGATTGAAAATGCTCTCCACATACAGAAAAAAGAACTGTGGAATTTGGATGCAGATTTACCCACACTGTTTCTACTTTTTTTGTTTTAATTATTTCTCTTTTGAGGTTTTTCCCTTTTGTTCTGATTCGTTTTTCACAACATGACTAATGCAGAAATATGTTTAATGTGATTGTACCTGTATCATTGCTTGCTGTCCTGGGATTGGGGAAAGCAAGGGAAGGAAGGAGGAAAATATGGAACTATGGAATCTTATTTTAAAATGTTGAAAATGATCTCTACATGTAACTATAACATAAGAAAGAAATACTTTTATGATTAAAAAAGACAAATAATTTTTAAAAATTAAAATTAAAAAAAATCCTTGTATCCATTACCTTATGAAAAAAAATAGTTTATATAAAAATGTCTGTTTGTGTTTGAATGTTTCTGCTCAGTTAGCAACAGCATTGTGTTAACTATAATATAAATAGTGATCACACAAGAGAAAGAATTTAAGATCATTCCTGAGTTTTCATGCCTATATTGGTATTCATTGCTTATTTCGATCTAGTGCAAACCCTTGTTACTCATTCTTTTCTTTCGTGACCTAGCTGATTTTTATTCAGGTACAGTATGATTTCTTTTCATTGACTGAACAACCCATGCTGCTAAAAGCTAGTCTTGTGTGAAACAGAGTGAAAATACTTACCCTCTGTTCAAATTTCATTGAAGACAATCCTTGGGTTAATGAAATAGAAAGATGTAACATTTTCCCCATAGAGTTTCTATGCTATCTTAAAAATATTCCCCAAATTTGTAGCAAAATAAGTCCCTTTCAAATTAAGATAATATTTTACATTTATATGTAACTTTACATTTTATAAAGCACTTTCACATTCAAAATCTCATTTGCTCAATTAGAAATATGGGCAGATGCAGTAAGTCCAGGAAAAAATGGATTGGGTGGTTTGCTTTTTCTTACTGCTATAGGATTGATACTATAATGTAATTAGAACCTGCAGATTGTTTTTTTCACTCAAGTTGTGAAATTTGGTACTATAGAAATTATCACTCATTTCTTGGTCTCAATTCTCTATAGCTTTTACTAAGAAAAGCCACCTATCTATTCTTCTTCATATAACATCAGCATGATAAAAACCTATTGAAATGGGCTTAAACATTTTAACATGTCCAACTTAATAGATTTGGGGAAGTTCTTATTTGAAATGTTATGTAAAAATAAGGTAAAGCAAAAATAATTGTTTTTGAAAGTTTTCAGCATGTTTATGCCAAGACAAACCCATCTTCATGTGACCTTGAACCCATTCCATTCTATCTTTTCCAGCATATTGTCCAGAATGTCATTCTCAATCTCTCAGAAATCTTCAATATGTCCCATTATGCTGGTCATTTCCCCCTAGTTTCCTGTGCACATTTTACAGACCTTAATACTTTAAAAGATTTATGATTTCTGGAGTCAAGTAATTCTGTGTTTCAAAGCAGAATAGAATACCTAAAAAAGCAGTAAGGGTCAAAAATAAATCAGTACTTATTGGCCTGGGCTCTGGGGAGGAAACTCTTTGAACTTATTTTTTAACTAAAATTTTAATAAACGTATGATAAGCACCTACTATATTCCAATAAGTACTTTATAAATATAATCTGATTTTATTGTAACAAAAACCCTGAGAAGTAAGGTCTGTCATTACCCCCACATTATTGTTGCTCAATCATTTTCCAGACAACTCTTTGTGACTCTATTTGGGATTTTCTTGGCAAAGATACTGAAGTGCTTTGCCATTTTCTTCTTTATCTCATTTTACAGCTGAGGAAACTGAGACAGAAGTTAAGTGATTGTCCAGGGTCACATAGCTAATAAGTTTCTGAGGCCAGATTTTAACTCAGGAAGATGAGTCGTCCTGACTCCAGGTTCAAGTTTTTATCTATTGAACCACCTAGCTGCTTCACCTCTTCTTTACAGATGAGAAAACAAAGACAGAAGTAAAGACACTACTAGGGTCACAGAGCGTCTAAGTGTCTGAATTCAGATTTGAACTAAGGTCTTCCTGACTCCAAATCGATCACTTTATCCATTGTGCCACCTGCTTTTAGAAACAGAACACTGTGATTAATCCATTTGATTAAGTCATTCCAGAAAGGTTAAAAGCTGGTTTCACATTAGTGTAGACTTTTGTGACCTAGGGTAATCTGACAAAATGAAAACTGAGAGTAAACATTTAGAGAAGTAATTTCTACTTGATTTATCACTAAAGAGTAACCATTTTACAAGCCCTAAATTGGGTTAATTATTAACCATGTGCTGATATAATTAATAATGAAAGATGAGGTATATGGTTACTATACTACTAGTATTTACACACAAGTTAGAAATAAGACACACGATGCTTTTCCAATCTAATCCAAGTATTTATTATTAATACTAAGTATGAGGAAAGAACTGTGTTAATTACTGGAGACAGAAAGACTAAAAAAATAACAAAAAACAAAAAACCTTTCCTCAAGGGGAACAATTGTCTTTTAGTAATAAATGAGGTTATCTAGCAGAGGTTTTTTCCCCTAATCATTTCATTTCTATCTTAAACTTCTAGCATTCAATATCTTGTGGGAAAACTATATCAAGTATTATTTAACCAAGGTAAAAAGGTAAACAAGGGAGCTTATTTTGTTTCCATCATCTGGGTTTTACTGCACAGATAAGGGACAAAAATTTGATGGGCAACCCAAATCCAAGAAATCTCGTTAGCAAACCAACCTACAGACTTAATTAATGACATCTCTCATTATTTGTAACAAGAGTTCTTTATACATAATGATTCTAGAGTTTAGCTCTTTAATTTCCCAGAGATATTCAAAATCCACTTTAACAATCAAAAGAAATTCACAGTAGGAATCAGATGTAATGAAGCAGTTTCAAATCAGAGTCAGACTAACAACATTATTCTAACAACAACAGAAAGCCACAACAAAACCTTAGGATTTTTTATTTATCTAAGCTTATAATTTTCTAATTCAACTAAATTCAAATGGAATTAATACCAAATTGGGGCTGTATGATACTTGGTATATTTAGACATCTCTTTAGTTGTCTGCAAAACATATTGACTTTTACCTCATGAGAATCTCATTTCACTGTTACTCATTACAATTAAGACACATTTAAATTTTACAAATAACTGTACACTTAAAAAAAATCATCTTTTTCTAAGGTATCACGGAACTTTGATACCTCCAGAATCTTTTTGGATTCACTACTTTAGTTTGACCTCTGAAAAACTTAATCTCACTCCATTTCTATATCACTGGAATCCATTTTTCAGATAATAATGCTTCTTTACATGTTTAAATTTCAGAGACATGGATACTTTCAGTTTGAATGCAAAATCATTTCAACCTCAAACTTTATACTATTATGAATCCAACCATTCCTATCCATTATCCATTGGTCATTAGACCAAAATCTGAGGACTGTATCTATTCATAGAAGAATGCATAATATTGGCATTAACATTCAAAATTATTTATAAATCAGGGGGCGGCTAGGTGGCGCAGTGGATAAAGCACTGGCCTTGGATTCAGGAGTACCTGAGTTCAAATCCAGCCTCAGCCACTTGACACTTACTAGCTGTGTGACCCTGGGCAAGTCACTTAACCCCCATTGCCCCGCAAAAAAATAAAAAAAAAAAATTAAAATTAAAAAAAAAAAATATTTATAAATCAGTTCCAAAGCAGAATAAGAGTTTCCCAAGGTATACCCAGCCACTGCCATTTCAGCTGATTACTGTGTGCTTTTAATCTTCAGATATTTCAAACCATTGGCTAAGATTTTCCTCCACTTCTACTTCCTTCTTTCACTTCCAACATCACTTAGACTCTTCCTTCCTCTATCACCTTCTTCAGTCCTGCCTCAAAAGAAGAGATACCCCTTCTTTTTTTTTCCTGTGCAACAGGTTGCTGAAGCCTTTTATTATGATTCAATTCCATCCATCATCTCAAGCAATTTACCTCCTTTATCTTCAGCATTAGGTCTCTAATCTTCAATCTCTCCTTATATATTTACTGCCACCCTGATGCCCACAAAGACCCCATTATTAAAAAAAACCAACAACTAGGTAATTGGGAGAGGGGCAGAGCCAAGATGGCTGAAGAAAGGGAGTGACTTCCCAGAACTCTCATCACAATCTTTCCAAATACCTTCAAATAATGCCATAAGACAATTCCTGGAGCATCAGAACCCACAAAATGATGGAGTGTGATCATGTTCCAGCCAAATACAGCTTAGAAATTCAGCAGGAAAGGTCTGTTGTACTGGGGTTATAGTGCAGCCCAGACTTGGGCCATGCTGACACAGATTCAGCCCCAGGAAGGCTGTGCCAGAGAAACAGGCCTCTGAAGACTTGGAATCAGCATTGGCAGTGGCTACTTCTGGAACTCAGCTCACAGAAGATTGAGGGGGTAGAGTGGATGGCTGGGGAGGGTGGGGTTGCAGGGGTCTCTGCTGGAGCTGAGGTGGAACTCTGTTGTATTTCCTGTGCTCAGAACAAGGAAGCAGTCTTGAATGGCAGCGGCCCAGGTCGGGAGAGACACAGGCATGCCAGAGGTTGCAACCACAGTGAAGCAGAATTCTGTTCCCAGCTTAAAGAGCAAGCAGACCTGTGGTTACTTACAGACCGGAGCACAGGACAGGGGAGTGTAGAATGTGCCGCTCCTTAAATCATAGCACCTGGGACCCCCTGGAGATTGGGACAGTGCACCTGGAAACAGTGCCCCACTTTAAGAAGGATTTAAAAGTCAAGAAATAGGCTATGAAAATGAGCAGTGTCAGAAAATAATGGGATTTGGCAGATACTCAAAGGCACACCTAGAGATTAATTTAAACTGATTGAATTAAGTGAGAGTGATTGACTTTGCTGATTAGCCTAGTTAAAGTTAATTATACTGTAACAACACCTGGCCAGCTCTTAAGAAGGTATTGTTCTCAGAAGCTAAAGACTTTGAATTCAACAAGAGACCACCTTCAAGTCCAGTGAACCAATGGATTTGAATGATGCTAAACAATCAGCTTGAAGCAGTGTGTAAGGACCACCCTTCCTCAGGACCTATAAAAAGCTTCCACACACAGTTTGCTCTAGCAGTTCATGGCTGAAGCAGGCTCATGGCAGAGGACTTGAGGAAGAACCAGACAAGACTGGAACTCTAGGCTAGATAGGCCTTTACTTAACTTTCTGAACTCCACGTGTTCTCTTTTTTCTAATACTTACTATGCTTTAATAAATGCTTAATGCCCAAAGACTGGTGCTGAAGCTTCTAATTTAAGGTGACCACACATTTAGATTTTAAATATCACAGCAGACAGAAAAAAATGCTGACCCTAGAAAGCTTCTTTGATGACAAGGAATATCAAAATACACCCTCAGAAGAAGATAATAAAGTCAAATCCCCTATATCGAAAGCTTTCCAAAAAAAATATTAATTGGTCTCAGGTAATAGAACTGCACAAAAGGTACTTTGAAAATAAAGTAAGAGAGGTAGAGGAAAAAATGGAAAGAGAAATGAGAAAGATGCAAGAAAGTCATGAAAAAAAGTCAACAGCTTGGAAAGCCAAATTGCCCAAATGAAAAAGGAGGTACAAATGCTCTCTGAAGAAAATAATTCCTTAAAAATGAGGATTGTGCAAATGCAAGCTAATGACTTTATGAGAAATCAATACACAATAAAGCAAAACTAAAAGAATTAAAAAATAGAAGGCAATTTGAAATCTCTCCTTGGAAAAACAACTGACGTAGAAAATAGATCTGGGAGAGATAATTTGAAAATAATTGGACTACCTGAAAACCATGATCAAAAAAAGAGCTTAGACATCTTCCTTCAAGAAATTGTCAGGGAAAATTGCCCTGATATTCTAGAAGCAGAAGTTAAAATAGAAATTGAAATTCACCAGTCACCTGCTAAAAGAGATTCCAAAATGAAAACTTCAAGGAATATTATAGCCAAATTCCAGAACTCCCAGATCAAGGAGAAAATATTACAAGCAGCCAGAGAGAAACAATTCAAGTTCTGGGGAGCCACAGTCAGGATAATACAAGATCTAGCAGTTTCTACATTAAAGGATCAGAGGGCATGGAATATGATATTTCAGAGGACAAAGAAACTGGGATTACAACCACGACTCACCTACCCACAAAAACTGAGAATAATCTTTCAGGGGGGAAAATGGGAATTCAATGAAAGAGTGGACTTTCAGGCATTTGTGATGAAAAGCCTGAATAGAAAATTTTACTTTCAAATACAAGATCTTTCAGAAGCATTAAAAGGAATACAGCAAAAAGAAATCATGAGAGATATTAAAAGGTTAAATTGTTTACATTACTACATGGGAAGATAATACTTTTAACTTATAAGATCTTTCTCATTAATAGTGCAGCTGAATGGAGTATACTTAGTGAGAGGGCACAGGTGTGAGTTAAATATGATGGGATGATGTCTTTAAAACATTTTTAATTTTTTTTATGGGGCAGTCTGGGTTGGGTGGCTTGCCCAGGGGTGCATAGCTGGTGACTGTTGGGTATCTGAGGCCAGATTTGGGCTTGGGTCCTCCTGTGTCCAGGACTGGTGCTTTGTCCACTGTGCCACCTAACTACCCAATATTGATATCTTTAAAAAAATAAAATGAAGTGGGGAAGAGGAATGCACTGTGAGAAAAGGAAAGGGATAGGTAAAATGGAATAAAGTATCTCACATAAAACAAGAAAGAAAAATCTTATGGGGTGAAGTGGAAGATTGGGGAGGTACGGGGAAGTGAGTAAGCCTCACTCTCATCAGAATTGGCTCAAAATGGGAATAACATAAAACATTAAATTGGGTATAGTGATATATCTTGCCCTATGGGAAAGTGGAAGGAAAAGGGGATACAGGGGGAGGGATAAAGGAAGGGAGGGCAGATTAGAGAAGGGTGCAGTCAGAATCAAAACACTTTTGAGGAGAGATAGGGTGAAAAAAGATAGAAAATAACGTAAATATCAAGGGGTGGGAATAGGATGGAGGATAATACTGTTAGCAATAGTAAGTGAATAAAATTTGAAGCAAGTTTGTCTGATAAGCCTCAGTTCTTAAACAAATAGAGAACTGAGTCAAATTTGTTAAAACAAGAGCCATTCCTCAATCGATACGTAATCAAAAAACATAAAGTTTTCAGATGAAATAGTCAAAGCTATTGATTGAAGATAGGTCAAAACAATTCTGGGTACAACCACATACCTACTGGAATGGATAATAGGACTGCAGAGGAAAATGACAAATGTTGCGGGGGATATAGGGAAAATGAGGCATTAATACACTCTTGGTAAAGTTGTAAAGTGATTCAAACATTCAGTAGAGCAATTTGGAACTATAACCAAAGTGTTATAAAACCATTCATACTCTTCAACCTAAATCTCCTAAAAGAGATTTTTTTTAAATGTTACATTCAAAATTGGGGTGATGCCCATCAATTGGGGAATGACTGAACAAATTGTGGGATGAGATGAGGATGGAACACGATTGTGCTGTAAGAAATGATGAATGGGGCAGCTAGATGGCGCAGTGGATAGAGCACCAGCCCTGGAGTCAGGAGTACCTGAGTTCAAATCCGGCCTCAGACACTTAACACTAGCTGTGTGACCCTGGGCAAGTCACTTAACCCCAATTGCCTCCCTAAAAAAAAAAAAAAAAAAAGAAATGATGAGCAGGAAGCCATCAGAAGGACTTATAAAAAATGTAATCCATCTACGGAGAAAGAACTGATGGTATCTGAATACGTATTGAAGTATAATTTTTTTTGTTAGTTCCTCTTTCTAAAGTTTTTTTGCTGTTTTCTTTCACAGCCTGACTAATGTAGAAATATTTTGCGTTACTGCACATGTATAACTGATAATGAATTGCATGAGTTCTTAAGGGGGAGGAGTGGAGAGGAAAGGAGGAAGAGAATTTGGAACACAAAGTCTTAAAAATCAATGTGAAAATTTGTTTATACATGTAACTTGGGGAAAATTATAAATAAATAAAAAACAAAAATTTAATATATTTTTAAAAATTAAAAATGTAATTAGGAAATATTTCACAAAATAAACAAAAATACAATAAAAAACAAAAACAAATAACCTCCCAAAGTCGTTCACTTAATCCATCCATTTTTACCAGGTATCATCAAATATCATTCCTCTTTTTCATGCTTAAAGTCCTCAAGAAAGGTACCTACACTTAATAGCTTTACTTCCCCTCTCAATGGTTTTTAACATTCTTAAAGTATTTCCTTTGACTTCATTATCCAACTGAAACTTCTCTCTCCAGTTGCCAAAGTTTACTAAATTATGAAATAATGACCTTTTCTCAATCCTTCTTGACCTCTATGCATTTTTTCAGTGTTGATAACCCTCTTCATCAGAATACTTCCTTGCTTCTTGGCTTTCATGACACTATTCACTCATGTTTCACTTCCTGTACATCTAAGCACACCTTTAGTGTCTTCTTTGTTGGATCCTCATTCATGTCATGCACACTATGTGTTTACCCTCAATCCAAGGTTCTGTCCTGTGAGATATATTCTCAGTCTACACTATCTTGATTAGAGATCTCATGAACTCTAAATGGCTCAATTATCATCACTATAAAGATGAATCTCTGGTCTACATATTCAGCATTAATCTCTCTGTGAGCTCCACTCTCACAATACCAATTCTCTCTTGGACTTTTGGAAATGGACATAATAAGTCCAAAAGAACTCATTATTTTCCCCCAAACAAACATTTATCTTCTTTCCAAATTCCCTGTTCCTTTTTTTGTTTTTTTGGTGAGGCAAATGTTAAGTTGACTTGCCCAAAAGTAAGTTAAGTTGACTTGCCCAAACTAGCATCTTCTAATATTTCTAGTCTTGTTATATTCTATGCTCTTCTACATATTGTGCCATAGCAGCACTGCCCTCTTGTTATTCCTTACACAAGATATTCTATCTCAATCTTCAGTTCCCTTGCAGTGACCATCACCTTATCCGTAATGTTCTCCCTCTGCACATATACCTCCTGACTTCTCTGGTTTCATTCCAGACTCATCTCAAATCCCACCTTCTGGAGGAGTTTTTATCTAGATGTACCCATGATTTTAATATATGCTTATTGACTAACTGACATCTAATATCTTACCCACGAATTGTTTTACATTCATAGGTTATCAGTAGGTTGTCCCAGCCCAAAATTGTTGGTATTGTTGATGAGTTGTTTTTCAATCATATCCAACTTCCCAACCCCATTTCGGGTTTTCATGGCAAATATAGTGCAGTGGCTTGCAATTTCCTTCTCCAGCTCATTTTACAGTTGAGGAACTAAGGTACATAGGGTTAAATGATTTGTCAGCAATCACACAGCTAGCAAGTTTCAGGGGCCAGATTTGAACTCAAGAAGATGAGTCTCCTTGTCTTCATGCTGGGCACTCTATCCACTGAGCCACCTAGATGCCCCTTACCTTACTTGTGTGGTAAGTGAGGCTAAGAGAAACGGAGTGATGCACATACTAGCAAGTATTTGATGCTAAAATTGAACTCAGATCTTCTTGACTTCACATCTAGCAATCTATTTCCCATTTCTGTTTTCCACAGATATTATTAAGATGTAAAAATATATAATCATGTAGAGTTCACACCATCCAGTCCCTGTTCTGGCAGGAGGTTTAGTTTATTATGTCCTATGGGAGGGAATGTGGAAATATACTAATTTATTTGCCTTTCAGGAGTCTCAGGAATCTGTCTTTTGGCTTTCCTTACACATTGACTGAGGTAGAGAAGACTAGAATGATAGGGAATAGACATATTTGCTCCTTTACACGAAAATGGAGGCATATACTAAAATGGTATTAGTCTTTACAAGAAAAGGAAAATCTATAACTAGAAGGGTAAAACATTTTTTGGCAGTGAGAGTAAGGAACTTAAAAATATAAAGAGAATGAAATATATTTTTTACCATGTTTATAAGAAACAAAGATGTGAAAGTGTGTTTGTAAAAAAATATCTTAGTGTAATTTGGAGGGGGAAAAGTGATAAACATGTACTTTAGACTGTAAACTTTGTAAGGGCAGAGATTCTCTTCTTCCTTTTACCTCCTTAGATCCTAGAACTGTTCTATGAATATACATCAAATGAATGAATTAATATGGCTTAAGGACTCTTTGTAATATCTTTATGATAGTGGATAGAAAAGAACTATGTAGAATTACAAACATTATATATGGGAACTAATTTCAAAATGTGGTCCAAGAAACACTCTTAGAGGGTCCTGGAAGTAAAAATTATTTGATAATAATACTAATGTATTTTTTGTTTCTAATCTTGTAAATATCAATAGATACCAAAAGAGATTTGGGGGGCTAGCTTGAACTGACTTGATTTTTAAGTTTTTAGCATAAGCATTTACACATGAGAAATCAGCAAATGGTACAAATAAAAGTTTGATTATTATTTTGTTCATTGTCTAGACTTTAGAAAGTTATGGAGAAAATATTAATTATGTAAATTAAAATTTAAAAAAGAAAAGAAAAATTTCATCCCTCAATTTACTTGGTCAACACAATGTTTATTCATGTTCTTAATCCATCCTTGTTTCTAGATTTTGGCTTTAATCTCAGAAAGGCACAGAATTTATTTAACGTCACAAAATTCAAATTAGTTATTTAATTTCTTAAAAGTATTTTTGTAAGGCAACCTCTGAAGCATAGGAAAAACTCTTCAAATTTGTGAGATAGTGCTCTGTATCCCTCTGAAATGAATGGTGTGGCAATGTAAGTAAGAAACATGAATAGATTTTGTGGGGACCAACCAATCCCTGTGATTGAATACAACATTTGAATATACAGTAAACAACTGAAACTAACCTGGAGAATAAAATATAGATATTATGGGAAATTTCATGAAAAAAGGTTGGCCTTGCCCCATATAAGTACTATAAAACTTACTTAAATGATATTTAACCCCAAAGAAAATTGGGCATAGAGAAGGCCTTCCTGATCTATTTAGTCACTAATGTCCTGCCCAAAATTACTTGAATACATTTGGTATTAAATTATCTGAGTGTATTTTCCCAGTAGAATTTAAACTCCTCACAGTTAAGGATTGTCATTTTTTAAAAATTTCTAGCATCTTAAGACTGCCTGACATATAGATGCTAAATGTTTATTGAATGAGTTGCTGTACCTAGATGTTGTTCTTTTTCTTCCTTTTTTCTTGTGACATCTTAAAGATAATTAACATATGCTTACTATATGCTTCTCCTTAACACCTCAGGATGTATTACATTGGCATATGTCTACAATAAAATGTATATTGTGAGAACCTAAGAGGGGACTGCCTGCTGTGTAGTGATATACAGTGAAGCTTTGTTTATCAGCCTGAGGCTTACATCAATGACTTCTTCAACTCTTCCATCTGGGTACTTTTCCCCTTGGAATCATATTGTATACATTTGGAAGACATCCCAGTATGTCAATTTGTTATACAGATTGATTCCCATATGTCCATGAGGTCTCCCAAGTGTATCTGGCCTCTCTTATCCCTAACCCATAATGAAAGATGTTATAGGACTGGAGCTACCTCTAACAAATTTGTGAGGGGAAATTTTTTGCATGCGGTATGTCCTTAGCCACTGATAACATCTATTTCTGTCCATTATGTATTATATGTGTGACATTTAAAATCTAATGTGTGGTCACCTTGTTTCTACCACCACTGTGGGGGGAGAACTAGCTAGGGTTTATAGTTTTAAGTTAGAAGCATCAGCACCAGTTTTTGACATTAAGGATTTAGTAAGAGTAAGGAAAGGACACGTGGAGTTCAGGAATTTAAGAAAGAAACCTATATACCCTAGGGTTCAGACTGGCTTCCTTCTTCTCCTTTTCTTTCCACCACCAACACGAGAGGTTCAGAATGAAAGAGAGAGCCAGCCTCCCTCACTTCCTACTTCCTGCCTCTCTGTGGGACAGGAAGAGGGGTGGTCCCCACACACAGCCCCAAGCTAATTGACTATTGATTGACATGACTTAAAGGCAGTCCATGAATTGTGAGGTAACTTCCAGATGCTTATTTGACCTCAGAAAAGTTAACTCATGCTTCTCAGCAGGAGCCCTGGAGAATAATATTCTCACATAAGGAAGGTACTATATCTTGTCAACACAAGAAATCAATACTGATGTAAGAAATAACTGGGGTAAAAGATGTCCTCTCAAAAATATTTGCATAGAAAAACTCTGAATATGTTGAAAAATAAAAATAAAATAATATAGTTTGTATATAGGAAATATGACTTTTCTATATTTTTCCACTGGTTGAATGAGATAAAATTAGAAGTCAAGAAATGTCTCTATCTAAAAAAGGGTAGACAGTGATGATGACCATTTTGTTTGCAATTTAGTAATCACAGTAATGTTCAATATATGTACAATATTGCATGTCTGTATGCCTGTACATACATGTACATATGCATCTGTGTTTATTTCAGGGGTATGATCAATGTTTAATGCATTCCCTCTGAAAATTGCCACTTCAGTCTCAAGCAGAAGACATGTCTATGATCATAATATCTCTCCAAACTAGTGTTGAGCTAACAAATAATCTTACCATTCCAGAATTTTGCAAAACCACAGAAATTTTGAGAAAAAAAAAGACTTTCACATATACAAAATTAGATGTCATACATTCCATGCTTTCAATTTTATCAGTTATCCATGAGAAATCTTGATATATTTTCACTTAAAAGACAATTCATTATTTATGTTACCAAAAAGTAATTTTTTTCAAGTCAATCAGAATCGAAACAGCTAATTAAAATAGAAAATATTATTTTCAATTGATTTACATATTGATGGTATATAAGTGATAAGTAGCAACATTGAATCAAAGTCAGAGACTGAAAAACATCAGTTAAAAAAAACTAAAACTCCTTTCTAGTATAAGATAAAACACCAATTATTTGCTCTGAAGTCATTACTGTATTATATAACACTGTATTATAGCTGATTATAACAATTTTAAAATTATATTTTAAATTCTCTTTCTTTTTAAATAGTAATATGGCTAGTTCATTTAGACAGATTTACATTTGAAAAATCCTAAATTGGGAACCCAACAACTATCAAGGAGACTTGGTATAAAAAATGAATTTTTTATATTAAGGTTCTGGAAAAGTGAAGATATTTTTATATTATTTAAAAGTTAATTTTTGCAGATAGGCATAAGTTGAAAAAAGAACACAAAAGAAAGACCAACATGTTTTAAATGTTAGGGGTAACATTCAACAAATTCAGATTTTAGAAAGTACTAGAGAAGTAAAAAGGGGTCATATGAGAAAGAAGTAGATGGTAAATAAGTCATTTTAAGTGAAACTGAGGACTTTTGATAGATAAATCAATGAAACTAGTATGAAACCTTTATAATAAGCATTCAGTGGTAACTCTGACAAAATGCATGGAAATTAGGTTTGGCTAAATACATTATAAGAGGGGAGATGAGATTAAACACAGACTACAGCAGGTTCTGATGTGAGTAGGTGATGAAAATAGACACCATAAAATAAAATAATAACTTTCAACTATAGCACTAAAAAAGAAATCTTTGGAATTGAGTCCCTTCTCATTAGTATCCTCAAAAAATGGACATTCAAAGTATTCCTGAACTTCTTATGAAGCTTAAACACTTGAAAATATAAACCCTGGTTAAGAATATTAGAAAGAACCCCTATACACTGCAAACCCATGCAGAAGCAAATTCTCTATAAATGTCACAAATTAGAAGGCTTATCCATCTGGGAAGGAAAAAAAAATGTTCTAGAATAAAATTGTTTCCTATTGAATCTAGGAGACTTTGCTCTAAATATTTTGCCTTGGGGAGCTAGAGCATTTTGTCTATAGAATTCAAGTTGGTTTTTTGTTAGGTTATATTTAATGAACATAAACATATATTTCTTATTCTTTTAAAAAGGGATAGGAGATTTTCTTGTGCCAACATGGCCAAGTGAGGAAGCAACCCACTGGAGCTCTCCCAGATTCCCCTTCCAAAATGACACAAAACTGTCTTTAAATCTTTCCAAGAGCAGGGAAACAACCTACCAGTGGGGCAGGAAAGGTCTGTCTTACCTGGGTAGAAAAGGGAAGTGAGGTCCAAGAGCAGCAGCAGCAGAAGATTCTGGGTTCACAGCCGGGGGCCTGAAGCAGGATTCTGAGCTGGGGGTAATCAACCAGTGAGGTTCCACCCACCTGTAAACCAGTAGCTCCCTGGGCTGGTGAGCAGTCTGAGCAGCATAATGGGAACCCACCCCAAGCACCCCAAAGATAGCACAGACCACCAGAGAAGTTTTGACCCTATTGCTGACCAGTAGTGAAGCCCCGCCCAAGACAGGTAAATAGCAAATTTCCACACCTGCAACCTCCCAGGACAGAGACTGTTACCACAGCAAACCAGTAGCAGGGACTCAACATATTGCAACAAAATTACCCTTCCAGGGCCTGTTGGCAGGGCCTGACTAGTTACCATAGCAACCAAGCAAAAGAACCCCCACACACACACACACACACACCCCACACCCCCACACATACACACACCCCACACCCCACACCCCCCCCACACACACACAATTGGGCAGATTGGAAACAAAATTACTCCTCCAAGACCTGCTAACCACTCCCATGGCCAGCCAACAAGATCACAGCTCCAGGGACAGCCACAAGAAAGATTTTGTTAATTTTAGTAACCCCGCAAAAGCAAGTGGCTAAGCCCTGAAGACTAGTGAAAATAACCAATAAGACCCAGAGCCTCAGCACAAACCTTGGGACACATCAGGAATAGAGCCCAATTCAAAAGCAAACAAACAAACATCAAGGCACAAAAATGAACAAAAAACAAACAAAAAAGTTTAACTATTGTCAGTTAATATAGGGGAAATCAAGACATAAACATAGAGGAGGACAATAGTAACAAAATGACTACAGGTGAAACTTCAGAGAAACGCAAATTGGTATCAGGTCCAAAAGAAATTCCTGGAAGAGCTCAAAAAGGACTTCAAAAAGCAAATTAGAGAAGCAGAAGAAAAATTGGGGAAAGAAAAAAAAATAATGCAAGAGAACCATGAAAAAGAAAAACAATTTACTGAGGAAAATAACTCCTTAAAAACAGATTTAGCCTTTCCCTCTCCTGTTGCTTGAGGAGCCGGCCGCCACCATGAATGACACTGTAACCATCAGAACCAGGAAGTTCATGACAAACAGACTTCTTCAGCGTAAACAGATGGTTATAGATGTCCTTCATCCTGGAAAGGCCACAGTGCACAAGACTGAAATTCGAGAAAAACTGGCCAAGATGTACAAGACAACTCCAGATGTCATTTTTGTCTTTGGATTCAAAACCCATTTTGGTGGTGGCAAAACAACAGGCTTTGGCATGATTTATGATTCCCTTGATTATGCAAAGAAAAATGAACCAAAGCACAGACTTGCAAGGCATGGCCTGTATGAGAAGAAAAAGACGTCAAGAAAGCAGCGAAAGGAACGCAAGAACAGAATGAAGAAAGTCAAGGGTACTGCAAAGGCAAATGTTGGTGCTGGCAAAAAGAAGGAATAAAAGGCACTATGGAGGATGTTTATCCATGAAGATGTTTTTTCATCAGAGCATAAATAAACTATGTAAAAACTTCAAAAAAAAAAAAAAAGATTTAGCCAAATGGAAAAGGAAGTAAAAAAGGGCACTGAAGAAAATAAATGGAATAATGACTCCAAGATGCAGTAAAACAAAATTTAAAAAGTAAAAAAAAAAAAAAAAATTAGAAAAATGTGAAATTTCTCATTGGAAAAACAACTGACCTAGGAAATAGATCCAGGACAGATAATATAAGAATTATTGGACTACCTAAAAACCATGAAAAAAAAAAGCCTGAATACTATCTTTCAAGAAATTATCAAAAACTGTGTTGAAATATTAGAACCAGAGGGCAAACAGAAATTGAAAGAATCCATCAATTACCACCTGAAAGAGATCCTAACATGAAAACTGCCAAGAACATCATAGCCAAATTTCCAAGATCACAGATCAAAGAAAAAATATCGCAAGCAGCCAAAAGGAAACAATTCAAATACTATAGAGCTACAGTCAGGATTACACAGATTTTGGCAACTTCCACATTAAAGAATTACAGGGATTCAGGAGGACCTGAGTTCCAATCCAGCTTCAGACACTTGACATTTACTAGCTGAGTGACCTTGGGCAAGTGACTTAAACCCTCACTGCCCCACCGAAAAAAAAAATTGCAGGGCTTGGAATATAATATACCACAAGGCAAAGGAGTTAGGTTTATAACCAAAAATCACCTGCCCAGCAAAATTGAATATATTCTTTCAGGAGAAAAAATGGATGTTTAACAAAATAGAGGAGTTTCAAGCATTTCTGATTAATAATGTCACCTCCAAATTCAAGACTCAAGAGAAACATAAGAAGGTAATAGAGAAACAAGAAAGAAAAACTGTAAGAAATTCAATAAGGTTTAACTGTTTATATTTCTATATAAGATAATATTTGTAATTCTTAATAACTATTATAAGAGCAATTACTAGAGCAATTAGAAGTATATGTAGAGAGAGGATATGGTCATAAGGTAATATTGAAGGGATGATAATATTTGTAAATCTTAACAACTTTACTATAAGAATAATTAGAAGGAGTATATGTAGACAGAGGGTGTGGTTATAAGGTGACACTGATGGAACAACACCCCCCAAAAACAAAATAAAGGGGTAAAAAGAAATTGCATGGAAGAAGGAGGGGAGAAATTGAATGCAATGAATTGTTACACACACACACACACATACAAGAGACATGAAAGAACTGTCATAATGGAGGGGAAAAAGGGGGAGCAACATGGACAAAGATTAATCGTACTCTCATTGAAGTTGGCTTAAAGAAGGAATAAATAGGGGCAGCTAGATGGCGCAGTGGATATAGCACCAGCCCTGGAGTCAGGAGTACCTGAGTTCAAATCCAGCCTCAGACTTAACACTTACTAGCTGTGTGACCCTGGGCAAGTCACTTAACCCCAATTGCCTCACTAAAACAAAACAAAACAAAACAAAAAGAAGGAATAACAAACACATGAAGTTGGATATAGAAATCTATCTCACTCTATAAGGAAGTTTAAAAAAAGGGACAGTGATAATAGAAAGGGAAGGGGGGACTCATACAAGGGAGGGGATATTGGGGAAGGCGGTGATGATAAGTATAACATTTGTGAGAAAGGAAAGGTAGAGAAGGTCAGAGTTGGGGGATAAACAGGAAAAAATAACGTGGAGAGAAAAAAACAGTTAGTCATCATAACTATAAATGTGAATGGGATGAACTCACCCATTAAATGGAAGTGGATAACAGAATGTATTAAAAACCAAAACGCTCCCCACCCCACCCCCCAAAATTCTACAGTAGTTTGTTTACAAGAAACACATTTAAAGCAGAGAGATACACACAGGGTATATGTAAGTGGCTAGAACAGAATCTATTATGGTTCAACTGAAGCAAAGAAAGCAGTTGTAGCAATCATGATTTTAGACAAAGCAAAAGTAAAAACAGATCTAGGTAAAAGAGATAAAGAAGGAAACTATATCTTGTTGAAAGGTACCATAGACAATGAAGTCATATCAGTATTCAACATATATGTACCAAATGGTACAGCATATAAATTTTTGAAGGAGGAGTTAAATGAGTTATAGGAGGAAATAGATAATAAAAGTATCCTAGTGGGGGACCTTAACCTTCTCCTCTCAGAACTGGATAAATCTAACCAAAAAATAAACAAGAAAGAAGTTTAGGAAATGAATAAAATCCTTGAAAAGTTAGATAT
Organism: Dromiciops gliroides; assembly: GCF_019393635.1. Lineage (NCBI taxonomy): Eukaryota > Metazoa > Chordata > Mammalia > Microbiotheria > Microbiotheriidae > Dromiciops > Dromiciops gliroides. The sequence continues at coordinate 517,773,757 of NC_057863.1, forward strand.
GATAGATCTCAGAAGAAAATTGAAGGGGATATAAATGAATATACTTTCTTCTCATGTATTAGAAAATAAAAACCTTAAAATCAGATGCAGAAAAGCAGAAATAGTAATGGCATCATTTTCAAATCATAACACAGTAAAAATTACATTAAATAATGGACAACTGAAAGAGAGATTAGAAAGCAATTGGAAATTAAATAATCTGATCCTAAAAAACAAGTGGGTCAAAGGACAAATCATAGAAACAATTGATGATTTCATTAAAGAAAATGAAAATGATGAGACAACATATCAAAATTTATAGGATGCAGCCAAAGCAGTTCTTTGGGGAAAATTTATATCCCTAAATGCTTACATCAATAAAATAGAAAAAAAGCAAATCAATGAATCAGGCATGCAACTAAAAAAAACTAGAAAATAAACAAATTAAGAATCCCCAACTAAAAACCAAACTGGAAATCCTGAAAAGCAACAGAGAGATTAAGAAAACTGAAAGAAGAAAACCATTGAATTAATAATTAAAACTAGATGCTGTTTTATGAAAAAAATAATAAAGTAGATGGGCCATTGGTTAATTTGATCAAAATAAGGAAAGAAGAAAACAAAATTCCTTGTATCAAAAATGAAAGGAGTGAATTCATAACCAGTGAAGAGGAAATTATGACAATTATTAGGAACTATGTTGCCCAATTATACACCAATAAGCTTGACAATCTAAATGAGATGAATGAATATCTAAAAATATATATAAATTACTCTGATTAGCACAAGAAGAAATAAAATATTTAAATAACCCCATTTTAGAAAAAGAAATTGAATAAATCGTCAATGAACTTCCAAAAATTAAATCCTCAGGACCAGATGGATTCCTACCAAAATTTTAAATAATTAATCCCAATACTATATAAATTATTTGAAAAAAATAAATGGAGTCCTACAAAATTCCTTTTATGAGACAAATATGGTGCTGATACCCAAATGAGGAAGAGCCAAAAAAGAGAAAGAAAATTACAGACCAATCTCACTAATGAATATTGATGCAAAAATTCTAAATAAAATACTAGTGGGGCAGCTAGGTGGCACAGTGGATAAAGCACTGGCCCTGGATTCAGGTTCAAATCCTGCCTCAGACACTTGACACTTACTAGCTGTGTGACCCTGGGCAAGTCACTTAACCCTCATTGCCCCACCAAAAAACAAACAAACAAAAATAAAATACTAGCAAAAAGATTACAGCAATATATGACAAGAATCATACACTATAACCAGGTGGGATTTATTCCTAGAAATGTAAGACTGGTTCAATTTTAGGAAAATTATAATCATAATAGACCATATCAATAACAAAAGTAGTAGAAATCATATGATTATCTCGATAGGTGCAGAAAAAGCCTTTGAAAAAAACATAGCAACCGTTCCTAGTAAAAACTTACGCTTACCTTAAAATGAAAAGTATTATTAATCTAAAACCATCAGCAAGCATTATCTGTAAAGAGGATAATCTAAAAGACTTTCTAATACAATCATGAGTGAAGCAAAGATGCCCATTATCACCTCTATTATTTAATATTGTACTAGAAATGTTAGCTATGGCAATTAGAGAAGAAAAAGGAATTAAAGGAATTAGAATAGGTAATGAGGAAACAAAAATATCACTCTTTGCAGATGATATGTTATACTTAGAAAATTCCAGAGAATCAACTAAAAAGCAACTTGAAATTATTAACAACTTTAGCAAAATTGCAAGATACAACATAAACCCACATAATTCATCAGCATTTCTACATATGATCAATAAAGTCCAACAACAACAGAGAAATTCCATTTAAAATAACTATGGCCAATATAAAATACTTGGGAGTCTACCTCCCAAGTCAAACACAGCAATTATATGACCAGAACTACAAAACACTTTTTGCAGAAATAAAGGGAGATCTAAATAATAGGAAAAATGTTAATTCTTCATGGATAGGCAGAGCCAATATAATAAAAATAACAATCTTACCTAAATTAATTCATTTATTTAGTGCTATACCAATCAAACTATCAAAAATACTTTATAGAGGGGGGTGGCTAGGTGGTGCAGTAGATAAAGCATCGGCCCTGGATTCAGGAGTACCTGAGTTCAAATCCAGCCTCAGACACTTGACACTAGCTGTGTGACCCTGGGCAAGTCACTTACCCCCCATTGCCCTGCAGAAAAACAAACAAACAAACAAAAAATACTTTATAGAGCAAGAAAAAATAATAACAAAATTCATCTGGAAAAACAAAAATTCAAGGACATCATGGTAATCAATGAAAAAAATACAAAAGAATGTGGTCTACCAGTGCCAGATTTCAAACTGTATTATAAAGTGGTAATTATGAAAATAATCTGGTACTCGCTAAGAAATAGAGAGGCAGATCTGTGGAATAGAATAGATAGAAATTATACTATAGTAAATGACTATAGTAATCTAAAATATGATAAACCCAAAGATGCAAGCTTTTGGAAGAAAAACTCATTATTTGACAAAACTGCTGGGAAAACTGGAAAACAGTATGGCAGAAACTAGGTATAGACCAAAATCTCACACTATATACTAAAATAAGATTGGGTACATGGTGTACACATAAAAGATGATACCATAAGCAAATTAAAAGAGTATGGAATCATTTATCTGCCAGATTTATGGGCAGAGGAAGAATTTAGGCCCAAAGAAGAAATAGAGAGTAAAATAAAATGTAAACTCGATCATTTTAATTATATAAGATTAAAAATATTTTGCACAAACAAAACTAATGTAACCAAAATTACAAGTAGAAAACTGGGAAGTTACTTTTGAAACAAGTATCTCTGATAAAGGCCTCATTTCTCGATTATATAGAGAACTGAGTCAAATTTATAAAAATACAAGTTATTCCTTAATGGTCAAAGGATATGAACAGGCCTAGTTTTCAGACAAAGAAATCAAAGCTATTTATAATCATATGAAAAAATACTCTGGATCACTATTTATCAGAGAAATGCAAACGAAAACAACTCTGGGGTATCACCTCACAACTATCAGAGTGACACATATAACAAAAACAGAAAATATTGAATGTTGAAAGGGATGTGGGAAAGCTGGTGGAGTTGTGAAAACATCCAACCATTCTGCAGAGCAATTTGAACTACACCCATAGTGCTACAGAACTGTGCATATGCTTAGACCCAGAAATACCACTAGTAGGTTTATATCCCAAAGACATCCCCAAAAAGAGAAAAAGACCTATTTGTACAAAAATATTTATAGCATCTCTTTTTTGTGGTGGCTAAGAATTGGAAATCAAAGGAATGTCCATGAATTGGGGAATGGCTAAACAAACTGTGGTATATGATGGTGATGGAATATTATTGTGCGGTAAGAAATGACAAGCAGGACGACTTCAGAAAGGCCTGGAAACACTTGTATGAACTGATGTATTATGAAGTGAACAGAACCAAGAGAACATTGTGCATAGAGTCTGCAATATTGTTTGATGAAGAACTGTGAATTACTTGAACTATTTGCAATAATACAATGATCCAAAGAACTATTGATGAAAAATAATATCCACCTCCAAAGAAAGAACTGATATTGATGGAACAGACTGAAGCATGCTATTTTTCACTCTTTCATTTTTTTTCTTTTATCAAGTTTTCTTGTACTAAATGACAAATATGGTAATGTTTTATATAATCATACATGTATAACCCATATCTGATTGCTGCCTCAGGGAGGGGGAAGAGGAGGGAGGTAAAAAGGGATAAAAATTGGAACCCCAAACTTTAAATAAAAAATGTTTATTAAATATTACTTTGATAGAAAAAATAAGTAGACTACCAAGTTTAAATAAATAAATGAAATAAGAGGACTTTTAAAATGAACACACCAACTAAATTAACTACCTTTTTGGTTTATATAAACTGAAACTTAAATATTTATTTTCTCCATATCTGTGATCATTAATAGGGGGAAAATGTTTTTACTTATTGATATTAAATTTAATTTTTCTTTCCTTCTTTCCTTCTTTCTCTTTCTTCCTTCCTTCCTTTCTTCCTTTCTTTCTTTCTTTTCTCTCTCTCCCTCTCTCCCTCCCTTCCTCCCTTCCTTCCTTCCCCTTCCTCTTTCTTATCCTTTCCTTCTCCTCCTCCCTATTCTCCCTCCTCTTCCCCTCTCCCTCCCAGTCCCTTTCTCTTGCCATCCCCTCCCCCTCTTCCTCATTTTGTATTCATGGCTGACCACATGTGATTGGAGCATTAGAGAGAACTTCTAGGGAAGAATTACTTTTTCCTAATCAGAGCAATACTGCTCTAAAATTTATAATGTTATAGAGTTGTCTGGGGCACTGAGAGATTAAGTTACTTTCCAGGATCACACAGCTAGATGATGTTTGATTTAGGGTTTTTTTAAATCCATAACTTCCTGATTCCAAGACCAGCATTCTATTCACTATGCAACACTGTCTCTCTTCATTATAGTATATATGAGAAAATCCTGGAAATTCATTGAACATTTAAATACATATTTTGAGATCATTTTTATCCTATCTTAATAAAGTAATAACATTTAAATAGCACAAGTTAAAATAATTTCTTAAGCCTTTAAATAAATATTATTTCCTTGGATGAAAAACAAATTAGTTTGAGGTTCAAGTTTAGTAGGAGTAAGACAATAAATTTCAATGAATGTTACTGAAATAAACTATTATTAAGTCACGGTGGGAAAAAAAAGAGCCATAATGTATACCTATCAGTCAATGTAGGAAATGTCAAGAGGCTTTCCTGAATTTTCTTAGGGGAAAAATGTCATTAAACCCAATGTTCTTACTTATAGCTAAAATACATCAGAGAAATCCAGTGCATGCCAAAATTTTATTGGTTTTATTTAAATAAATTTACACAGGGAAAATTAGTTCTTATAAGGAAAAATTACTGGAACTACTTTCTTGCACAAGTCACTGACTAGAGGAGTTCATATTAATGTGATACACAATACACAACTTCTCTATACATTTCTTTAGGTTTCTTGTTTGCATCTTTTAACTTCAAAAAGTTCATAAGAAGCAAGTTACAACCAGTATTGAAAAAGGAGTTTCATTAAGTAGAGTTAGAAAAAAATATTTTAGTGTATAATTCTTCACTATCCAAAGATATTTTCAATGTTTTAATGTAATAAACATCTAGGAATACATTGAAAATTGTGTGTATGTATATTTGTTTCTCTTTCATGGAACAATACAGAGGGAATGTCTTTTATAGGCTCAGCATAAAAATTAGATATAGAAAAGAATGAAGGAAGGTCAGTTGGACCTGGTTATACTTAATTTCAACTTCTAACCTGCTTTGAATAATGATAAAGTCTCTCAGGAAGTCAAGACCTCAGTTCTGATTTCAAAAATACAGAAAAAAAAGTGAAAATTCAAATAAAAAGATGCCTTAGTAACTGATAATCTACTAACCTAAAATATTTGTAATAAAAATAATATATATCCCAGTCAAATGTAAACTCCCCAAGGGTAGGGCCTCCTCCCTCCCCCCCCCCTTTTTTTTTGCATTTTTATCCCTCTTGATAAGAATAGTGCCTAATAAAAGGTAAGCACTTTTAAAAATTGCTTATTGATTAATTGGTTGATCAATTCAACTTTGCTTGACATGAATATATCTCCCAATGCTATTACAGATTTCATTCATTTGTATATTGAGTGAGAAAGACTTAGAGTGAAAGGCAGTATGAGATAGTACAGAGAGCTATGCAATGAATAAAGAAAATCACTAACCACTCTAAGCTTCAATTACTATTATTACTACCAAACTCATGGAATTGAAATGAAGGAAGTCTTTTGCAAAATGTCAAGTGCTGTTTAAAATGTATTATTACTCCACGATACTTCAATGACTTATTATAATAATGAAGTGATATCTCATTTTCATTTAAGTGAAATGGTGTTTCTGGGTTCTAGAAAACAATGGCAGTAGAACAAAAAATCTGATAGGTTCTTCCAAGCCAGAAAGGCATGGAATATGATCTCAGCAATGAACTCTAGGTTCATCAAAACTATTCATAAGATTGATCACAGTGTAATGAGGCCGAATTTGAACTCAGGTCCTCCTGACTCCAGGGCTGGTGCTCTATCCACTGCGCCACCTAGCTGCACCTCAAGTTTTTTTAAGGGAGACATTTGAGAGAGCTATCTGGGGATTTGTAAACAGACTATACTATGTACATTTGAATAGGCTGTCCCAAAGTATACATGTTCTCTCTACTTACCTCTAATTATTGGAATTTTTGGCTACCTTCAAGTCTTGACTCAAGTGCCACTTCCTACATGAAGCCTTTCCTGATTCCCTACCATTGTTAATCCTCCCAAAAAAATACTTTATATTTTTACATACATTTTGTATTTAATGCCCTGTGTATCTATATTATCTTTTCCACTTTGTGGAAAGTCAAGGACAATTTTGTTTTTGTCTCTTTACACTTATCATTTACATAGTGCCTTACACATAATGGCAGCTAAATTAATACTTGTTGAATTTAGGCATAAACAATAGCATGAAACACATTATTTAGGACATAAATAGTCAGAAAAGCAGGTGGACCAGTCAGAAAAAAAGATCATTAATGGACTCAGTAAGTTGATATTTTGGACCCCTGGGATAATAAATTCTGAAAACATTTTTTCTCATATTTTTGGTGAACCAGTATAGTGATTTAATAAAAAGAAATGGACAAGAATCATAGAGGAAGGGGCATGGAGAATTGTCATTTATATCAGTGGAAAATGAACATTTATGAAATAATTAATCCATTAAAGTAAAAGTCAGTTTCCTCAAAACCAAAATGCCCTTATTTGATCCCATGGTACTATTGGGAGTATGTGAGGAAAGGAGTAATGGTCTCAGTAGGACACAATTGCCACATCAGTATTGTTCAAATTGTACTCCCCCAGACCTGTTTGAGGACTTAGGTCTCAGTTCCCCTCCCCTTTGGCAGACAGATCACATGGTTCAAGTAGCCCTGAACTGGTCTCAACTAGACCCTCTCCCAGGCTATGTCCATATGAGGAAGGATTGAAGGAATGTCCCTGTGTCACCTCCCTATTGGCTAAGAACTGAAAGAATAATTATTTAAATCATAGTTAAGAATACTCTGTTCTTGGGGGCAGCTAGGTGGCATGGTGCATATAGTGCCTGCCCTGGATTCAGGAGGACCCTGCATTCAAATCCTGCCTCAGACTCCTGACACTTACTAGCTGTGTGACCCTAGGAAAGTCACTCAGCCCTTATTGCCCCCCTACACACACACACACACACACACACACACACACAGAAAAGAATACTGTGTTCAGATTAGCTACCTTTTGCACTAAGATTGTAACCCTTAAGTAGTCAGGCAAAGTTGAACAAGGGGAGAGACCATTCCTCACTAAGGACTAGGGATAAAAAGGGCCTGTTAGCTCCTATGCTTTGTACTTGCTAGGTGTAGCACTTACTTGCAAGGGTCCATTCTCAAAAGATTTAAAATAAATAAAAGAGCCTTTGACACTTTGCTGCTTAGTACCAGAGGATTATTGAGCAAGGGTCACTTCCCTATCAGAGTAGAATTGTTGTACTCCTGGGGAATTACTTATTTCCTACTTGGAACTTGATACCTCTCCGTGGAATGTCTTAGAATCTCAAACATAGGGTCTGACAATCAAAAGCAGATGATTTTCTAAACTGTTTGATGTCATTCTGGTATCATTTAAACTCACTATAATTTTGTATAATTATAGTTATATTTGAGTGTCTATATGTTAGTAACATATCTGGGGGTAGGAAAAATAACATATCAATTCATTCTAAGATGTTGGGCTGAACATTTATTTTTATTCAGATTTCAAGAGTTGAGAGAGAAATTAGAAAATAATATTTTAAAATAAATTATATTTTACTGGACAGATAAGTTAAACTTAATATGATTTTTCTTTCTAAATAAGTTCTTTAGAATAAAAAAACATAATTGGAGTCCCCTTACTAATTTTAATTAATTGGGCGAGTTTGAGAAATTTATTCATTTTCCAAATCCCACCATCTTAATGTTTAAATGATGAGGTTGAACTCAATGATCTTTACAATTTTTCCAAAACTCTCTAGGTTTATTATTTACCTGGGACCATGGTTAGCAGCACAGCAACAGTACAAGGGGTGGGGTTGTGGAAGATTTTCTGGATCTCTATGAGTTATTAGGACTCAGAGGAATTTCCATGAATTCAATGAATGTAATGATTCCAATCTATTCAATTTCACTGTACTCCAAGTTTTGCCTATGGCTTCTTTAAATTGGGCTATTGTGAGTAAAATAGTACTAGGAAAACAGTGTGCATTGGAAAGGTGCTAGAGATTGACTGAAAAGGTTGCCCTGACTTCTCAATCCATATATTTTCTGGATGAAAAAGACACAAAAATGAATATGGACTAATTTTAAACCAGTTTTAGATCATTGCTTTTCAAGTTTAACACAATTATTTATTTTTGCAAGCAAATGACAATTTTAAAGCAATTCTCAGGGCAAAAATACAATACCTTAGCACTATTTTATCTTAAATATAGAAAATCTCACCAACTATGAGAAAAAAATAAACTATAACCCCAAAATTTTATTGTGACATATTTGTTATTAAAAAAGGCAATTTTATTTCTATTGAACATAAAAAGGTATCTAGCTAGCTGCTAACAGTGTTACCAAGTGGAGGATTTGTTGATGTGCTATAAGTGAACAGACAAGATTCTCTGGGATTTATTACCACTATTTACATACAAATCAGGTCCTGGGTGTCTTAAAACACTTTCTACTTCTAAGTAGTACAAATATTCCCTCAAATATCACCTACTCTATTATTCAGCTTAACAAAAATTCTATTATGTGTAGTACCGAAATAAACAATTCTATTCAATAGCAGATTCTCATAAATTCCAAATTAGGAGATTAGTAATTAATGCCAAATGATGTGATTTAGTTATAAAGAAACACAATCTCAAAAAGAAAGGAAATCAGCATTATAATAAAAAAGAGGATTTTGGCATGGGGTAAGGAACTGTATCAAAGAATAGGTAAATATCTTTCAAAGTTCAACTGTGTTTAAACTTTTTATCTTTTTTTTTGGGGGGGGGGTGAGGCAATTGGGGTTAAGTGACTTGCCCAGGGTAACATAGCTAGTATGTGTCAAGTGTCTGAGGCCAGATTTGAACTCAGATCCTCCTGAATCCAGGGCCAGTGCTTTACCTACTGTGCCACCTAGCTGCCCCACTTTTTAAGTTTTTTAAAGACTTTCTGCATGTAACCCAAAATGAAAGGATACATATAGCCAAGGGCAAAAGCTCTAAGACATATTTACTCAATGTGGGAAAAAGGATACCTAACTCAACACTTCAAGCATCCTTTAATAAGCAGGTATTTCTAGATGAAAGGCATTTTTTGCACTTGAGTTTTTAAATACTTTTCCTTTTTACCACTGTTGTTCTTTATTCATTTGTTTTCTCATGGAGTCCTATTATATCTGTCTAAGAACAGATCTTAGCAATCCAAATCTATAATATGGATAAATATGTTCTCTTAGGAGGGGCCTGAGAATGGACAATGAGTTTAACAATGAAAAAAAAAGGAATTCGTATACCAATCAGTATATAACATCTTTTCACTGTAATACAACAATTGCATCATGTACTAGGGAGAACCATGTGCCCCAGCTTTGCAATCATTCATCCATATGAATATAACCTGAACTAATATAAGGATTGCTTTAAGCATTTATTTAAGCATGTCTGTTATAAAATTGTTTTTCAGCTCTTCCAGTATCAGCAGTTTAGATTCTGACAGATTTTAACAGGAGATGAAAAGAATGAACAGCTTCAATATTTCTTCATGGAGAAGCAGTGCATTGGAAATGACTAGACCATTTTTTGATGATTTCCAATACTTAAAGGAATTTTGTAAGACTGTCTCAATCCTTTCTTTTGATTGTACATTTATATTCTTGTGATTTCTGAATTCAAAGTTCTCTAAAGGTTCTGGATTTCATTTAAGAGCAATCTATCTTTTGTTCATATGTAGAATACTTACTAACCTCACTATAATTCTATGTAATGATCATAATTTTCCATGATTCACTTTTACCAATCTCTTTGGCATCCATGTTACAAATATGTTTCACAAATCACATGACTTCCCACTTCTCTATAATGTAAATTCCTATAAAGTAAAGGTGTAATGTTTGATTTTATTTTAACTTCATCCATAATGTTCAATTTAGTTCAGACATATAGCTCATACATAATAAATACTGAAAGGAGTAAAAATGAATTGGTTAACTGGAGATATCACAAAGTACAAATATACGAACTTTTTTATTCTGTGTTGAGTTCATATTAAAACAAGATGATGTTATGTCACCATCTAGTTAAGTATACCAAAAATAGACGTAGTGCCCCTTTTTACTTACCCTTTTAACTAGGACCCTCAGTGTGAGAAACAAATTGTGAGAAACCCCATTTAAAAAATTCTGGGTCTCAGTGTTGGAGAAGTATCAAAGGCCTTTATTTATACATTCACATGTGAATGGGTCAGCTCCCAAATGGAAATGGCAGCAAGCCTGGGACTCTGGACCCTTTTATCTCTTAATGGGCTGGCTCTACCCTTCTTCCTTAGTTACAATCTTCACCTCAAGACACTGGTGCCAAATGCTAGCCAATTGGAATGCAGTATAGTCAACCCTCTAAACTCCTCCCTTCTCAGTCAAAGGGGCAGCCCTCTAAACTCCTCCCCGAAATGACCAGCCCTGGGTCTCTCTCATCATGTGATCCTGATTGCTGGGAGGGGGAAGAAAGGAGCCATTAGTAAACACCCTTCTCCCAACTGAAATTAACCTCCCAGACATTCACCAGACAACTTCAATCATCTTTTGAAGGGGGCACATATTTTTCTCACACTCAGGAAGTAGCTACCGCTAGACTTCAGGTAGACTTAATATAAACTATTAAAACAGTAGCACAAATGATCACTAGTGTGCTTATATTTAACACTCAGCAAATACATTCTATTAGATCACAACAAAATTATTTATTGAAATGGCATAACATGAATAGGAATAACAAAATATTACTCTCAATAAACTCGAGACTTATTTTGCCTCAATGCAAAGTACCAAAATAAAAGCAGGCAGACACTTAGAATACATTGATATAAAGGCAAATCCTTAGTGAATGCATGCAGCAAAGCCAATGTCTGCCTTCTGTACTTTAGGGTCCCAATGTCCTTTCCTTTCTCTTATACAAATTGCCTACTTAAGTTCCCTGGGTCTTCTCCTCTCTGACATTTTATGACACAGGACTGACTCTTCTTGACTATTCTTGACATAGTTAACACTCCTCAGAGTTATTGATTTTCTTGACTCATAAAATAACTCATTTCAAGCCCTAAGCCACTGAACCTGCTACCTCTTGGATGTATCTTCAACTTCTCCTGGGCAAATGCTCTTCTGCAAGATTCCATTTCCATTGAGCAAAGAGGGATGGGGGGCAGCACCCTCCCTCAAAAATAAAAAATAAAAATTAATCTCTCCCAAGGGATGCTTTTTTCATTTATATTTGGCTCTCTTAAAAACTGTAAGAGTTCATACTCTTTAAACTGTCTTCCCACATCAAATTTAGATTAGTTTATTACTTTTTAAAAAAATGTTATTGAAAGCACCCTAAAGTTTTACTATTAACACTACATCTGTGTCCCCTAAGAACAAACAGCCATGAAGAGCTTTAGGCACTTTGTAGTATTTGGTTTGCTGGGTGGGCAGCAAGGATCAACTAATTAAGCTCAATGAATATGCTTTTGTTAAACTTTGAATGAACTGTACCTGTCTAATTTGATCCCAATACTTCTCCTAAAATATCAGAGGACAAGCCTAAGTCAGGTCTATTCCAGAACCCTCTGTATATCAAGAATTATTGGACAAAGTTTCTGCACTATTGAGTGTTCCTCCCATGTTAAACATATGAGATAAAAAGAAATGTGTCACACAGGAAATGAAGGAAAGAAGGAATTTTACTATGTTAAACACCATTACAAGGTTAAGTCTTATTGATATACTCAAACAAGTAACCCCACCTCACTTAGAGTAAGTGATTAAATTTCCTTGTGCCTTAAGCAAATGAAAGCAATCAAAGCTATCTTTAATCATATGAAAAAATGCTCTAGATTACTATTGAACAGATAAATACAAATTAAAACTCTAAGGTATCATCTCACACCTAACAGAGTGGCAAACAACCAACTATACCCAAAAAGGAAAAATATTGGATGTTGGAAGGGATGTGGGAAAGCTGTTGGAGTCATGAAAAAATCCAAAAGTTCTGGAGAGCAATTTGGACCTATGCCCAAAGGGCTATAAAACTGTGTGTACCTTTTGATCCAGCAATACCAATGCTAGATTTATATCCCAAAGACATCCCCAAAAAGAGAAAAAAGACCTATTTGTACAAAAATAATTATAACAACCCTTTTGTGGTGGCTAAAAATTGGAAAATAAAGGAATGCCATCAATTGGCAAATGGCCAAACAAGCTTCATTATATGATTTTGATGGAATATTTTTGTAGTATAAGAAATGACAAACATGATAATTTCAGAAAGGCCTAGGAAGACTTACATGAACTGATGTATAGTGAACTTAGCAGAACTACCAAATATTGTGCACATTGACAGCAATATTGTTCAATGAAGTTGTGAATGACTTAACTATTCTCAGCAATATAATGATCCAAGACAATTCCAAAAGACTAATGATAAAGCATACTACCCAAAGTACCTCCAAAAAAAGAACTAATATTAACTGAATACAGACTGAAGCTTGCTATTTTTCACTTTCATTTTTCACTTTTATTCATGTTTTCATATACAAAATTACTAATGTGGTAATATTTTACATATTTGCACATATATAACCAATATCCAATTGCTTATGACTTCAGGGAGGGGGAATAGAATTTGGAAATCAAATCTTTAAGTAAAAATGTTTATAATTATTTAAAAAAGGAGAAAATGGATCTTTGCTAAGAAAATTCCATGGACAATATGGCATTAAAGATAGTCCTTGGGGCAGCTAGATGGCACAGTGGATAGAGCACCAACCCTGGAGTCAGGAGTACCTGAGTTCAAATCCAGCCTCAGACACTTAATACTTAACTAGCCGTGTGACCCTGGGCAAGTCACTTAGCCCGAACTGCCTCCCAAAAAAAAAAAAAAAAGATAGTCCTTGCCTCCTCAAGGGTACCTCTGAAACCTGAAAGGGTAGCCTTGCCATAGGACCCAAGATACACCTCTAAGAGTGTGAATCAGGATGATGATCCTAAGAGCATATGTATACTACATTTTGAAATATGCTTAAACATTTAAATCTATAAGGCTTTAATATATGAATGCAAAGGTTCAATTTCCCAGTGGAAGTTTTAATAATTGATATAGATTGTTATTGTAATTAGTTAGAAGATATTTGTCCATCATGAAGAATCAGAGAGTACTGTCTAAAATATTTTAGCTATCTCAGGTTCTCTGATTTTTGTTAACACCAGTTTCATGGATTTAGTTCTCTTTTTTTCCAAAAGGAAAACTTCAAGGACTATTGTAGCCAAATTCCAGAATTATCAGGTAGAGGAGAAAATACTGCAATCAGCCAGAAAACAACAATTTAAATATCATGGAGCAACAGTCAGGATTGCTCAGGACCTGGCAGCTTCAACATTAAAGGATAAGAAGACTTAAAAAAAAAAAAGACTTGGAAGATGATATTCAGGAAGGAAAAGGAGCTTCTATAGCAACCAAGAATCATCTCCCCAGCAAAACTGATCGTTCTCTTTGAGGGGAAAATATGGACATTCAATAAAATAGGGGACTTACAAGGTTTACTGAAGAAAAGACCAGAGCTGAACAGAAAATTGTATCTTCAAATACAAGACTGAAGAGAAGTATAAAAAGGTAAATATGGGGAAAAAACGTTAGTCAATAAGGTTAAAGTGTTTATATACCAATGAGGGCAGATAAAAATTTAATTCTTGAGATTTGCATCAGTATTAGGGTACAGTTATGAAATAGGCTTTAATGATATAAAGAAACTTAAGCAGCAGAGTAAAAAGATAATAGGGAGAATAGAGGGAAGGTGAGGGGGAAAGAGGTTAATTATATCATGCAAAGAGGCACAAAAAATCTATTACAAAAGAGGAAAAGAAGCATGGGGTGAACATTGCTTCAACCTTATTCTCATTAGATTTGGTTTAAAGAGGGAATAGCATATACACTCATTTGAATAAAGAAACTTGACTTATTCTTTTTTTTTTTTTTAACTGAGGCAATTGGGGGTTAAGTGACTTGCCCAGGGTCACACAGCTAGTAAGTGTTAAGCGTCTGAGGCTGGATTTGAACTCAGGTACTCCTGACTCCTGGGCCGGTGCTCTATCTACTGTGCCACCTAGCTGCCCCTAACTTACTCTTTAAGGAAATAAAAGGGAAAGGAGAAAAGGGTGATACTGAGAGAAGAGAGGACAGAAGTATGGGAGGAAAGGGGAAAGAAAAAGAAGGGTGGCTGATAAAAGAGAGAGCAGATTGAAGGAGGCCTTGGACAAAAACAAAACACTGGTGAGGAGGAATAGAGTGGATGAAGAAAAAATAGTACAAAGGGGAAAAGAGAATGTGGAGGGAAATAAAGTTAGTAACCATAACTGTGAATGGGAATGGGATGAACATTCCCATAAAACTGAAGTGAATAGCAGAGTGGATGAAAAACCAGAATCCTACAATATGTTGTTTACAAGAAACACATTTGAAGCAGAGAGATACACACAGAGTAATGGTAAAAGGTTGGAGCCAAATGTATTATGCTTAGCTGAAGTAAAAAAAAAAAAAAAAGCAGGGGTAGCAATCCTTATCTCATACAAAGCAAAAGCAAAACTAGATCAAATCAAAAGATGTAAGGAAGGAAATTACATCTTGTTAAAAGGTACCATAGATAATGAAGTAATATCAATACTAAACATATATGAAGCAAGTGACATAGCATCCAAATTCTTAGAGGAGAAATTAAATGAGTTACAAGAGGAAATAGAAAGCAAAACTACACTAATGGGGGATCTTAACCTTCCCCTCTAAGAACTGGATAAATCTAACCACACAAAATAAATAAGAAAAAAGTTAAGTTAAAGAGGTGAATAGAATTTTAGAAAATTTAGATATTGTAGACGTCTATAGAAAACTGGAGGGGAATAGAAAGGAATATACCTTTTTCTCAGTGGTACATGGCACATACTCAAAAATTGACCATGCATTCAGGCACAAAAACATCAGAGTCAAATGTAGAAAGGCAGAAATAGTAAATGCATCTTTTTCAGATCATGATGAAATAAAAATTACATGCAATAAAAAGCCATGGAAAGACAGACTTAAAATTAATTGGAAACTAAATAATCTCATCCTAAAGAATGTGTGGGTCAAACAACAAATCTTAGAAACAATCAATAATGTTATCCAAGAGAATGGCAATACTGAGACAACATACCAAAACTTATGGGATGCAGTTAAAGCAGTTCTTAGGAGAAATTTTATATCTCTAAATGCTTATATGAATAAAATAGAGAAAGAGCATAACAATGAATTGGGAATGCAACTAAAAAAGCAAGAAAAAGAACAAATAAAAAATTCCCAATTAAATACTAAATTCAAAATCTTAAAAATCAAAGAAGATTAATAAAGTTGAAAGCAAGAAAAGTATAGAATTAATAAATAAAACAGAGCTGGTTTTATGAAAAAAATCAATAAAATAGATAAACATTTGGTTAGTTTGATTAAAAAAAGAAAGAAGGAAACCAAATTATCAGAGCTATTTTACTCAACCATATGGTAAACAAAACACTATCAATTGTTCCTGGATAGGCTGAGCTAATATAATAAAACTGACAATTCTACGCAAGTAATTTACCTTTTCACTGCCATGCCAATCATACTACCCAAAAATTATTTTACAGAGCTAGAAAAAATAATAACAAAATTCACATGGAAGAACAAAAGGTCAAGGATGTCAAGGGAACAAATGAAAAAGATGCACAGGAAGGTAGACTAGCCATACCAAATCTGAAGCTATACTATAAAGTTGGATTCCTCAAAACTATTTGGTACTGACTAAGAAATAGAGTAATGGATCAATGTAATGGGTTAGGTACAGGAGACACAGTAGTAAATGACTATAGTAATCACCTATTTGATAAACCCAAAGACTCTAGGTTCTGGAATAGGAACTCAGTAGTTGAAAAAAACTGCTGGGAAAACTGCAAGATAGTGTGGCAGAAACTAGGCAGAGACCAACATTTTATACCATAAACTAAAATAAGGTCAAAACTGCTACATGATTTAGATAAAAAGGGAGATACTATAGGCTAATTAGGATAGGAAGGAATAGTTTACCTATCAGATCTATGGAGAGGAGAACAATTTATGACCAAACAAGAGATAGAGAATATTATGAAATGTAAAATAAATGATTTTGCACAAAATCATTTTGCACAAAAAAAAAATTGCACAAACAAAAAACAATGTAGCCAAAATCAGAAGGGAGGCATAAAGTTGGGCAACAATGTTTATAGCCCATGTTTCTGATTAAGGCCTCATTTCTAAAACATATAGGGAACTAAATAAAATTTTTAAGAATGAAAGCAATTCCCCAATTGAGAAATGTCAAGGAATATTAACAGTCAGTTTTCAAATGAAGAAATCTAAGCTATCTATTGTGATATGAAAAAAATGCTCTAAATCACTATTTAGAGAAATGCAAATTAAAACAAGTCTCAGGTACAACCTCATAGCTATTAGATTGGCTCATATGAAAAAAAAAAAGGAGAAGCTGTGGGAAAATTGGAACATTAATGCATTGTTGGTGGTGTTGTGAACTGATCCAACCATTGTGGAGAGCAATTTTGTACAATGGCCAAAGGGCTATAAAACTGCATACCCTTTGATAAAGTAATACCACTACTAGGTCTGTATATGAAAAAGATTATAAAAAAGGGAAAAAGACCCTCATGCATAAAAGTATTTGTCGCAGCTCTCTTTGTGGTGGCAAAGAATAGGAAATCAAGGGAATGACCATGAATTAGGGAATGGCTAAACAAGTTGGGGTATATGAATGTAATGGAATACTATTGTGCTATAAGAAATAATGAACAGGGGCAGCTAGGTGGCGCAGTGGATAGAGCACTGACCCTGGATTCAGGAGGACCTGAGTTCAAATCCAGCCTCAGACACTTAACACTTACTGGCTGTGTGACCCTGGGCAAGTCACTTAAGCCCAATTGCCTCACCAAAAAAAAAAAAAAAGAAGAAAGAAAAAGAAATAACGAGCAAGCAGATTTCAGAAAAACCTGGAAAGACCTAAGTGGACTGATGCCGAGTGAAGCAAGAAGAACCAGGAGAACACTGTACACAGTAACAACAACATTGTGGGATGATCAACTGTGATGAATGTAGCTCTTCTCACCAGTGCAATGATCCAAGTCAATTCGAAAGAACTCATATTGGCAAATGTTCTCCATTTCCAGAAAAAAGAACTGTGGATTCTGAATACAGATTGAACCATACTGTTTCTACTTTTGTTTTTGTTTTCTTTTTGAGGTTTTTCCCCTTTGTTCTGATTCTTCTTTCACAACATGTCTAATGCAGGAATATGTTTGACATGATTGTACATTTATAACCTATAACAGATTGCTGTCTGTCTTGGGGAGGGCGGGGGGAAAAGAGGGAGGGAGAAGTATTTGGAATTAAAAATCTTATGAAAACAAGTGTTAAAAACTATGTTTACATGTAACTAGAAAATAATAAAATACTTTTATGATTTAAAAAAAGAAATATGTTTTTGCACAATTATACAAGTATAACCTATATCATATCGCTTACTGTCTCAGGGAGAAGGGAGAGCAGAAAGGAAGGGAGACAATTTGGAATTCAACATTTTAAAAATTGATTATTTTTTATATGTAATTGAGAAATATTTAATGAAATAAATAAAAATATAATTTTTAAAACATAAAAACCTTTATGAGAATTGTCTCTGTATGTCCTGATGAAATGATGAAAATAGAATAAGAAATAGACTTTTTCCATTTCCAGAAAATTTCCATAAAATTCTAGTCAAAAAAAGTGATTTATTGGAATCCACAATACAGGTTCCTATTTTCAAACTCATTATTAATTGCAAAGCTCAATGGACTTGCTAGAGCAAACATATTTTTATAGTACACATTTTTATGAGGACAAAAAATAAATAATTTTATTCAGTGATGTTGTGAATATCAGTATCAAGTGAATATATGCCCCATTATATAGTTTATTATATAGTTATCTGGGATAATTATACACCAAAAGACTGTTAGAGCCAATATCCTGAGTGGAGTTCAAACAAAAAAGATATAGATGGTAAAGTTACCCAGATGATTTTGATTATATATAGTTTAGTTATGTTTTCAACAAACTATAGAAACATTATAGTCCTCTTCAGTGAACTCTAAGACATTTCAAAATAGATTTATCTAGTAATCCACTCTGGGAAAAATGTAGGCAGAACTCCAACTGTCCAAATTATGTAATTAACTCTGATAATTATGCAATTCAATTAATCATCTCATGTAAATATGTTTGTTAAGCATTAAGATGGAAAATAATGCATGTTCAGAAATGAATAGAAGAATAATATTAGACTGGATTATGTTTGGAAAATACATTTTAACAATATAGTATATGATCATATGTGATGATAAATTGCAAATTATTTAATTCATAAGGCATTGAACAAATGCTTACTCTTTTCCAGGAACTCTACTAGCCTTTGAGAGTGCAAAGACAAGAAAAAGCATTCCTAAACTAATGGAGTATACATATGGTAGGGAACAATAATTATACTTGAAGAATCAAAATTTTGATTGGTCCCCAAAACATATATAACTTGTATGTATAAAATTGAAGGCATCACCAAGGAGATGTAAACTCAGAATAAGGGTTAGACTAGTCATGTAGCAATTGTAAAGGATAATCATGTAGACAACTTGAGTACAACATTTATTTATGCTGTGATGAGTAAAACTATATGTGGTCACCCAATTACTGTCCCAAGTGTAGGGAAAATTAGCTGGGGTTTAACATATATTTGTTACTTAGAAACTAGAAGTTTTAATATCAGTTTTGGGCATTAAACATTTATTAAAACATACCAAGTATTAGTAAAAAGAGAACACCAGGCTCAGAAAGTCAAGAAGCCTATGTAGCCACCACCTTAGAGTCTCAGACCAAAAAGAGGAAGCTCCTGTGCTTGTGAGAGTGGAAGCTACCTCTGGGTCTGGAAGAAAGGTGGCCCCTACACACTGCTCCAAGCTAATTGTCTAGCATCACTCAAATCCATTGGTTCACTAGACTTGAGGGTGGTCCATGAGCAAAATGTGCTGAAGTCAGAGAACCCACCCCCTGAGGGCCAGGCTCTCAAGAAGGTGTGGTTTCAATCAAGTCAACTTCAAGTGAGTCAATCAGCAAAGTCAATCCACTCAATCTTAATATAATCTCCTTGAATAAGGGTGCCTCTGGGAATTCCATAACCCATTATTTTTTCACAAGAAACCAGACTCCAGCACATTCATTAAGATCTTAATGAAAGACTTATGGAAATATAGAGACAAGAAAATAGAGGATGGGAGGTGGGATGGTTGGAATCTGCACTAGTGGAGAGAGTATATCTCTATCATCATCATTGTCATCATTTTCATAGTCATCATCATCACATTTATACAGTGCATTAAAGTATATAAAGTTTGTTATGAATATCTCATTTTATTCTCATAGTTACCCCTCAAAGTAGCTACAATTATTATCCCTATTTTACAAATGATTTGACAGAAGTAGACAGAGTGTATATACCAGGGTCACATAGCTAGTGTTTGCCATGATATTTGAACTATGATCTTCTTGTCTCCATGTCCAATACTATCCTAATTCCATATAGCTAATTCTAAGTCCCTAAGATTATAGACTTACTAAATTTACTAAATAATTAAAGAAAATAACTTTAAAGCATCATAGCTCCATGGAAATGCAATTTTGACAAAGAATTCCATTGATAAGTCAATCTTTATTCTATTTCTTATGTTGACATTCCATTGGCTTAATTTTTTTTTTACTTTGATTTTTGCCTCAACAATACATAATATGATTTCAAATCTTTTTTTTTGAGTATACAAAACTTTGAAAAATATTTTTATTTTGAAAATAGTTAAAATCTGCCTACTCTATTATTGATTCATATTCTTTCTATTCTCCCTTCATTTACTGTAGCACAGAAAATACACATGCATTCAAATGAAGTTTTATTCTAAAGGCAAAATGACTAAGGAGTGAGAACTAAATTAATTTTTGTATGTATTGCCCTTCTTGAGGGTAATGAAAAATCACTCAATAGGTCAAAAGGTTATACCTTTTGGTATCAAGGATCAAGGTATTTTGGTATTTGGGATCAAGGATTATCTTAAAAGTTATAGAGAGGGGTGGAGCCAAGATGGTAGAGGAAAGGCAGTGAATTCCCTGAGCTCTCTACAAGATTCCTCAAAATATCTTCAAATAATGCCATAAGATAATTTCTGGAGTAGCAAAACCCGCAAAAGTACAGGGTGAAATCATCTTCCAGCCAAAGACAACTTAGAATGTTGGCAGGAAAGGTCTGTTGTACCAGGGGGAAATAGTGGAGCACAGCTCCATGCAAGCTGCACCAGCAAAGACCCAACCCCAATGTAGGCAGCACCAGTGAATCAGGCCTTGGGAGTTTCTGAATTGGCTCTGGCAGCAGCTGCTTCTGGAACTCAGCTCATGAATGGTGAAAGGACTGAGTGGTTGCCCAGGGGGAGATTACAGGAATCTCTTTGCTGGCACTGACGCAGGACTCTGCTGTTTTGCCTGTGCTCAAGTACAGGTGGCAGTCTTTGCTGGCAGCCCAGGTAGAGGAGGGGTGCCAAGCACACTGGAGCTTGAAGACACAGTGCAGTAAGATTCTATTCTGGGTTGGAGGGCAGAGAAGTAGGCCTATGATTGCTTCCAGACCAGAGCAGAGGACAAGGGAGTGAAGAAATTGCCTCTCCTTGAATCATAACATCTTGGAGGAACTGGGGACTTACGAATTGCTAGAAGTATCTCAGAAGACAGCTGATCAAACCCCCTGAAGCTTGGGACAGTGCAACCTCCACCCTGGAAGCAGTGCCTCACTTTAAGAAGAAGTTAAAAGTCAAGAAATAGACTCGGGAAATTAGCATACAGAAAAAAATGCTTATCCTAGAAAGTTTCTATGATGACAGAGAAGATCAAAATACATCCTCAGCAGAAAGCAATGAAGTCAAAGCCCCTACATGAAAAAGTTCAAAGAAAAATATGAATTGGTCTCAGGCCATAGAAACATTCAAAAAGGACTTTGAAGATAAAGTAAGGGAGGTACAGGAAAAATGGAAAGAGAAATGTGAGTGATGAAAGAAAATCATGGAAAAAAAAAGTTAACAGCTTGCAAAGACAAATGGAACAGGAGGTACAGAAACTCTCTGAAGAAAATACTTCCTTTAAAATTAGGATTAAGCAAGTGGAAGTTAATGGCTTTATGAGAAATCAAGTCACAATAAACAAAACCAAAAGAATGAAAACTAGAAGGCAATGCTAAATATCTCCTTGGAAAAAGAACTAACCTGGAAAATAGATCCAGGAGAAATAATTTGAAAATTATTGGAATACATGAAAGTTATGATCCAAAAAAGAGCCTAGACATCATCTTCCAAGAAGTTGTCAGAGGAAAATTTCCCTGATATTCTAGAAGAGGTAAAATAGAAATTGAAAGAATCCACTGATCACCTCCTAAAAGAGATCCCAAAATGAAAACTTCCAAGAATATTATAGCCAAAGTCCAGAACCCTCAGGTCAAGGAGAAAATATCACAAGCAGCCATAAAGAAACAATTCAAGAACTACGAAGCCACAGGATAAAACAAAATCTATTAGCTTCTACATTACAGGATCAGAGAGGGCTTAGAATATGATATTCTGGAGGGCCAAGGAATTGTGATTAAAACCAAGAATCATCTATCCAGCAAAACTGTGTATAGTCTTTCAGGGGAAGAAATGGGAATTCAATGAAAGAGAGGACCTTCAGGCATTTGTGATAAAGACCTGAGCTTAATAGAAGTTTTGACTTTCAAATACAAGACCCTAGAGAAGCATAAAAAGGTAAACATGAAAAAGAAATCATAAAGGATATTAAAAGTTTAAATTGTTTACATTTCTACATGGGAAGATGATACTTCTAACTCATAAGAACTTTCTCATTATTAGGGCAGCTGAATGGAGTATATTTAGACAGGGCACATGTGTGAGTTGAATATGAAGGGATGATATCCTTTATTTGTTTATTTATTTCTTCATTTATTATTTGTGTGTGTGTGGAGCAGTGAGGGTTAACTGACCTGCCCAGGGTCACACAGATAGTAAGTTTCAAGTGCCTGAGGCTGGATTTGACCTCAGGTTCTCCTGAATCCAGGGCAGGTGCCTTATCTACTGTGCTATCTAGGATGATATCTTTTAATTAATAAAATTAAAGGGTGAGAGTAATGCACTGGGAGAAAGGGAAAGAGAGAGATGGAATGGGATAAAGTATCTCACATAAAAGAAACAAGAAAAAGCTTATACAGTGGAGGGGAAAATGGGCGAGATCCAGGGAAGTGAGTGAGCCTTACTCTCATCAGATTTGGCTCAAATAAGGAATAACATACAAACTCAATTGGTTATAGTAATCTGTCTTACCCTGCAGGAAAGTAGGATGGAAAGGGATAAGAGAGGGGAATGAAAGAAGGGAGGGCAGATTGAGGGAGGGGTGTAGTCAGAAGCAAAACACTTTTGAGGAGGGATAAGATGAAAGAAGATAGAAAATAGAGGAAACATCAAGGGAAGGGAATAGGATGGAGGGAAATACAGTTAGCAATAGTAACTGAAAAAACATTTGAAGCAAGTTTGTCTAATAGGCCTCAGTTCTCAAACACATAGAGAAATGAGTCAAATTTGCTAAAATGAGAGCCATTCCCCAATTGATAGATGATCAAAAGACATAAAGTTTTCAGATGAAATAATCAAAGCTATCTATAACCACATAAAAAAATGGTCTAACTCATTATTGATTGTAGAGAGTCAGGTCAAAACAATTCTGGGTATAACCATATACCTAGTGGATTGGATAATAGGACAGCAGAAGAAAATGACAAAAATTGTAGGGGATATGGTAAAAAAAAAAATGAGAATTAATGGACTCTTGGTAAAGTTGTAAAATTATTCAAACTTCCTGTAGAGCAATTTGGAAGTATGGACAAAGGGGTATAAAACTATGCATTCTCTTTGACCTAGTAATAGCACCACTAGGTTGGTATGCAAAAAGGGATTAAAAAAAAAAGGTTGAGTTTGAAATTGGGGAAATGCCCATCAACTGGGGAATTACTGAATAAATTGTGGGATGAGATTAGGGTAGAACACTATTGTACTATACGAAATGATATGCAGGATGCTCTTAGAAAAACCTGGAAAGACTTACATGAGCTGATGCAAAGTGAAATTTCTTATTTACAAAATAACAGCAATATTGTAAGATGATCTGCTGTGAATGGCTTAGTTATTTTCAGCAATACAATGCTCCAAGACAACTCTGAAGGATTTCTGAAAAATACAATCCATCTACAGAGAAAAAACTGATGGTATCTGAATAGATATTGAAGCATAATTTTTTTATTAGTTCCTTTCTTTAAAGTTTTTTTTTCTGTTTTCTTTCACAACCTGGCTAATGTGGAAATGTTTTGCATAACTACACATGTATAACTTATATTGAATTGCTTAAGTTCTTAAGAGGGGGTAGGGAGAGAGGGGGGAAGAAAATTTGGAACACAAAGTTTTAAAAATCAATGTTAAAATTTGTTTTTACATGTAATTTGGGGAAAAAATTCTAAAATGAAAGAAATGTTTTAGAGATTTGAATTCAGGTCTCGCCTCTGATATGTTCTTGTTCAGACATTTCAGTCATAGCCAACTCTTAGTGACTCCATTTGAGGTTTTCTTTGCAAAGATACAGGAATGTTTTACTATTTCCTTTTCCAGCTCATTTTATAGATGAGGAATTGAGGTAAAAAGGGTGCCAGCAACACACAGCTCATAAGTATATAAGGCCAGATTTGAATGCAGGAAGATAAGTATCCCTGACTCCAGGCTTAGAACACTATCCATTTTGCCACCCAACTTCCTACTGATATATTCTAGCTGGTTTATGTACAAGAACGCAAAGTGAAAACTCTTTCAATTGTATGTGCAATAATTTTGCTAACTTTTTGAAGGAATGAACCATTGTTATCCTGTTATTTAATGTGATACACAAGATGTTAACTCGAGGAAAGTAAACACAAGAATGTCACAGGACTACAGAATCAACAGAGACCATGTAAGATAGCTACATGATGACTTAAAGCAGTGATATGTAAGTGCAGTTGTACTGTGAGTAGAACAGTAGAGAAACCATCACACTTGGAGCTGGGCCTGA
Organism: Dromiciops gliroides; assembly: GCF_019393635.1. NCBI lineage: Eukaryota > Metazoa > Chordata > Mammalia > Microbiotheria > Microbiotheriidae > Dromiciops > Dromiciops gliroides. The sequence continues at coordinate 517,798,412 of NC_057863.1, forward strand.
ACAAAACTTATAATAATACATGGCAATAGGAGGAGGAGGAGGAAAAACAGTGATAATAGTAGTAATTGACATTTTGAATTTTAGAATTGATAGAATACATTACACTGATTATCTCAGTTGAACTTCGCAGCGTAGTTTTATAATCTCCATTTTACTGATGTAGGAACCATGGTTTGGGGGAATTATAACTAGACTTGCCTAGAGTCATAAAATTATTAAATTTCTGAGATTGAATTTTAACATATTTTGTTTTGTTTTGGTTTTTTTCTGAATGCAAATTCAGCATGCAATGTTACATTGACTGTAACTTCACCAATCATCTTGCAACATGGGTAAACAATGAAAGAGAGAGAGCATCTGCGACTAATGCCTGAGTAAAATTTGGAAAGCAGGAGGAAAGAATGAGGCTTGTGACTTTCAGAAGGATTGAATGAGAAACTGATATGGAGTATTGTTTACAAGATCCTATATAAAGTGGAAAATGGGACGTTAGCTATTTGTGACTACAAAGTTTATGAGCCATAAGGTTTAGCTGGAACTATGTGGATCCAATGAAGTGTTCTTTAGATAAATAGAAGTTTCTTCTATATTACTGTGAAGCAGAAAAAAGAAAGGAAAATTTAGGAAAAATAACTGTAATACAAGTCAATATATAGAAAGAAGTTAAGAAAATTATATGGAAATTTTAAATTACACTGAAAAGTCTATAAATAATGGTGGTTATTCACTTAGGTTAATTTTAATTAATCAAGGGCAGAGTTGAAGTATTCATTTATTGATAGTTCAATTATATTTTATACTGCCAGAAAAGTAGATAAGCAAAGAAATGTCTGTCTTTTGCACCAAACAATCCATAGCCTTTTTCAATAAAGCTTTAAATGTAAAGATTATAGAAGGAAATGCAAATGGATTTGTGGAATGGCTGAAAAAATTGGTCATATTCAGGTAATGGAATACTGTTGTGCCTCAACAATAAATATTCTCCTCCATATGTGCACATCAAAACAGTTTATTTTCTCCAAAATCCAAATCTCCCTCCTCTAAGGCTTTTTTCCTAAGATTTTTTCCTTTTGTCATTACACTTTTCTTATGCTGATCTTAAGAGGTACCATAGGTTCAGTTATCTTTTCTATTTAGATGAGACATAGTTATACAGAGAGTGAGAGAGAGATGGATGGATGGATGGATGGATGAATAGATGGATAGATAGAACTTACCATTAGCCAATTTAGCCCTGAGAAGTCAGAGTACCTGTAACTTAAGTCCAAGGGGAATTTGGCCTTAGAACTTGGGACTACAATGTATAGCGATTGAACTGAGCTAAGATGTAAACCTACCCCCCCCCCGTACCCCCTCCCCCGAACCCCCCCCCACTACCCAATATGGGATAATGTACAAGGAGATTATGCAACAAATATTACAGAGTATATTGTATATGTTATTTTGTCTTTGAAGTAAACATTAATTTTTAATTGCTAATCTTACTATTTAGGGGTTAAATGGAATTGAGGTACAAGGAAATCCTCTACAATTGACAATTTTTTTTTTCTATTGGCCACATAGCCAGAACTGATTGTGTTTTCAAATCTGACTGACTAGAAGAGCTTCACTCTGTCAAACTAAATATAGGGACAAAGGTTTTCACATCCAGATCAATGAGCAATGTTCCTCTTTAGGTTTTCTGTCCCTTAGAAATGATGTTGCAGTTTTGCTTTGTTTCCATTTTTCTTTCACTTCTAGACAGAGACAGAGGTGTTTCAGATCTCAGAAGTAAACCCATGGTGACCTTGGGGCCAGGATTCCAGATAAGATGTTGCTGTCAGACTATCAGAAAAGGCCTGAAAAGACAGGGTGCCAGGAGACAAAACCATGCCCATTCCCCCAGGACTTAGGACTTGAAACTTTGTAGGAAGATGTTATGTAGGAACTGAGTTAACTGTTAACCTATTCCCCCTTCCCTCCCTGGAGAACAAGAACAGGTGTTGGAGCAGGGGAATATGTGTAGATCATTCTTGCTATCTTTAAAGTAAATAATCCCCAAGTACTTAAAGACAGCTATTATTTTCCCCCTCCCCCCAACCAAGTCTCCTCTTCTCTAGGATTAAACATTCCTTATTCTTTCAATCTAGTCTCATTTCATATGATCTTCAGATCCTTCACCTTCCTAGTTGCTCCAATTTAGACACTCTCCATCTTATCAGTGACTCCTTGGACATGTTAATGTGAGTGTATATATGCTTCTATGTTTATTTGTGTACACATGTATGAATGATATCTTTAACTGGATATACATAACAATCTCAAATCCATTGTGTCCAAAACAGCACTCATAATGATCCCCATCCCCTTGTTTTTTGTGGCCACCAAATTGTGTTTGCTAAATTATTTGAGGGGCTAAGATGGGTTTTCTAAATTATTTACTACTTATATTTCAATTTCTACTTATATAATAATGGCCATTGCACCATTTTTGGCAGTAAGCATTTATTATTAATTAACATTACATATTATTAGGGGCAGCTAGATGGCGCAGTGGTTAAAGCACCGGCCCTGGATTCAGGAGGACCTGAGTTCAAATCCGGCCTCAGACACTTGACACTTACTAGCTGTGTGACCCTGGGCAAGTCACTTAACTCCCCTTGCCTGCAAAAAAATTAAAAAAAAAAAACCATTACATATTATTAAAGTATTGACCATATGGCATTTAATGAAAGACAAAAAGCCCCAGCACCATATTATCTCTAAGGGACCACATGACCTCAAGCAGAGTTCAGAAGCCCTACATTATCTACATTTGTCTAAGAGGAAAGCCAGCTCCTGTTCAAGAGCATAAGCCTAAATTGGTGCCACCCTTGTGGTCTTGGCTTTTATACTCTTTTCATAGAGGTGGGGCATCACACACTGATTAAAGCTAATTGGCTTGCATCATTCAACTCCATTGGTTGATGTGACCTGACCTGAGAGTGGTCCCTATAAAAATGAACTCTACAGCTAACATGGGGGGAAGGGTTTCCCAGAAGACTCTCCCCAAGGTGCTCAAGGCAAAGTCCATTATCTAGGTATGGCTTAATCCCTTCAATTCACTGAGCTAGTCAGTCTATTATCCATTTCTATTGTTTGCCCTGAACAGGATTAAATTTCCTCCTGGAAACTGCACCCTCTGAAGTGAGGGGAGAGAAACTCAATTAAAACTAGGTCCCTGAAATGCATTATTCATAATTATTTTCTCACACCCTAAACTTGCCTATTTTCCACAATCTGTATCTCTGGCAAAATAACATCCTTCCTATGACCCAAATATACAACCTAAAAGTAACCCTTGACTTCACATTCTTCTTTATTCCATATATTCGATCAGTTGCCAAATTTTTATCTGTTCTACCTCCATAATATTTCTTATATCCTATCCCTCCTTTTTACTTGTATAACCATTTAGATAACACTATAGTTCAAGGCTAGTTTAGTTTCTTTTTTTTCTTTTTAAATCATTTATTTATTTATTTTTGTGGCCAATAAGTGACTTGCCCAGGGTCATACAACTAGGAAGTGTCAAGTGTCTTGAACTCAGGTCCTCCTGAATCCAGGGCCAGGGCTTTTTCCACTGCACCACATAGCTGCCCCTAGCTTAGCTTCTTAGATAATGCATGTTCAAGCCCTCATAACCACTTGGTCCATTTCTTGCAATAGCCTCTTATCAGTGTCCTAACCCAACCTCATGTCTCTCTCTCCTCACTCCAGATATCTTTTAAACAGTTTCCAAAGTGATATTTCTTAAAGGTAATTCATACCACCTCACTCCCCTGGAATTCAATAAACTCTATTTGGCATCCAAAGTCATTCAAATCCTACCTCCAAGCAACATTTCCATAAATATTGTTCATTATTCTCCTTTATTCACTCTTCTTTCCCTCTACACTGCCCTTGCTACTTATCATCAAAAACAATGTTTCTCTTGTTTCTGATCCTTCATAAGGCCTTCCCTGATGCCTGGAATTAATTACCTTCTCATCTCCAACAAATCAAAAACCTAGTTTATTTCAAAATGCAACTTATGGGGCAGCTAGGTGGTGCAGTGGATAAAGCGCCAGCCCTGGATTCAGGAGTACCTGAGTTCAAATCAGGCCTCAGACACTTGACACTTACTAGCTGTGTGACCCTGGGCAAGTGACTTAACACCCATTGCCCTGCAAAAAAAAAAAAAAAATGCAACTTAAATGCTATATTCTACATGAAGATTTTTCTGATCCTGACAACTCCTAAAAATACCCCTCCCACAAAAAAAAGCACACACAAATAAATTACCTTATATTTACTTTTTTATTTGTTAATAGTACATGTGTTTTTGTTATCGTTTTTTTTTGGGAGGGTGGTATATATGTATATTTTCCTGTAGAATTTAGGCTCCTTGAAGTCCTTGAGTAATTTTTTTTTAATTATTATTCTTAATGGCAAGATTACTATCTTGAATAAAGGAGGGAACTAAGTAAATGCTTGTTGACTGATTGTGTCAAAGAATGGGAACCTCTAATTTTTTTATCCTCAAATTAACACAATTTAATATATATAAAATTTGCTTGATCTATTTTCACTGCTTTTGGGTCATTAGAATAAATTGACTAAAATAAACCATTGAAACTTAAAAAAATATACTGTATGTCATAAATAAATGTGTACTCATGCACACATTATTTTTGGTTTGTTTTTTGTTTATTGGTGGGGCAATGAGGATTAAGTGACTTGCCCAAGGTCACACAGCTAGTAAGTGTCAAGTGTCTGATGCTGGATTTGAACTCAGGTCCTCCTGAATCCAAGGCCAGTGCTTTATCCACTGTGCCACCTAGGTGCCCCACACATTTATTTTAACTGGCCATCTGTGATATAACCAACGTCTACTCCATTTCCCCCCTCCTTCCTTCCCTCCCCTGTCCATTTAGAGATGGAAAGAGGCTATATAATACTGTATACTTGTATAACCTTGCTATGTTGTCTAAACAAATGTCCTTTTAACTATTGATTGACCTACAAGTACCTCATTTCCTCACAAAATCTACTTTGATTATATTACACACAGACAGACACACACAATGATACAGTATAGTTGCTTAGGAATGTCCCTAATATTAGCCATTGTTAAAATGTTGTTGGGTCATATGGATTCACAGAAGTGTGATTGGTACAACATAATGCATGATAGGTCAGTTGTATCACCTTCATATAAAAATGTAAATGATAATGATAACCACATATAAATACATCATTTCCTTGACAATCTCAGAATTTTATCTTAGTGATTTTTAAATCATGATGCATTACTATAGTGTAAATTATATGGGTGTTAATAGCATGGTTTTGATTTTCAAATGAAATAATGTAATTATAATTAATTGCTGTTTTATTTAAAAAATAAAATCAACTGTGATAAAATTGAAATAAGTTTTTTGGCAATTAGATTAATTAATTATAAATTTTTATCCTCCTCCCTTCACTGTGTGTCATGTAGATGGAGGAATTTATGAAGCATTATGACAGTGTAATAAGATAGGTTCCACAAGTCACATTCACACATTGATTCCAGTACTATATTTAAGAGATTATAGTAGGATGCAAGGATAGATATGTATAATAATAGTAAATATCTTAATTTGTCTGGGTAGTATTGAAGGCATTAATGTTTATAGCTCCTCATGTAATGAAATTGTATAAATATTTTGTGGAATATGCTTTGTTTTTAATGAATTCTTGAAGATAGGAGATTTGAGCATTTTAGATGATTGCTTCTTAGAGAATAAGGTCAGAAGTTCAATTCCCATGCAAATTTCATCTCATTATCCAGTTCATAAATATTATTTTTCAGTTAATCCACCCTTTACTAGCTGTCCATAATCTTATTTTAAAAAACCAATTTTGATAAATATGTAAAGAACTTCTTTAGAAAAAAATTATGTGGAACTTATTAAGAGTAGAAAGGTGAGTCTGAATTTTACCAAACATTTTAAATAGTATTGATAAACATTTATTTTTACCAATAGTAATGAAATCATGAATAATTATTTTGCCATTCCTTCAGGCAATAAACATTTGTGAAGTCCTTACTATGAAGTAGGCACTGTGCTATACACTGATGATTCAAAGAAAAGCTAAAGACAAGAGGGCAGAGCCAAAGAAGGAAAGGCAGTGACTTGCCTGAGCTCTCCCCCAAACCCCTCTAAATACTTTTAAATAATGCCATAAGACAATTTCTGGAATATCTCTGCTTCATGGTGGAGGGTTCACTGTCCCAACATTCTGGGTTTTTTTTTTTCAGCTATTTTCAGAGATACTTTTAGAGGGGGCAGTTAGGTGGCACAGTAGATAAAGCACCTGCCCTGGATTCAGGAGGACCTGAGTTCAAATCCGGCCTCAGACACTTGACACTTACTAGCTGTGTGACCTTGGGCAAGTCACTTAACCCTCATTGCCCCACATACATACATACATACATACATACATACATACATACATACATAAATACATAAATAAACAAATAAACAAATAAATAAATAAATAAAACAAAAATCACAGAGATACTTTTAGGAATCTATAAGTTTTCAGATCTTCCAGGATAGTATGATATAAGGATGTTTGCTACTCTTCTGGCCTGTGCTCTAGCCTGTGAGACCAGACCACAAGCACTATTTTCTGCCCTGGAACTGTGATGAGGGTCCCCACTCCACTGAAGCTGTAAGCTCTGGTGAGCTAGTGCCCCTCCCCACTCTGGGACCACCACCACCACCACCACTTCCCCCTCCCCCCACCCAGGACTGCTACCTAGAACTGAGTATGGGCAAAGAAACAGCATCCTACCTCAGTTCTAGCAAACAGACCCCTTGTTGATTCACTGGTTCCCATGGGCTGCTCCTGGTTTGCTGGAGCTGAGTCTGTGTGGGCACAGCCTGTGCTGGACTGGGCTCCCCTCTCACCCTGGTGTGACAGACCTTTCCGGCTGTCATGGGGCACAGAGCACCCCAGAATTTCTCTGGGGCACACCGAGGAATCTTCTCCTTGAGAAACTAAACCAGAGGACAGATAACGCCTAGAGGAACCAAATCGGACTGAGCTAGCTTGGGATTCCTACCCTACATTCTGGTCTCCCTTATCCTGGGGAGATAAGTTTGGGTGTGGCTTCGGCCCTTGTGTTCTGAAGAGGGATCCGTAGCCACTCCTCACCCAATTCCCCCAGCTACCACCAGTGGGGGATGGTCCACCTTCATTAAAGGAACTTTTCACGGGCAGATGGTCCACCCCCATCAGTCATCTATAAAAGTACCTTCCGGTCTCCTGGTCGAGGAGATTTGGTACCTCTGAGCCATGTGCTTTATGCCAAATCTCCCCATGAAAAGTCCAAGGATTTCTTTCATGGTTTCCCTCCCCCCACCCTTCCCTTGTTCCTAAATAAACTATCACCTTGTTCTAACTAAGTTTTGTGTGCAAGAGGGTGTAATTCTTTAAAGAGGAATTCCCAACAACCCCAACCCCAACCCATACCCGATTTCCCACTATATCACTGCCAATCTTCTAAGTTGTCCCTGGCTGGAAAATTATTTCACCCTGTCCTTTTCTGGGTTCTGCTGTTCCAGGAATTGTTGTAGGGCATTATTTAAAGGTATTTGGAGGGGTTTTGGGGAAAACTCAGATAAGTTACTGTCTTTCCTCTGCCATCTTGACTCTCTCCCAATTTATTACATTGTTTCCTCATCCCCAAATCCACCTTTTAAACTTTCTTTTTTCTCTCCAGGGTATCACCATTCTTCCAAAAGCCTAGCTTCTCAACTTCATAATTATCCATGTCTCTGCATTCCACTGAAACTTTTCATCTCAGTCCCCAGTGATTTCTTAACTACAGACTTGAGGACCTTTTTCCAATCTATATCCTTCTTGACTTCTGTGCAACATGTGACACTATTAACCATTTTAACGGGGCTAATATTTACCTGTGTTTTACCCATAACTTGAATCAGGGCTTTGCTTTCTCTTTCCTTAGAGTGATAGGAATTAGTTTTGCCTCGAGGAAACAAAGCAGTTTTAGGATGTGATTGGTCCCTGTTTTCCCAATGCATTTTCTTTCAACTCAACCCTCACAGAAGGATATAGAACAAAACCCCCATCCAATGATAGGGATTAGCTTTCCTAAATAGACAAAGCTGCTCTCTAGACCTAAATGGTCCTCATCACCCAAGGGCATAAAATGCCCGTACAAATAGAGTCAGAATCTCTCACATGCCTAAAGCTGTGGACCAGACAGGTTTCCATAATGATGCATACTTAGTAGGCATGTCTACCAAAGATGAATGGAAATACTACTTCCTCATTACTTGGTTGAGGCAAAGTAAAATTTCTTTTTGATCACCATTCAATGACTTATGAATGCTAAAATCAAATCTGAAATAAGAGAATACTGGTGGTAGGCCTGCCTCCTAAAACCACCAATCTCCTCTTGAATAATCTGCCCTCTCTGGTTTGCTATATTCATAAAAACTTAGATGCAGAATTTCTCACCTGCTTAAAAATCTTCCAAATGAAGTTTCAGAAAATGTAGTGCCTTCTATTTAGGTTGGAAGAACAACTGATGAACATCAGGGAAGATGGAAATTCACCAGTTATTTTAAAAAAAAAAAAAGAAATTTTGCATAAATGGAGGATATTCACTGAGAAATATGGGCTATGATTTAGTAAGTATAAGCAATATTTTAATTTTTCCATTTGTCTTTTTATGTCCTCTAATTGTACAGTTCTACCTCAGATCTTCCATTTGGGGAAATGTTCACCTCTGACCTTGCTCAATTCTTGACTCCCTGTACTACTTTTCCATACCTTGTTTCCCCTCATTAGATTTCAAGCTCCTTGAGAGTAGGCTCTTTCTATTTGCATTTAATTGCATTCCCAGAATTTAGGTGAGTGCCTGGCACACAGTTAATGTTTAGTAAATGCTATATCATGGCAGCTAAGTTGCTCAGTGGATAGAGTGATTATAGAGCTCTTCTATTAGTTCTTATATCTTAGACAGAAAATGTAAACAGACAAGACATTATGTCCATAATGCTACAGGAAGAGAAAAGCTGATCAGGATTGCATTTGAGAAAATTTGCAGTTTTTAATGACCTCAGTCTATTTACTCCCTTAACAACATTCTTCTAGAGATGGCTATGACTGTAACGCATGGAAGATGACCATTTCCAAAGAATTAAGATTGAAATTCACACAATAGGCAATGGAAGGGTTCCTGGTTTGAATATGCTTCAATATTTTATGAACAAATAATTATATGTGGAAAAAACGTAAAGGGTGACATAAGAAAAATGCATGACAAAAAATAAAGTGAATAGTAGGCTTTTCAAATTGATGGCTTTGAGTCCAACTTAACACGGTTAAACTGAACTCAAACCTTTCCCTCTTGCAAACTTCAATATTTCTGTCAAAGATGCCACTACCAGGGGCAGCTAGGTGGTGCAGTAGATAGAGCACGGGCCCTGGAGTCAGGAGTACCTGAGTTCAAATCCAGCCTCAGACACTTAACACTTACTAGCTGTGTGACCCTGGGCAAGTCACTTAACCCCAATTGCCTCCCTAAAAAAAAAAATGCCGCTACCTTTTCAAATATTTCAGATTTATAATAATGGCATAATATTCAACTCCTAACTCTCTCTGTCTCTGTCTCTGTGTATCTGTGTCTCTGTCTCTTTCTTTGTCACTGTCTCTCTCTCTCTCTCTCTCTCTCTCTCTCTCTCTCTCTCGCTCTCTCTCTCTCTGTCTCTCTCTCTCTCTCTCTCTCTCTCTCTCTTAAATGGACTAACCTGCCTCAAGTTTCTCACCTTGAAATTCTATCCCACATACTGATGCCAAAGGAAATTTCCTTAAGGTAGGATCTGACTATGTGACTCCTCTACTCAATCAATTCCAATGGCTTTTTTATTTCTTCTATGCTAAAATATAAACTCCTATGTTAAAATTGTAATTCCCCAAACTATCTTACTCCAACCTCTCTTTCCAACCTTATTAAACATGACAGACCCACCCACGCTGTGTGATCCATACAAACTGGACTTCTCTCTTTCCTCACATAATACTAATCACTAGCCAAGCCATTCTATGTGGTTGTCCCTCATTCCTGGAATGTACTTCTTCTTTACCAATAGGTAATTCATAGAGTTCCTTTCTTAGTTTAAAATGCACCATCTCAAATGCTAGCACCCTTCCTTGCCAACTCTCATGTATTTCTTATGGGGAAATAGGGTGGGGGGTTTGGGATAGGGGTTGGGGTGGGGGTCCTGGGGAATTCCTCTTTAAAGGATTACACCCTCTTGCACACAAAACCAATTGAATAAGATAATAGTTTATTTAGAGGCTAGGGAAAGGAAACCAAGAGAGAAATCCTTGGTCTTCTTATGGGGAGAGGCATAGCACAGAGGCATGGCTCTGAGATACCTATCTCCTCCTCGAGCAGGAGACAGGGAGATACTTTTATAGAGTACTGATGAGGATGATCATCTGACTGTGGAAAGTTCCCTTATTGGGGAAGGGTCATCCCCCACTGGTGGTGGCTGGGGGAGTTGGGTGAGGGGTAGCTGCAGATCTCAAGTCTTCTCTCCTTAAGCCACAAAGGTAGCAGCCACACCTAATCTAAACAAATGTCAATCAACAGTTAAAAGGACATTTGTTTAGATTAGTGAGGGAGACTGGAATGAAGGGTGGTGGTCCTGGAGCTACCTCAGTCCTGATCTGGTGCCACTTATCTCTTTTTTTTTTTTTTTGGTGAGGCAATTGGGGTTAAGTGACTTGCCCAGGGTCACACAGCTAGTAAGTGTTAAGTGTCTGAGGCCAGATTTGAACCCAGGTACTCCTGACTCCAGGGCCGGTGCTCTATCCACTTTGCCACCTAGCTGCCCCACCACTTATCTCTTTAGGTGTGTCTGTCCTTCAGTTTAGTTTCTCAAGGAGAAAGTTCTTTGTTGTACCCCAGAAAACTTCTGGTAGCTAGGCCCATAACATTTTCAACTCCTTTGTACAGATTTGTTTTATCTTTATATTGATATATTACTGTAAATTAAATTTATGTACGTACATCTTTGTACTTTTACTAACTCATTAAAATATAATCTGCTTGTAATGATCACATTAGCACATAATAGGCATTTAATAAATTCTCATTGATTTATTTATTGATTGGTTGGTTGATTGATAATGAAAGCAAGAGAAGAAAAAGGGAAGGGGAAAGGTTTTTTGTTTGTTTTTACTTTTTGTTCTCTTTAAGTTACCTAGAATTTTCCATTATGAAAAATTACATCAGTGTAAAGACATTTGTATGCAAATGAAAATATAAAGGGCTTAAATGATAGGGTTCAGTTATGATCAATCTCCCCCCTCCAGTACCCTCTCTCTTCCTCCTCCTTGGTCTGAACACCATTTTATTATAGTGTGAGATGAATAATTACTATCAGTAACATTTTACAAGTAGGCAGTAGCCTAAAAATGAGAACCTAAAAACTGCCACAATTACAAAGAAAGTATTAGTGTGTTTACTTGGAAATTATTCTGCACAGACCGACCCTCATGTTTAAAGCAATATAGGATTTACTGCTGGGTTATGTCAATGTTAGAATGTATTTGTAAAGGCATATATAGGGTAAATATAATACATCTAATGAAATTCTGTCGCACGTACACTTCCTGCCTGCTAGCAATATATTACTCCAGACCTGTGGAAGCTAAATGTTTTTAATGTGCATGGCACTGTTGATCATTACAGGTTTTTGACATCTTAAAAACAGGTTGTGTTTACATCATGGGGATCTGGAGATAAACAAACACATTGAAACCCAAAGTCCCTCTTTAAAGAAAAACAAGTTTTCATTTTATAGGTGTTTATTATGAACAGAAAGCCTTTTATAAATGATTAGACTCAGGGTGGAATAGAATTGAACGACTTTATGTGTTTGAGTTTAAAAGGCTGTTAAAATTGTTGACAGGCTTTTTTCCCCCCCAGTTAAAAAAAGACATTCAAGGAGATGATAGGAAGCACTGTCTCCTTTTATTTTCAAAGGTGATGTTTAATATTGCTGGGAATTTGTGTGAGACAAAGAGAGGGAAGACAAAGAGCAAGAGAGATGAGGAGAGAAAGCTGAAAGTCTGGGAGAAAGAAAGATAGAAAGAAAGAGAGGAGAGAGAGAAAGAGAGAGAGAGGGGAGAGAGAGAGGGGAAAGAGAGAGGGGGAGAGAGAGAGGGGGAGAGAGAGAGAGAAGCAGCAAGAGCAGTTCTAAACTCTGCTTTGAGGTGGTTCTGCTTCCACTTCCCCAGTTACATAGATACCTACATGGTGGACCATGAACAATTTTTCATATACTTCCCCCCCTAATAAAAAAAAATAACCTATCCCATATTCCTTCCCCTCAGGATAGCACTCAAAAGTAGGAAGAAATGAAATAAAGTAATTCATGCTAATTATTGTTGGCATTAACAAAAAGGCTTAATAGGTTATCCCCTTTGAGGAGCATATAAAAATAGAATTTTAGAAATTGAGAAGGTAATAGACATCACCTGATCTACTGTCCTCATTTTACAGATCAGGAAACTGAGAACTGAGATTAAATGATCTCAGGAGATAATCTGATTTTTCATTGCAGTGAACTTTTCTCCACATCATTCTTTAATTGGTTCTTTCAATGTCTTAAATGAAAGAAAGAACAATATGGGAACCTCAGGCAAGTAGGAAGTGACTTTTTTTCCAGGGAGGGGAGAAGAATATTTAACACAAAGCCTCTCACATCATATAGACAATGATCTAATCTGTTTAATAGTAGGTTTAGTTTTATGCAGAAGCTTAGGTGGCGCTTGAGTCAATATGATTCCAAAGGAAAGAGTAAGGAATAATGGGTATTAAGCTTGAGGAATTGGGGTATGCTTCAAGTTTTCCTGACTACATTGGAGGAAGATAATTGTAACATGGGGATTAGGATAAGTCAGAAGTTTCTCCAGTGAGAAATAAAACCAAAGTTAGCCAGATAACAGGAAAGACATTTGGAGGAATTAAGGGACTATTAAAATTTAGACTGATCAACTATATATCAGGACAGACACACCGAAGAAGTAAGGAGAGATAAAATTCATAGCAGGAAAGTCAAGTAGGTATGGCTGCTACCTGATTGGAGCTAGGAGACAGAGATAACCCCAAAGGTCAGGACCATCATTTTTAAAAATCCCCCTTGACTCTCAATAATATGATAAGCACGCAGGCTTTCTCCACCCCAACCCAAAAAGGAACTTTCCACTCTCAGGCAGATAAGCCATCTGTCCTCTATAAAAGCTTTTGCCTTCCTTCTGTCCTGGGAGGAGAATGTTACTAAGCTCTCCTCCCCTTGAGGAGGTCATCCACTTCCCTCTAGGTAACCTACCCTAGTGCCAAATAAAAAACCATTTTAATTCTAATGGGACTGTGTGCAAGAGTACAATTCTTTATTAAGGAATACCTAAGGACACCCACCTCGCACCCTCCACGACAATTGGGAAATTTTTATTTTGGAGGCAAAGGAGACAAAAGTTAGAGATTGAGACTCCATCCTTAATTTTATGTACATCATAATTCCAAGATAGAAATATTATTTTTGTTTGTTTGGTTTTTGCAATTCAATGAGGGTTAAGTGACTTGCCCAGAGTCACACAGCTAGTAAGTGTCAAGTGTCTGAGGCCGGATTTGAACTCAGGTCCTCCTGAATCCAGGGCCATTGCTTTATCCACTGCACCACCTTGCTGTCCCCAGTAGAAATATTCTTTTAGAAAGGCAGCAAGATTTTAGAAAAGAGAAGGTGCTGGAGATGGGAAGAAAGAAGAATTGTAAAACAAAAGTTCAACTACCAATTTGCAAGCTGTCTTGCATATATTCAGCATTCTTCATTTGTTCCTTGAAAACTTGGTCTCAACAGAATAGATAAACTGAAGATGTATAGTTAATATTCCTGACCCTCTTTAGCTGCTTATTCCAAAGGATTTAGACACTAAAGGTGTAATTTACAACAGCTATTGGTGATGTTGATGGAGACATCTAATTTTTAATTTGTCTTTCTTGGCTTCGTGCTTGAATTGGACTACTGAAAAGTTGAAGTTTTAAAGAAAGAATACTAAAAGGGCTTGAATGACTTTTCATTGAAGCAGATGGCTGGGGTTTTTTTTTTTGGACCAAATTTTTAATCATGTCAAATTGCTTCCCACAGCAAAAATTAAAATAACAACAAAATAAAACCACCTAACGTAAAGGTCCTTGTTTTTTTCCTTTATATTAATACATTAATATATTTGGATTAATTTAATATAACTTGGAAATTAATGAAACCATCAATATAGGAAAAATAAGGTCTTTAATCAGTGCGGAGGAGCTATAACTCAGGATGTCACAAAGCAAGATGCTTAGAATACCCAATGATGGGGACTGAGGACAGGGTTTATATGTTTTGTTTTGGCGTTTTTTTGCAGGACAATGAGGGTTACACGACTTGCCCAGAGTCACACAGTTAGTAAGTGTCAAGTGTCTGAGGCCGGATTTGAACTCAGGTACTCCTAAATCCAGGGCTGGTGCTTTACCACTGCATCATCTAGCTGCCCAGGCAGGGTTTATATGGAGTAACAGAACAGAGGGAGCTATGAGTCTGCCCTTGGGAAAAGTAAATTTCTCACTGACAGAAACTACTAAATGTAAATGAACCTTTTTACATAATAACCTAAACTCCAGGAAATAAGCTTGGGAATCTTTGGAAGGAGATAGTTTGTTTGTGTGAGATCCACAAGTCATCAAGGCTATGAAGTTGACAAATATTGGTTAGTCCCAGGAAATTCATTGGGTTGGGAATGGGGAGCAGGTGGGAATCAGTCAGTTTTCTGTAAAGTATCTTTATCATTCCTTCCTCCTGGTCAAGATGAATTCTGGAATTCATTGATGACTAAAAAAGTAGTGCTGGGGCATGAAACACAGGATTCTCAGGCCACATCCAGCATCTTGGGAAAGTGATCTACCCTGATGTTGTTTCTTCTTTTTCCTGGTCAGAAGAAGTTTAGTATTGCTGGTAGTGTCTGCCCCTCGTAGTTGGAGCCTTTTTCAGATGTGATTAAGTGTATCCAGCTGTCAATTGCTTTCAGTTTTGCAGCAGAGGGGTTGGTCAGCATGACTTGGTAGGGACCTATCTATCTGGGCTCTGGGTAATCCTTGCATAGGTGTCCTTTCCAAAAGACCCAGTATCCTGGTTCCAACCATAGGGTAGACTGATTTAAGCTTGAGCCTCTAGAAAATGTCTGACAGACAAGATGGTTAAGGTGATGAAGAGTTTGGGTAAGGTCTTGTTGGTGAGGGAGTCCCTAAAGGGAGAAAAGATGCCTGGTGAAGTATGAAAGAGAATATTTACCAAAAGGGGTTGCCTTGAGGTTCAGAAGAACTAGGGAAGGGGTGGCTAGGTGGTGCAGTGGATAAAGTGCCGGCCCTGGATTCAGGAGTACCTGAGTTCAAATCCAGCCTCAGACACTTGACACTTACCCTGAGCAAGTCACTTAATCCCCATTGCCCCACAAAAAAAAAAAAAGAAGAAGAAGAAGAAGAACTAGGGAAAGGGCTTTTTGGCCATGGAAGACCCAAAGCATTCAGACTTGCCAAGTTGAACCTTAACGATTCCATTAATAAGTTCTACCAGACCTGAGAATTGGGGGGGGGGGTGATGCTGGTAAGCACTGTAAGTGTTGAAGCACTGGCCAGGAAGCTAACAATTGGGGGACAATTGAGCCCTTAAAAGGATTACCTTTATCATAAGAATTCCCCAGGTGGGAAAAATCCTTTCTAATAAGCACTAGGCTACAGCTGTTGCAGTAGCTTTCCTGCAAGGGAAAGCTTCTACCCAATGCAGAACATGCAAACCATAATTAAAACAAACTTATAAGTGAAGTAGGGTGGAAGGTGAATGAATCAATCTGCCAGACTTAAAAAGGGGTGAAGGAATTTTCCAGGGGGAGGTTTTAGGGACTTGCTTACAGTATATTTAGGAGAGATCTCACATTGAAGATAAATATCATGTACAGCTCACCTCAATTTTCTTCACCAATATTTGCAGCCTAAACTAAGCAGCTTGTCAGGACTCTAGGGACTTAAAGAGTAAAGGTATTCTATCATAGGATGACAAAGAGTTGGGGAGGACAGGGCATCCATTTAGCCCATACCAGACAACAGAGTTTTTATCCTTTTTGCACCCTTCTAATCTTAGCCTGTCTTTGATGGGATGGGACATGGTCTTTTGGAATACAGCAAGGTCTGCTGGGGTCAATGTTAACTTGGGACCAGGTCCAGTGGATGTAAAGGAAGAAAGACTAATAGGGACTGGGGTTTTCTAAGCAGTCTGCTTGGCATGCAGGTCAGCAAGGGCATTGCCCCATGCATGGGGAGAATCTTCATGGGAGTGTCCTGTCATTTTAATAAATCACTGCTACTAGCAACAAAAGGGAGTCAAGCAATCTCTAGACTTGTGGGACTGCCAGAAGATGTCAGGAACCCTTGATGTTTCCATAACATCCCAAAATCATGTGCCATCCGAAACACATACCTGCTATGTGTTTAAATGTTCACTAGTTTTTCTTTTCCTAATTCACAAGCTAGAGTCAGGGCTTCAAATTCAGCCCGTTGTGCTGAAGAAGCCAAAGGAAGGGGTCAGCGACCTCTTCTGTGGTGGTGATAGCATACCCAGCATCATTTGAGACAGGAACCATCAGTGTACCAGGAATAATCCAGGTTCTCTATCTCAGTTTCTTGGAGATCTTCTTGGGGGTTAAAATAAAGTCAATAATTTTAATACAATCATGATCCTGAGCATGGTCAGGGTTCTCATCCTTTGTCAGGGAGAAAAGTAGCTGGGTTGAGGGCTCTACACCTGGAGATAGTTACATTAGGTTTGGATAGTAGAGTGATCTATAGACTCTTGAACTACAGACTATTGGCTGATATCAGATGTTCTAAAAACTTACAACAAGATACTTTATGGCATTTGAGGAAGGAGGTGAGAAATATGGAATCAGCTTTTGAAGACTGGAGATGCAGGGAGCAAAGGAGTAAATCATCCACATACTGGAGAGGGCGGAGCCTAAAGGAAACTTAAGGATCAGCAAGGTCTGCTTTCAAAATTTGTCAAAAGAGGGGCTCTCTGAAGCAGAACAGCCTAAGTGTACTGCAGGCCCTGCCAAGTGAAGTAAAAAGCAAAAACTGGCAATTCACACCAAACGGCCCACTGAAAAAGGCACTACACAAATCAACGGTGAAAACAGTGAAATTATAGAGAATGAAATTCAGGAGAGTACAGGGATTAGGGACCACAGACGTTCTAGGAATCACACAAGCATTTACTGGTGAGGTCTTAGATAAAATGTCACCAACAACAGAACAGCCAGCAACAGAAGTGGTCACAAACAGGAAAGATCAGAATTAGAAAGACTAGTCTAAAAGACCAGAGGATAAGGTGTCCTTAATGAGAGGCCTAATGCCCTCAATTGCCTCTGGAAAGGAAATACTGTGAGATTTAAGGAAGAGGTTTAGAGGGTACAACGGATTGGATTGTAGAGGCACTAAGAACTTTCCAATGTCAGAAGAATTAACGGGATGGGACTTCTTCCAGGGATGAAGAAGAGCAGATAAAGATGGGAGCTGTCAGGGTATGGAGGAAAGTATGGTGCTTTTCAGAAAAGAGGGAGAGCTGGATATCATTATGGGGAGAGAACTAAATCATAGTTCTGTATATCCAGTGAAAGCCATGGCCTAGAAGGTAGGGAGGTGCGTCTTTTACATTTTCATTAGAAATTAATTGTAATAATAACCATACCTTTCATGGAAGAAAAAAAAGATGCAATGATACCTCAACTAAGGTTGACTCTGATAAGTCACACTTGCTATGAAAATTCAACGTGCCTAAAAATACCATTAATAGTTAAGACAACATTTAAAAAGTAAATGAATGCTATGTAATCCTGGCAATGAAATAGATTATTAAGGGAAGGAAAAAAAGATTAAAACAGCATAAATGTTTTAACAAAAACACCAGATAGTAAAACAAATTCCAGTTGAATATCCTATTTTGAAATAAAACTTAGTCAAGTATCTATCAATTAAAAGTTACTAAACATTTAAAGCCATCATAATATTTGAATTGCTAGGGGTATGAAAACTTGATATACCTGTGAAGCTTGAAAAAAAACCGGTAAAAGTTTAACAAAGTTTTAAAAAAAGTTATTTTTAACTACCACACAATTATTGATGTGTAATTATTTCAATAGTAACTGCTTAACAGAATTATTGAGAAAACTTATAAAACAGTACCACTGCTAAATGTAACAAGTTTCTCTAGCACATTAGGGAAACCTCCAGTTTTCAGAATTTTAAAATTTGTTCTTGCTATTAATACCTAGTGATTTCCACCTCCCCCCCCCCCAGGGTCACACACTCATTATACCTTAATGGGGAGTATCCCAGAGGTGTGCCAGATTTTGAGATCACTTCTTTGTGAATTCACAGTAATGCCTCATTTCTAAACAGTTTCAAGTATTTGGCATTCTTTTAACAGTTGCATCTATAACAGTTTATAGCCCAAAAGAATACTCTATAATTATCAAATATGCACGTTACAGATTGGTAAAATGCAATTAACAAATTTCTGGCTCCAAATTTTTAAATTATTTTAATGCAAATCTCAAAATAAACTCCGACTTTTAAAACCCACACATCTTATTGGAAGACATATTTCATTTAAAATAAGATGAATAAATTGAATTACACTGGAACCATTCCCAAATGATAAAATTCTCATTTATCAAAGGCCCATCTACTGGTATTTCAATAGGAGACCATTATTATCAATAAATTCACTTTTACATGGTGATAGAGAAGCCAGATAGTTCCCCAAATTTAAAGAGAACCTACTGTCAAAAATTAAATATAGTTTTCATACCTGTCCTCCTACAATATGAGAACTGCAAAATTTACTGAGAATTGATTCCCCACCTAGTCCCCTTTTCCCTAGACAAATGAATTGCCTTGGGCTGACCAGTCTTTGTCATTTCCAGACTCTTGACCTCTTATGGATCTCCCCCACGCAAACTATCCCCTCCCAAAGATTCCCAAGCTTACTTCCTGGACTTTAGGTTATTATATAAAAAGATTCACTTACATTAAATAGTTTCTGTCTGTGAGAAACTTACCTTTCTTTCCCAAGGGTAGTTTCATAGCTCCCTCTGTTGTTACCTCATAAAAATCCTGTCCTTGTTTTCCATCTTTCCATCTTTGGGTATTCCTAGCTTCCTCTGCCCTGATTAAAGACCTTATTTTCTCCTATATTGATTGTTTCCTTAATTTCCAGGTTAACATATGGGGGCTCTTTCCGGGATTTGAAGACTCCATGCCCAGCCAGCCACCGTTTTTGACCTCCGGACGCTTGGCGCCAGCAGGAATCTTTTTGTGTTCGGGTCTGGACTCAAATTCGGAGGCCTGGCCGGGGTAAGGGTCTCTCAAATTCAGAACTCACGTCCTTTTCGCTTGAGTTCCCAAAAGCTCTTTGGTCGGGGGGGTCTCGTTATGTCCATGGATGATTTTTGTAATGGGTCCATTCAGAGAGGTCCCCCAAAAGGGTGTTGAGGGTGCAGAGCACCCCAGAAGTTCTCTGGGGCACACCTAGGAATCCTGTCCTTGAGAGTGTCATGGGAGGATTATGGGCCCCAGTCACCCCAACAATTCTCTGGGAGGTTCAAGGAACTTTTTCCTTGAAACCTCAGGGGTTTTCCCTTGAAATCAAGTAGGCCTCTCCTTGAACTCAATCAAGGACACACACACTCACCTAACGGAGATAAGCGGCACAGATTGAACTGAGCATGCTCCAGGACCATCACCCCACATTCCAGTCCTCCTAAGCATCTGGATGAGGTAATCCAGGAGAAGACCACCTGGAACCGCCCATCAGCAGACTGCTTAGACCCATCAGGACAAAGTTGACACCCACCACCAGATCTCTCACGAGGGATTCTTCCTACCACAGCGCAACTCAGGAAGACCACCAGCCCCTCACCCAATAAGAGACTCTTACCCACCCTCATCTAAACCCTATAAAATGGCACCCCACAAGTTAGTTGGGGGGGAAAGCGTTTTGTTCTGGCAAAACCTTCCTCCCGGCCGGTTTCTCTTGTACCCCAATAAACCTGTTCTCTTATTCCTGATTAGGTCTTGTGCGAGAGTGTAATTCTTTACAGAGGAATCCTAAGGACCCACGTGCTTTCTCCTATCAGTTTCCCCTTATCAAGAGGCTAAACCAGAGGACAGATATGCCTAGAGAGATAAGGGGAACCCAAATTGGACTGAGCTAGCTTCTGATTCCCACTCTTCATTCTGGTCTCCCTTACCCCTGGGGAGATAAATTTGGGTGTGGCTGCGGCCTTTGTGTCCTGAAGAGAGATCCCCCCTCACCCAATTCCTCCAGTCATTGACAGTGGGGGATGGTCCTCCCTCACTAAAGGAACTTTCCACAGTCCTCCCCCCATCAGTCCTCTATAAAAGTACCTACCAGTCTTCTGCTTGAGGAGATTGGTACTTCTGAGCCATGTGCTTTGTGCCTATCTCCCCAAGAGAAGTCCAAGGATTTCTTTCATGGTTTCCCTTCCCCCACCCTTCCCTTCCCTTGCCCCTAAATAAACTTCCACCTTATTCTAACTGCTTTTGTGTGCAAAAGGGTGTAATTCTTTAAAGAGGAATTCCTAAGAACCCCTACCCTAACCCACCCCTACCCCATTTTCCCCCATTACAAGGGGATGGCTGCAGGTTTTTTATGGACCATATGTGGCCACTCCAACAGGTCCTGGAAAGCATGGCTACCGGGTTTTGTTTTCAAATCATGTACCACATGATTGCAAATACTAGTAGAATTCAAGTCTGACCCACAACACTGATGGCCACAGTGGGGTCATTATTTTTGAGTTTAGTCTTGATTCTGCCAGCTAAAGGCCCTGAGTGGGACTTTGCTTTTTTCTTTCTCTTTTTTCATTGGCATTTTGAATCAATTAAGCGAGAATCTAAATCTGAACCCTCCTCCCTTTCTTAAAAAAAAAAAGGGGGGGGGAGGAAACTAGGATTTTTGATAGGACATTTTGTCCCTCAGAAAAAGGTCTAAATTTAAAAAAAAAAAGACCAATTGATCTGGTTCAAATTAATAGGTCTTTGAGGATAGAGAACTTAATTTGTGCATGCTAAATTATCTTAAGAATCTTTACCAATATTGTTTTTTTGTCTGTCCTTGTACAATGCTATTTGTGTTAAAATGTTCTATATGTGTATGTGTGTCCCTTGCTATTCAAGCTGAGTCCTTTATCTTGCACTATGTTAGCAATCCTCTTTGTCAATCAAAGTAGAATTGTCAGAAAGATAATTTACACAGAAACAGTTAGACTATAGCTTGATTTAATTTTTACCTGTTTTTAAGAAATTTGTTCAAACTTTAGTTGAGAATTGATCTTCAATATTAGTTTATATCCAGATTTTATGAATCCCAAAATCAAGGTTAATCAGATTCTTTTTAAATTTGGGGAACTATCTGGCTTCTCAAGTCACCAGTGTTTATCACCAGGTAAAAATGAGTTTATTGATAATAATGGTCTGATACTGAAATGCTAATAGATGGGCTTCAGATAAATTGAGAATTTTACTATTTAGGAATAGTTCCAGTTGTAACTGAATTTATTCATCCTATTTTAAGGTTTATTTTGAGATTTGCATTAAGATAAATTGTTTAAAAATTTGGATCTGGAAATTTGTTAATTGCATGATCTTAAAGCAAGTTACTTCAGTTTATCAATCTAATGTGGATATTCGATAATTATAGAGTATTCTTTTGGGCTATAAATTGTCATAGATGCAACTGTTAAAAGAATGTCAAGTGGGGCAGCTAGGTGGGGCAGTGGATAAAGCACAGGCCCTGGATTCAGGAGGACCTGAGTTCAAATTCTGCCTCAGACACTTAACTAGCTGTGTGACCCTGGGCAAGTCACTTAACCCCAATTGCCTCACAAAAAAAAAAAAAAAAACAAGAATGTCAAATACTTGAAACTGTTTTCTTAGAAATGCAGTATTACTGTGAATTCACAAAGACTTGGTCTCAAAAGTCTGGGTTCAGGTTTTCCCTCTGGATACTCCTTATCTAGGTATAATGACTGTGGGAAAAATAACTTGGCTTCTAGGTGTTAATAACAAGAACAAATTTTT
Source organism: Dromiciops gliroides (assembly GCF_019393635.1). Classification (NCBI taxonomy): domain Eukaryota; kingdom Metazoa; phylum Chordata; class Mammalia; order Microbiotheria; family Microbiotheriidae; genus Dromiciops; species Dromiciops gliroides. Next base: position 517,820,697 of record NC_057863.1, read on the forward strand.
AAATTCTGAAAACTGGAGGTTTCCCTAATATGACAGAGAAATTTGTTCCATTTAGCAGTAGTGCTGTTTCATAGCTTTTCTCAATAACTGTTATTGTTATTAACACCAGACTTTGAAATAATTACACACATTAATATGGTGTGGTACTTAATAACTTTGTTTTAACATCACAGGTATTTCAAGTTCTCATACCCCTAGCAATTCAAATATTATGGCTTTGTATGTTTAATAACTTTTAATTGATAGATGTTTGAGTAAGTTTTATTTCAAAATAGTATATTCAACTGGAATTTGTTTTACTATCTGGTATTTTTGTTCAAACATTTATGATTTAATCTTTTTCCCTTTTTCCCTTTGCCTAGATTACAAACTTCTATAGCATTCATCTACCTTTTAAATGTTGTCCTAACTGTTAATGGTATTTTTAGGCAAAAAGTGAATATCAGAGCCAACCTTAATGAGGTTTTTTGCTGAAGGATATGATTACTGTTACAATTAATTTTTTTTTTTTTTTGGTGAGGCTATTGGGGTTAAGTGACTTGCCCAGGGTCACACAGCTAGTAAGTGTCAAGTGTCTGAGGCCGGATTTGAACTCAGGTCCTCCTGAATCCAGGGCCGGTGCTTTATCCACTCTGCCACCTACCTGCCCCTACAATTAATTTCTAATGAAAATGTAAAAAGATGCATCTCCCCACCTTCTAGGCCATGACTTTCACCAGATATATAGAACTCTATTTAATTCTCTCCCAATAATGATATCCAGCTCTCCCTCTTTCTAAAAAGCTCTCTACTTTCCCCCATACCCTTACAGCTCCTGTCTTAATCTGCTCTTCCCCACCCCTGGAAGAAGTCCCATTCTCCCATCCTCCCCATGGGCATTTAACTCTTCTGAGGTTGGAAAGGTTCTTGGTGCCTCTCCAATCCAGATTCAGTTGGCTCCCTCTAAACCTTTTCCTTGAATCTCACTCTATCACCTTTCCACAGGCAATTAGGAGCACTAGGCTTCTTATTAAGGACTACTTATCCTCTGGTCTTTTAGTTCCCTGCACTAGGTTCTGATCCTTCCTGTTTGTGAGCTCATATGACTGTTTGTCCAAGGCCTGAGCAGTTATTTCTAGAACATCTGTGGTCCCTAATACCTATACTCCTGGATATAATTCCCCATGATTCCACTCTTTTCACCTTGATTTCTTTTTCAGTGGGTCTTTTGTTGTGAATTTGTCAGTTTTTGCTTTTTACTTTAACTTTACCTGGGAAAGTCTACAGTACACTTGGGCTGTTCTGCCTCAGAGAGCCCCTTCTACTTTTCACAAATTTTAAAAGCAGACCTTGCTGACATTAAATTTCCTATAGGCTCCACCCTCTCCAGTATGTGAATGAGTTAGTTATTCCTTTGCTCCCTGGATCTCCAATTTTCAAAAACTGACTCCATTTTTTCTCACCTCATGCCATAAAGTATCTTGCTCTCAGGTTTTAAGTTTTTAGGACATCTGATATTAGCCAATAGTCTCTCCTGAAGGATTAGAGATCTCTCTACTATCCAAAACTGAGATAGAAAGCCTGGATTATTCCTGGTACATTGATGGTTCCTGTCTCAAATGATGTTGGGTATACTATCACCAACACAGAAGAGGTCATTTGACTCCTTCCTTTGGCTCTTCAGCACAACAGGCTGAATTTGAAACCCTAACTTGAGCTTGTGAATTAGCAAAAGGAAAACTAGTGAATATGTTTACACAGATAGCAGGTATGTGTTGGGGATTTGAGGATGTTATGGAAATATAAAGGGTTCCTGATGTTCTCTGGCAGTCCTAAATATTTAGAGATTGCTTGACTCCCTTTTGTTGCTAGCAGCGGTGCTTGTTAAAATGCCAGGACACTCCCATGAAGATTTTCCCCATGCTATCCCTATTAGTCTATCTTCCATTATATGCCCTGGACCTGGCCCCAAGTTAATATTGATCCCAGCAAAGCTTGCTGTAATCCAAAGGACCATGTCCAACTTCATCCAAGACAGGCTAAGACTAGAAGGGTGTAAAAAAAAAAAAAAAGGATAAAACTCTGGGCTCTGGTATGAGTCAAATGGGTGCCGAATCCTCCCTAACTCTTTCCATTGACCTATGATGGAATACCTTCACGTTTTAATGTTACTGGAGTCCTGACAAACTGCTTAGTTTAGGCTGCAAATATTGGTGGTAAAATTGACGTGACCTGCATATGACATTTATGTACAATGTGTCTTAAATATAATGTAAGCAAGCCCATAAAACTTACCCCTAGGAAATTCCTTTACCCCTTTTGGTAAACATTCTCTTTCACCTTTTGAAATCATCTCTGGGTGTCCTATGACTCCCTCTCCATAAAGGCCTCCCTTCTGTCCTATTATAAAGGCCTCACCCACACTCTTCATCACCTTAATCATCTTGTCTCCCAGTCATCTTCTAGAGGCTAGACCTTAATTCAGTCTAACCTACAGTTGGAACCTGGAGACGGGATCTATTGGAAAAGGATCCCCTACCAAGTGTCGCTGACTAACCCCTTGGCTGAAAGAATTAACAGCTGGATTTACTTATCACATCTGAAGAAGACTCCAACCCCTGAATGGATGGCCAGACACACCAAGCTTCGCCTGACCAGGAAAAAGAAGCAGAGGACATATGTGTAGATTACTTAGTCCCAAGATATCTGGACATGGCCTGAGAATCCTATTTCATGGCCCAACACTATTTTTAGTCATCAAGGAATTTGTCTTGACCAAGAGGAGGGAATGAGAACTGCAAAATTTACTGAGAATTGATTCCCCACCCAGTCCCCTTTTCCCCAGACAAATGAATTGCCTTGGGCTGACCAGTCTTTGTCATTTCCAGACTCTTGACCTCTTAAGGATCTCCCCCAAGCAAACTATCCCCTCCCAAAGATTCCCAAGCTTACTTCCTGGACTTTAGATTATTATGTAAAAAGATTAATTTACATTAAATAGTTTCTGTCTGTGAGAAACTTACCTTTCCCAAGGATAGTTTCATAGCTCCCTCTGTTCTGTTACCTCATAAAAACCCTATCCTTGTTTTCCATCTTTGGGTATTCTTAGTTTACCAGGAGCTATAGTTCCTCTTCCCCAGATTAAAGACCTTATTTTCTCCTATATTGATTGTTTCCTTAATTTCCAGGTTAACAAATATGAACAAAACCAGAAACTCATATAGACAGATCAGAGAAGCAATCCCCAATTCTCCTACAAGTGAGCACCTAAACAAAACCAGATCAGAGTATTGGTAGGAAAACTAAGCACTGATTTATTTCATCCCAATAACAAGCATGCATGACATGGGGAGAATCTTTCAAAGAAAAATTCTCAAAGGTTTTCCCTTTTGTGACAGCATTTAAACTTTTTTTTTTCTTCACTGGTGATAGGGTAACATCCATTTCATTAGTATACTATAAATCGACCCAAAACAGATACCACAAAGGTAAATCAGTCAAATAATATGTCAGTTTAACAGGTAACTTAAAGTAGATGCTATGATTAGATTATGTGGAAACAAGGAGGGATATTATCAAATTCAGGAAGGTGGGGTTTAGATAGTTGATCAGGAAAACAATAAGATCCCTTTATGGGGAAAGAAGATAGTGAATGGGAATTTTAAAGGACCATTTAAGTTTGTTTATTCTCTTGTGGAAAGTAAATTAGAGACTGTCTGGTTTCAGTTTGAAGTCTTTGTCAAAAGGAATTTTCTTCTATCAATCCAAGGTCTCACAGAATCTACCAGGATAATACTTCAGTTCCTTCAAATCCAGGTGACTTAGATGCTCATTAACCATTTTACTTGTATCTAGATTATTAAATTTGGCATAACACTGATTAACCTTAATTTGGGGGTTCATACAACTTGGATTTAAAATATCCAATATTAGAGATCAATTAGCAATTAAAGTTTAAATAAATGTCTTTAAAACAGGTAAAAAATAAAATCAAGCTATAGTCACTCTCTAACTGCCTCTCTGATTAAAAAAAAATGGCCTTTCTGACAATTCTGCTTTGAGTGGCAGAGAGGATTGTTGAATGCAAGATAAGGGACTTAGCTTGAACAAAAAGGGACACACACACATATTTTAATACATATGCAGAACATTGTACAAGGACAGACACAAAAACAGTAAACAGTAATGGTAAAAATTCTTGAGATAATTTAGCATGCACAAATTAAATCCTCAAAGACCAATTATTTTGAGTCAGGTCAATTGGTCTCTTTCTTTCTTAAAAAAAATTAGAGACCTTTTCCTGAGGGACAAAAATCCTATCAAAAATCTTATTTTCTTTCTCTTTTTTTTTTTTGGACTCTATTTTCTAGAAGTGAGGAGGGTTCAGATTCAAAGTCTTGCTAAGTTGATTCAAAATGCCATCGAAAAGAGAAAAAGAAAAAAAAAATCCCACTCCAGGGTCTTTAATTTTGGGGCTGGCAGAATCAAGACTAAACTCAAAAAAGGAGAGGGACCCCACTGTGGCCATCAGTATTGTGGGTCAGGCTTGAATTCTGCTAATTTTCCAAGTACTTGCAATCATTTAGTATATGATTTGAAAACAAAACCTGGTAGCTGTCCTTTCGGGAAACAAACTGCAGCCATCCCCTTTTGGGGGACCTGTCAGAACAGACCCAAGTTACCAAGTTATCCATGCATATAACCAGACCCCTGATCAAAGAGTTTTTAGGAACTCAAGTGGAAAAATGACCCTTACCCAGGCCAAGCCTCTGAATTTTGAGTCCAGATTGGAAGACAAAAGATTCTTTCTGTTGCCAAGTGTCCAGAGGTCAAAAATGGTGGCTGGCTGGACAGGGAGTCTTCAAATCCCAGAAAGAGCCCCCACATGTTAACCTGGAAATTAATGAAATCATCGATATAGGAGAAATAAGGTCTTTAATCAGGGCAGAGGAGCCATAACTCTGGATATCACAAAGCAAGATGCTTAGAATACCTAAAGATGGGGACTGAGGACAGGGTTTCTGTGGGGTAACAGAACTGAGGGAGTGGTGAGACTGCCCTTGGGAAAAGTAAGTTTCTCACAGACAGAAACTACTTCATGTAAATGAATCTTTTTACATAATAACCTAAACTCCGGGGAAAGTAAGCTTGGGAATCTTTGGGAGGAGAGAGTTTGTTTGGAGGAGATCCATAAATCAATCAAGAGTCTGGAATTGACCAAGATTGGTCAGCCCCAGGCAAGTCATTGGGTTGGGAATGGGGAAAAGGTGAGGATCAGTCTGTTCTCAGTAAATTGTCTTTATCAATATTATGTAATTATACATTAAGTTTATATATATGATTACATTTATACTTTTTAACCCATTAAAATGTAACCTGCTCACAACACAGCATCTAACATATAATAGGCAGTATTTTTATCTAATCTTCTAGTAGGTGTTTCAGACTTATTCACTGGCTAAAATGAATAAAAGGGAATTCGTGTAAGGACAGTTAAAACTTTTAAAAACCACCAATTCATTGAGGATACTACAATATAATTCAAACAATCACTCTAACTATTGGACTAAGATGATTTTTGGTTGTGAAATTTAGATTATCCTGATTTACACAGAATCATTGTTGTTGATAAGTAGCTCAAATCACAATGGAGAATTCATTGTGGGGGGAGGGGAGATAGAGTGGACTTCCAAATAGCTGGAAGGATCATGCCTTGAGGAAATGGATCTTAAATCAATCACCAAGAATTGATTAAGCACCTGCTATGTGCCTCATATTTTGCTAATCAATGGCTGGGGATACAAAAGAAATAAAAATACAAGTGGAAAGGGTGAAGAATAACAAATAAATAGATCTCAGATTGCAATAAAATCTATTAAGAAAAAATGATAATACTAAAACAAAAATAAAGAACAAAAAACAAACCAAAAAAGAAAAAAAAACCCTTGGAGCCATGATTTTTTGTGTGTTGGGCGGGGCAGGGCTGTGAGGGTTAAATGACTTGCCCAGGGTCACACAGCTAGTAAGTGTCAAGTGTCTGAAGCTGGATTTGAACTCAGGTCCTCCTGAATCCAGGTCTATTGCTTTATCCACTGTGCCACCTAGCTGCCCCTGAGCAATGATTTTTTACTTAGGATCCACTACTCTGCTAGGAATATAGCAATGATTTCACATGAAAACTGGTAGGTGTGGATTTAATCTGTATTTCAATCAAATTAGTTTAGTTTATAATCTGATTTATTTGATTTTAAGCATTAAAAAAATCATTCTGAGAAAAGGTCCTTTGACTTCACTAGGCTGGCAAAAGGAGTCCATGACACAAATTAAGGTTGACCTAGAGCAAGACCTCTAATACCACTTAAGCAGATCACTTTTGGGGAGGGGGGATCAAAATCTATGGGAGACTATTGACAATAGTCAATAGGGACAATAAGGGGTGCATAAAGTGTAGTCTGCAACAAGGTGCTGTGAGGAGAGGTATTGTTAATGATAAGGGGAAACCGATAGGAGAAAGCACATGGGTCCTTAGGATTCCTCTGTAAAGAATTACACTCTCGCACAAGACCTAATCAGGAATAAGAGAACAGGTTTATTGGGGTACAAGAGAAACCGGCCGGGAGGAAGGTTTTGCCAGAACAAAACGCTTTCCCCCCAACTGACTTGTGGGGTGCCATTTTATAGGGTTTAGATGGGGGGGTGGGTAAGAGTCTCTTATTGGGTGAGGGGCTGGTGGTCTTCCTGAGTTGCGCTGTGGTAGGAAGAATCCCTCGTGAGAGATCTGGTGGTGGGTGTCAACTTTGTCCTGATGGGTCTAAGCAGTCTGCTGATGGGCAGCTCCAGGTGGTCTTCTCCTGGATTACCTCATCCAGATGCTTAGGAGGACTGGAATGTGGGGTGATGGTCCTGGAGCATGCTCAGTTCAATCTGTGCCGCTTATCTCCGTTAGGTGAGTGTGTGTGTCCTTGATTGTGTTCAAGGAGAGGCCTACTTGATTTCAAGGGAAAACCCCTGAGGTTTCAAGGAAAAAGTTCCTTGAACCCCCCAGAGAATTGTTGGGGTGACCAGGGCGCATAATCCTCCCATGACATTAACATCTAAGTCCTACTGAGATTTTTTGGTAAGATTTTTAAGAAGCATGGAGGTGTTATGGGGGAAATTGATGGGGGTTTGGGTAGGGGTTCTTAGGAATTCCTCTTTAAAGAATTACACCCTCTTGTACACAAATCCAATTAGAATAAAATAATAGTTTATTTAGGTGCTAGGGAAAGGAAAGCAAGAGAGAAGTATTTGGACTTCTCATGGGGAGAAAGCATGGCACTTGTCTCTTTAGGTGTGTCTGTCCTTTGGTTTAGTTTCTCAAGGAGAAGGTTCTTTGATTTACTCCCAAAAACTTCTGAGGTATCCAGGGCTCATAACAGAGGAATGGAAACTACATATTATTTTCCAAAGTCTAGTCTTTAAGCACATTCAAGGTAGTCTTTGGGCTACAGAGATTTAAAGTATAAGAGAGATATGCTGGTTGTGTTTTTTTGAAAGTCACAGTCAAAAAAAAAAAAAGGAAAAATAGTCTTCATTGAGGGGTTTGTGTTGCTAGAAATTAATGAACGGATATCTAGTAGACTGTTCTTAATGGATATCTCATACTTCTATTTGATTTTCTGCCATTTGTGCTCCCTTTTGACTATAGTTCAAATGATAAGGGTCAAGGTATCAAAAGTGAAGAATCTCCATGAACAGAAGAGTTTGTATTTCCTCTAGTTACCAAATGGGAGTAAGTAACTAACTTTGTAGTCCAGAGTCTCTATTATCTCACAGTTATCCTGGGATTCTTTCCAGACTCTGAATTTCACATATTGCTTTCTACTTCTGCGACACTGTTGAATGAAACAGAGAGAAGGCATCATTTCACAAATTTAAATGGGACTATAGAAATGTGGCTGTAAAGCTTGTCTACCGATGGGATTGATTTATGCCAACTCCTCTTTTTTGGCTCCACATTGGAAATGGGAAATCATGCTACTCTATTTCAATTTTAACAGCAATGAAGCCCTTAAATTAAAGTCCTGGTTTTAACAGGCCTTAGGTATAAAAACTTTATAAATAATATATCCTCATGACCTTGCTGAAGGAGCTATTTGTTATATTTTTTTTTCACTCACTCTCATGGAACTAAGGCAAATCCAAGCAAGAAACATAAGACCATTTTAAACAAGACAGTTTAGTTCACCATTCAATTAGGTGCCTCATTTGTACAGCCTTCATTGACTAAAATGAATAAAAGGGAATTCACATAATGCCTCCATTAAAATCTTAACAGACTATCAATTTACTGAGGACACTTCTGTATAATTCAACCAAGCATTCTTCCACAAAAGGCATTTTTCTTTAGACCCTTTCTAACTAACAACAATATGTAACTTTCCAAAAAAAAAATTAAGTAAAAAGAGTTCAATAGCAAACTCATTGTTAAAATAAAATAAAATAAAGCAATATAACCAAGTATCTCAGATTAAGTAATCTTCACATCTGTTAAGAATAATAATATTTTATAATGGAGTGACAAGTGTAAGAAAATGGATAGTTGTCTCCTCTCAATGAGGATTTAACAGTCAATTGTGGTAAAAAAAATATGAAAGTTTTTTAACAGTCGGTTAGGATAACTGAAAGACGCCAGTTTTTGAAGGACCACCCTTTCGGGGAGGAGACCAACGGCATGAGCTACGCACGCCAGTCCACCTGCTGCGCACATCAGACTGCCTGCTACGCACTCGACTTCCGGGTGCGAGCTTAAAAGGCAAGGAGAAAACGGAAGTAGGAACTTTTTCCTGCTCTGCTGGTCTCCTGACTGCGCTGCACAGGCTGATGCTGATGAGAGTTCAACTGGGCCCGGCTCGAGGTTAGCAGCAGCACGCGCTTGACACAGTCTCTCTCTCCCCAAAGGTGGCCTTGGGCTTTTGGTGAGTTTTATACGGAATATAGACTAAGGTTAGACTTAAGACGATTTGTATTGTATTTCTACTTTCCTATCCTTCTAGTCAACATCACCTTGTGACTACCATACAATAAAAGCTCTAACTAGAAAACCAGAAGCTTCTTCCATTTACTAGTCTGGGAGATAAATTAAGGGAAAGGTTAAAGAGGGGAGATTTATGATCTAATATCCAATTTTAAATCTCACACAATCATACTCCTCCTGACCTGTTTTAGGACAAAGGTCTCAGATCCCCTCCACCCTGTGAGATTTAAAATTGGATATATGAGCATTAAACTCCCCCTTTTAACTTTTCCCTTATATATATCTCCCAGACCACTAAGAAAAAGAAGCCTCTGAGCTTTAATCAGTGAGGGATTAGTTTTTATTATTTGGGAATTAATTAGACAACAAAAGGTGATACCAATTAGGGAAATAGGAAAGTAGAAATACAAATGAATAATCTTAGATTAAAGCTTAGTCTATATTCCTTTATAAAATTCACCAAATCCCAAACTGCCTGCCAGGCTGAGAACCAGCACACGCGTGCCACCACGGCTAAGTTAAAAAAAAAAAAAAACAGAGAGACCCACTTCCGTTCCTTCTAAGTTTTTAAACTGCCATCCCAGAAGTTGGTGCCCTAGGACACGGCGTGCTTGGCCAGCTCTCCGGGCAGCAGCAGGCACAGGGCTGTTTGTCGCAGTCTCCTCCCCAAAAGGGCCGTCCTTCAAAAGCCGCATCAGTAGCATGCGCTCAACTCTCAAATGATTCAGCTAAAACTTCTGTTTTTTTAACCACATCCCCCTCTGGCTAACAAAATCACATGGTTCAAGGAGCTCTGGTCTCAATAAGGTCTGCTCCGGAGTTGTGTCCATATAAGGAAGAATAAGGTCCACTCCTGAGTTATGCCAATATAAGGAAGAGAGATGGGAATACTGCTTTCCGATTAGCTAGTTTTTGCATGTAGATTGTAACCCTTGAGTAATCAGACCAATGATGAAAAAGGGGAGGGTCCATTCGCATTAGGGACTAGGGTTTAAAACAGGGCCTGTGAGCTCCCTTTCTTTGCACCCACTAGCTGCATACTAGGGTGCCTCCTCACAAGAAGGAAATAAAAGAGCCTTTGTCACATCTCTGCTGAGTTCCTGAGAATTACTGAGAAAAGGATTGTTTTCCCTCACAACAAGTCATAACACAATTCTGTCTCTGACACCGTAGAGTAAAAAAGGTCTTTGACCTCTGTATCAGTCTGCTCATCCTTCAAATGGGTATGAAAATACTCGTACTACATCTCATATAAAATTGTTGCAAGGAAAGATCATTGTAAACTCTTTATAAACTGCATATAACTATAGCTTGATACTGACTATATTTCCTCCCCCAAACTGGCTATTTTATTACCTGATGCTTGGACTACTACAAAATCCTCCTAATTAGTCTCCTGTCTTACATTTTTTGCCTTCCTCAAATCACTTTCATAGAGCTGGCAAAATTATGTCTCTAAGGAACAGGATCTGATTATGCTACTCCTGTCATCCAAAAACTACAGTGATTTTACTGCTGATGGGATTGAATTCAGAGACTGGCAATGAAAGTCTTCCCCAAGCCTCCTTTTACCTACTTCTTCAGTTCAGTTCTGTTCTGTTTTGTTTTCATATTACTTCTCATTATGGAGATTCTCTTCTATCCAAACTACTGCTGGCTATTCCTTGACATCAATATTCCAACCTCTGGTAATGTATTTGTATTTTTCCAATCATTAACCATGCCTTAAGTGTACTCCCTCTTTATCTTCAACCTTCAAAAGCCTAATTTTCCTGCCTGAATGTTCAACTCAAGTTTTTCAACTTCTAATAAAGTTCCACTTCACTAATCCTATTAGGTATTAGTACTCTCTCCTTCCTCAATTTTCCTTTTATATATATTTTTAACATGTAACCTCCATTTGGTTCAAAATAGTAGCCCATATTTTTACATAAAGAGCTTAAAGTTTGCAAAATACTTTACATATGTCCTCTCATTGGATTGTACCATCACTCCCTTTGAGTTAAAACCTACTATTTTATCTCCATTTTATATGTGAGATAACTGAAGCTCAAAAACATTAATTGACTTGCCTGGGTTCATACACCTAGTATGTCCACAACAAAATTTGAACCCATTTATTCCTTGACTTCAAATCCAATATTCTGTACACTACTCTTTAATTCAGGGACTATTTTGATTTTGTCTTTTTATCTGAAGTGACTATCATGGTGCCACAAGTACTTAATATTTGTTGAAATGAATTGAAAATGTGAATATAGGCAAAGCATTAAAAGACAAAATATATTATATAATATATACTCCTACTGTTCCATCACATGTAGGGTATCTTTTAAAAATAAATGATGATGAATTTACATTAACTAAACCATAGTCTTCACTAGTAACTCCTGTAAATGACACTTCATATTTACCCAGTGGTTCATTAACAATAGGGGTATAGAAAAGTATAAGGCTAACTACCTTTCATAGAGATTAATTAAAAGCCCAACTTTGGGCTCAGATACTAAGCACCTGAGTCCACATCTCCACTAATCAAAGTAATCAGGATGAAGCACCATCAGATTTAGGTAAATTCTCTCCCCATTTTTTTAATTATCTTTTCTGTAGAAAGAGTCTTTACCATTCCTGAATTCTCTTCAGGCTTTGACACTTTCTTCTTGTTGAGACTCTCTTCTCTCTAGCTTTTTATGGCATCCTCCTCTCTTCCTCTCCTAATTTTCCATCTACCTGTCTGGTCACTCCTTTTTAGATTTCTTTGCTGGATCTTGATCCTGGTCACATCTGCTAAACACTAATGTCCCCCAGTGCTCTGTACTGAGATATTTTCTCTTCTCGCACTATACTATTTCATTTAGTGATCTCATCAGCTTACATAGGTTCAATTATCATCTCTATGCTAATAATTCTCAAATGTATTAGGTCAAGTCCTAATATAGCTCCTGACCTCCAGTCTCACAGCTCTAACTTCCCATTGGATATCTCAAAGTAGATGTTTCAAACTTAACATCTCCATAACTTATCTTCCCTTCCAAACTCATCTTTTTCTAAATCTTCTATTATCAAATTTCTACCTGTTCCAGCCCAATCTCCACTAGCTATGACTTTTATAAAATGCAAGGCTGGCCATGTTACACAAAACCTACCCTCTGCCTTCACTCAATAAAGCCCAGTAGTTTTCGGTTACCTCCATGAACAAATATAAAATCCTCTGTTTGGATTTTAAACCCTTCATAACCTATATTATTCCTACCTTTCCATTCTTCTTTCCAACTTACTATCTTTCACACACTGTGTGTGAAAATACACTCCTTGTCCCTACCCACATGACAACTACAAGTATGCTGATTTAAATCAAAGCTCCTTCCAACATGGAATTTACCAGGACCTAGGTGTTCTGTAATATAAATAGTTAGTCCTCCTTAGTACATAAAATTCATACACAGAAACTCTAATCAAGGACTCTGCTCACTCTTAGCATGACAGCTGAATAATGAAATTTAATGGGAACTGGAATTCCATAATAGATAACATTTATATAGCATTTGCCATGTGTCAGGTACTTTGCTAAGGAATTTATCTCATTTAATTTTCATAACTCTGGAAGGTAGATGCTATTATTATCCCCATTTTACAGATGAGGAAACAGAGGCAAAGAGTGATTAAGCAATTTGCCCTAGATCATATAGTTGTTAAGTGTCTGAGTTCAAATTTTAACTCAGATCTTTCTGACTCCAGGCCAGCTACTCCACTGCATCACCTAGCTGACTAGTTCAAGAGGGTTTGTGGCTTGGCTGGTCATTCTCAGGAACCTCTGGTTTTATCTGAGCTCATCACTGAGTACGAATAATGGAAACTAAAACTCATACAAGTAAGTCACAATTTCACCATTTTTCTTGGATCTTTTATAACAAGAACAAGGCATTACAATTTATTTGTGACTGCTTTGTCTCTCCTCTCCTCCTCAGTTCCTATTCCCAACTCCAGCCCCGATTTCTGGATTGTAGGGTGGCTCAGGAGAGGAAACAGTGAAAATGAGGGATTGTTATCCATTTATTAATTCCCTCAACAAATATTTATTTAATACCTAGACAGTCAACCAGTTTATAAGTACTTATTTAACACCTACTATGTGCTAGGTGGCAGTTAGGTGGCCTAGTGGATAGAGCTCCAGCTCTGAAATCAGGAATATTTGGCTCCCAATCTGGCCTCAGACAATTACTATCTGTGTGACCCTGGACAAGTCACTTAACTCTGTTTGTCTCAGTGTCCTCATCTATAATATGAGCTAGAGAAGGAAATGGCAAACCACTCCAAAATCTTTGCCAAAAAACCCTAAATGGATTCATGTCACAAATGAAAAATGACTGAACAACAACAATAAACATATTAAAATTACTTCATTTTCATTTTAAAAATTATTTTAATAATGTTGCTGTGTATGTGACTATAGATACAAGTTTAGAGCACTTCTGATTTTCAGTTCATGTGTTTCATTGATCTTGGAATAATGCATACCAAGTTTATCATCCACAATGTTTCTCATCATTTAACAGTTATGAAAGCTGTTTAACACTGACTTGCTGTTGTTACATTTCTTTCCTTTGTTCATCTACTATGATTATCTCACTCTAACTTTCCCTGTACAAAGACCCAAATTCCAGTGATGCCTATTCCACTAAGATGCTGTTCAATCTTAATACAAAAAAACAAAAAACACACAAAAAAGCTAGATCAACTTCTCTGTGTCATTGTTTTCTCATCTGGAAAATGACAAATTCATTTAAAATCATGCATTTCTAAAGTTTCTACTGGGTTACAGACTAGTGGCCATTAGAAATAAGAAGGCTAGGCAGCTAGGTGATGCAGTAGATAGAGGACTGAGTCTAGAGTCAAGAATACTCACCTCCTGAATAAAAATCTGGCTTCAGATACTTAGATGTGTGACCCTTTCTAAGTCACTTAACTGTTTGCCTCAGTTTGCTCATCTGTAAACCACTTTAAAATAAGAAAATGCATTAAAGATCTGGGAGTTAACTTATACAGATACATACAATATCTACCTCTATCTCTACCTCTACCTCTACCTCTACCTCTACCTCTACCTCTACCTCTACCTCTACCTCTACCTCTACCTCTACCTCTACCTCTACCTCTACCTCTACCTCTACCTCTATCTCTATCTCTATCTCTATCTCTATCTCTATCTCTATCTCTATCTCTATCTCTATCTCTATCATCTCTATATCTCTATCTTTATGTCTATGTCTATTTCTATTGATAGCTATATCAATATCTGAAGTCAGGAGGACTGTGGAGTGGGAAGGAGACAACACAAATATTTATAGGGATCAAAAAGACTTCCCGTATGAAATGGCATCATAGCTGTTGTTTATTTTTAAGAGCCAAGATTTATAAAAAGTGGAAGAAAAGTGTATTTTCACAGAATTCTGTCAATAACTTAAAAATTCATTATAAATGTAAATTATTACCAACTTTATCATTATTCTTTTATAACAGAGGACATAATGTGCTATTTCTAACTTATTTATTGCTAATAATAATTGAATATTTATTCTTTACTAATTATAATCTTACATAAAGATAGCAGGGTTTAGGGGATAAAGATCTGATCTCCGAGTCAAAAAAGCTTATTTCAAGTCCTTCCTATTACATATATTGGCTGTAAGACCTTGGACAAGTCCATTAAAGTCTCAATGGTGACTCTCCAAGACTGTAAATTGCAAAATTCTTTATTGAACTTTTATAGTGCATATTTCCATACCACGAGTTTTCTATATAGGTAAAATTGCAGGTCTTAACCAATTTGGTGGGCAGTGGGAGGAACCCTGAGCTATTGAATGTAGTTGTTTGCAGAAGATGTATTTTTGCTCCTGGTTTTGCATAGAAATTTATTTTGTCTGACTTTATGTATCTCTTGAACATATGCTTATGAAAGCATTTTACAAATGATGGAAAGGGTGAAAGTCTCACATCTCAGAATTATGGCCCACAATTCCTTCTCAGTTTAGATATCAGGACTGAAAGTTTATGAAATAAAGAAGAGCAATCAAATTGATTTAAATGATCTTCATTTGTTTAAGGATTTTTCCCAATTAAAATACATTTTTAGAAACTATAATAAGCATGCAGAGAAGAAAGCGCTTTTTTTTGTCTCTTTAATAACTATTTACCCAGCATCTGCCTGTCATCAATTCTAATCCCTTGCCACACCCTTTCTTGTACTGAGCTGCCATTAATTTTAATTTGTGGGTAGGAGAATCAAGTAGTCAATTGTAAATTGTTGTAATTATTGTTATTTGTTATGTATATTGTTTTAATTCTTTCTGTGATTAAACATTTATTAAAGCTAAACCATATGGCATGCCACCTACTACAAATAATCAAATGTTTTGATACATCTCAAAAGCAGATTTTTTACTTTTTTTTTTTGCAAATCTCCAAATCTCTCTTTTCCCTAACTTTCCTATTACTGTGGAGGGTACTACTATCTTCCCAATGACCCAGGCTTACATCCTAGATGTTAATCTCAACTCCTCATGCTCTCACCCCTCTTCATGTATTGTGTTTCCAAGTCCTCTTGATTCTACCTTAACAATATTTCTCATACATCATACTTTGGCTCCTCTAACACTGACACAATGCTGACGGAGTCCCTCATCATCTCATAAATGAACTATTAATACAGCTTTTTGATTGGTCCTCCTTTCTCAAATCTCTCCCCAATACAGTTCATTGTCCAATTAGCTATCAAACTCTTCTCCCTAAACTAGAGTAGTGACCATGTATTCCACTAACTTCAATTTATTAACTCCAAGAGTTTATAAGCACTTCCAGTGTTAAATATAAAATCCTCAAATACTTGCTAGCTGTGTGACTCTGGGAAAGTTCCTTAACTCTGTCTGTCTCTGTTTCTTTATCTGTAAAATGAACCGGAGAAGGAAATGGCAAACCACTCCAGTACCCTTGCCAAGGAAACTCCAAAGGGGGTCATGAAGAGTCAGATGTAACTGAAAAATGACAAGACAACAACAAGGGAAGAAAGAAACCTTAAATACAATCTAGTTCTCTTTCTGGACATGAGTGAGGAACTTAGAAAGTTCATGGAACTTCAAAAGATAGTATGATGATTAAAATATGAGAGGAATGGCTTCTGGTTAATATAATAATTTTACTAACAAGACAGCTTATTTTATTAATAAATTTTAAATAAATTGAATATATAAATATATTAAATATAGATACATTAAATAAAATTATATCTATAATATATGTTGTATATTATGGGATATAAAACAAATTACATATAAATATAAATAAAATAAATTATTTATAAATTACTAAATTAAAAAATAAATTGGCCATTTTATTAATAGGCCAGATTATTAATAAAAAGAGGTCAACTGACCATCTCTCTTAGACCAAAGACTCCAAATGGCAGTAGGGTCTCAGTTCATCTACCTTTCCAATTGTAGGAAGTATATTGCATAGCAATCAAATCTAATTGCTTAACAACAATTAAATATAATTGGTTGACATAATTTGGATTGTGTTACATTAAAATGAAATCTAGGGATATGTGACTCAGGCCACTTAAATTGAAATCAGAGTAGTAATGTGGCTCTTTTATCCAACATAATTTCCATATAGGTGTGGTTGTGCAGGCCAAATCTCACCAGTAGGCTTTCAGCTATTTAGACAAAAGATTTTCTCCACCCAAGACTCCTTTGTAAGATTGACTTGGACTTGACCCAGATGAAGAGATTTGATGGAATCTCTCAAGGAGAACTTGCCTTGGGGGGGGGGGTGGGGGGGTGCAGGGACTAAGAAAGAAAGAGAGATCACTGGGTCCCCCAAGATATAGATATAGATTATTCATAATTATTTCTCAAATAGTTCATGTTAGCTATAACCTTCCTACTTTTCACCTTTCTCCAAAGATTAAAAGTGGTGATATTGGGGGGCAGCTAGGTGGCACAGTGCATAGAGCACCGGCCCTGGATTCAGGAGGACCTGAGTTCAAATCCAACCTCAGACACTTAACATTTACTAGCTGTGTGATCCCGGGCAAGTCACTTAACCCCAATTGCCTCACCCAAAAAAAAAAAAAGTGGTTATATTGGATGAAATAGGACTGTCAACTTATAGTCAAAATCTTAGCCCTCAGCACTATAAGAATACTTCCTTCCATTTCTGTCACTAATAATAATTACCATTACCACCACCACCACTATGATTGTCTTCATTATCATCAATTGCAGCAGCAGCAATATTATCAGATTTATGGTATATCATTAGTAGCCCAGATATCACTCACCTCATAAATAAAGCCCTACTCCAGTTTCTCTTTGTAGCCTGCAGTTTCCCCTAGGTTTCTAAAGATGATTCTAGAAACATGTATATTCTAATAGGTGCTATCATGCTAGATTAATTTTGAGTATGTCCAGAGCAACAAACTTAATCCACTTTATGAAGAACAGTCCAACTACTATAGAGGGTCTTATCACCAATAGACTGTGTAAACTATACTTAAATCTTTTCCCATGGCAGCAGAAAAATACAGAACAGCCTTTAGTAATAACAGTGGCAAGTGGAGTAAATGAGATAAGTGGGTGCTAAGAATTATGCAGATTTTAGGCCATCTATACCATTTGACTTTGTTATTGTTATTTTAAATGTGAGGTCCTTATCCAATAATTAATGTGTGAGCATTGCCAGAATCATATCATCAGTATAAAAAAAGTCAAAAGAAAGAAGTTTCATGCAAATGGAAGGATGGGTCACAGGAACCCTTTAGAGAGACAAAGAAACAGGCAGAGTTTGATTTATCATACATCCAGAAGTGACAAGAAACCTTATTTCAAAGAATATTTGCTCATCTCTTACCATAGGACTGCTAAGTACTTGCAAAAACATAACTACAAAAGTAAAAGATTGCAGCTTATGCACCAGTATCCATTTCTGAATATGAAGAGGTACAGGAAATTCTACAAAGTATTCTACAATTCAAATGAAATAACAAATTTATGACTTCGATGAAAAGATGGTAAAAATGTGGAAGGAAGGGGCAGCTAGGTGGTGCAGTGGATAGAGCACCGGCCCTGGAGTCAGGAGTACCTGAGTTCAAATCCGGCCTTAGACACTTAACACTTACTAGCTGTGTGACCCTGGGCAAGTCACTTAACCCCAATTACCTCACTTAAAAAAAAATGTGGAAGGTAACGTGTATATGAGAAAGCATTTTTCTTGGAAAAGGAAAGGGAAAAAAGACAAAGAATTGAAGACTATGCAGAAGTCCCATGCTTTTATTTCACTAACACTTTCTGGCAAAAAAAAAAAGCCACTAAGATATGGTAAGCACCAAATCGCATAATGCACACAAATGAAATAAATTCTATTTTTACAGACAAGGAAATACATTACAGATGTAGATATTTTCATTAAATAATTGATATGTACTTTGAATCTTCTTATTTGTCAGAGCAAATATAAGGGGAGTAGGCAATATAAAAGTAAAAAGTTAGGGGGCAGCTAGGTGGCACAATGGATAAAGCACTGGCTTTGGATTCAGGAGGACCTGAGTTCAAATCCAGCCTCAGACACTTGACATTAGCTGTGCGACCCTGGGCAAGTCACTTAATCCTCATTACTCTAAAAACAAAAAGTAAAAAGTTAGAAAAAAGAAAGCAAGGAAGGAAGGAAGGAAGGTTATTATTAAGTACTTACTAACTAGATGACTCAATAGATAGAACACTTGACCTGAAGTAAGGAAGACCTGAGTTCAAATTCAGCTTCAGGCATGTACCAGCTGTATAACCCTGCTCAAGTCACTTAATTTCTGTTTGCTTTAATATTCTGGAGAATGAAATGGTAAACTGCTCCCATATCTTTGCCAAGAAAACTACATTGACAATATGGTTCATGTAGGCATGAAGAGTTGGACACACTTGAATGACAACTACCAGATGTGCCAAGTATTATGATAAGATCTGGGGAAACAACTATAAGCAAAATATACATCAAGGAACTTGCCTTCTAAAGCTAGACAACATTATACATAAAGAGCTTCAAAGTATGATGGGGATAGGAAATAAGGTAGGTACCCAGTGCTGGGTCATGACTTTGAAGTCTAAGAAGGCAGTAACAGGACCAAAAAAAGGGAATAAAAACAGGAGAGCCTGAACCATTCCACAAAATGGAAACTATAGCAAGAAGTAAAAATGGAAAAGTTGGAGAGAGCTTTACAAAAACAGTAGGTATTTCGGGGTGAAAAGGCAAGGTGGATGTGGGATGCTCCTGCTGAGGGAAGTTTCAGGGTGAGCTAGCCTAAACTTCTTATGAACAACAGTTCTGTCTAAATTGTTTCTTATTAGAAGCCATCTAGCCTATGCTTAAAGACCTATCATGATGTGCAACATACTAACTCCCAAGACTTTCACTTTTAAATTCTACTCTACTCATTCAATTCTAATTGTAATGAAGCATTTATAGGCTATATTAGCAATACTACCCTTGAATAAGAGAGACAAAATATTACTAACAACAGAAGCTATAATGACCCTACAATTTGTCCTAGTATATTGTGCTCAATATTAGGATTTTAGAATTTATGAAAAAATGAAATAGTGTAGTATGCTCTGAGGAGAATGAGCAGAATAGTGAAGAGCTTGGAGACTATAGCTAGTACTAAAGATTGAATGAGGGGCAGCTAGGTGGCGCAATGGATAAGGCACTAGCCTTGGATTCGGGAGGACCTGAGTTCAAACCCAGCCTCAGACACTTACTAGCTGTGTGACCCTGGGCAGGTCACTTAAACCCCATTGCCCTGCAAAAAAAAAAAAAAAAAAAGATTGAATGAAGGAACTGGAAATGTTTAGCCTAGAAATGAGAAGAATATGAAGGGACATGATTACTGTTTTTAGATATGCCTTCGTGAAATGATTCCTGTTGTTCCAGAATCTAGCATGTGTTAAAAGGTTCGATAGATGGAAATCACAAAGGGAAATTTCTTTATGTCTTGATGTAGGAAAAAAAGTGCAAAGGATTAAAGTGGACTCAAGGCAAAACGAGTTACCTTATAAGAAAGTGGGTTCACTCTATATGTATGTCTTCAAGTAGAAACATTTGTTGGGAATGTTGCAGAGCAAATTCTTCATAGGGTAGAAATTAGAATAGACAAGCTCTTAGGTCCCTTCTTACTCTAAAAGTCTATTATTTAAGTTATTACATGCACAGTACTATACCAGATGCTTTGGTGGATTTTTTTTTAAAGAAGAAAATGACATTTTTTTTGCTCTTGAACAAATTAAAATTCTATTATAATTTACCCTTCTTGTTATATACTTTAAACTTATTTTTAAAAGAAAAACAAAATGTAAAAGCAATAGAAATATTCCAAACACTGAGATAGTAATCAGAACTGATAGTCACATAGAACTTTTTAGGTTAAAAAGCAATTTACATAATACAATTTGATCTTCACAACAAAGAAGGTAGTAACTGACATTTGAATCACAATAACTTTCATGGAAACAAACTAAGGAAGATGAAAGAATTTGTCCTTTGTCAGACAGGTTACAAGTGTCAAAAATAACATTTAAATTCAGCTTTTCCCAACTTCTAATCTGTTACATTTTCCACTACAGCATGCTATTTTTCAGTATAGCAAAAGCATTATCATCCAAAAGGAAATGGAAAATTAAGGCATTTACATGTATGTATGCATGTTTATATGTATGTATATGTGCATATGTATGTATATACATGTGTATATGTATATATATAAATGCTCTAATTTTCTATTATATCTCTATCTCTATCTCTATCTCTATCTCCATCTATCTCCACACCCATACCCATATCTATCTATCTATCTATCTATCTATCTATCTATCTATCTATCTATCTATCTATCTATCTATCATCCAAGATCATACCATTCCTAAGTGGTAGATCAGGGACTTGTTAGGTCATGTCATGTCATGACATGTTGTAGATTGTGTTGTTATGGATTATATTATATTGCATTATATTATTTACATTATGGATTGTGTTATATTTGGATTATATTTTGGTTATGTTATGCTATCATATTATATTGCATTACTGTATTATACTATATTATAGTGTATTATGTGACATGATATATTGCATTATATTACATTATATTATATTATGTTGGTCTTTGGCCATGTCAAGTATCAATTTAAAGCATAATAATTTTGCTAAAGATACTGCTTATGTAAGAGGTAGGATGGGGTATTAGATAGGGACACTGCCTTAGAGTCAATCAGTTAGGTCAAGATTTTGCCTCTGACATCTATCTTCTGTGTGACCCCTTTTAGGTCACAATCCTCAGGGCCTCCGTGTAACACTAAAGCAATAAATTGAAGAGCAATTGGAGACCTATTTCTGTAAACTGAGTCTTCTCACCAAGAGTTTTCTTCATCATTTACTGGTGTGATGTACATTTTGCTATAAAACTGTTCACAGAGATTAAAGGAATTCAAATTATACAACAAGCATACATTCCCATTAGTTGTGTGAAAATGTTAATCTAAGGAACAAAAAAAGGAAATGAAATAGAAAATTCAGAATTTTAATGGTAATGCAAAGAGATTTTATGCATTGATGGAACAGAAACATGTCCTCACAGCAAATATGAGACAGCAAAGGACTCAAAAGAAAAGAGAAGGCAGCAATAATGTTTAAAACCAAAAATGAAAAATGAAAGGTGTAATACTTTCATAACCATGTTGTGTTCTGCCATAACATTTTAGAATATTTTAAACTTTATTGTATGGCTTATGACAATGTTTTCCTGGCTTTAAAATTTACTTGGACCTCATTTTCTCATAGGTTTCTTCTGTTATATATTTATCTATCTTGAAATATAATATAAACATACATGCATATATAAACACACATATGTACAAACACATGTATAAAACATATATGTGTGTACATACATACCTAACACTGTACTCTACCCAGGTCCTACAGCATGCACTAGAGGTCCTTCACCATCACTTTTTAATAGTCTTTTCTGAAGCTGTAATTTGATGATAAATAAGTCTTTCTACTTGAATTGCACATAGAAATATATAAGATTTACCTAAAGAAAAATCTTTGTAAAGTATTCTTGAACTCTTCTACTGATGGAGAAAATAATACTTCAGAGTTACTGTCTTTGCTTGTTTCAGGACACTAAAATCTCCAGATTTTTTTTCCCAGAAAAACATGCTTCTCCTTTCTTACATTGAGAGATATTTTTTGAAGTCAGCTGCTAAAATTTATGTTTATCTCCATTAAATTATTTCTAATACACTCAGTGTTCTAGGTTTCTGCTATCCTTTTTATCCTGACTCTTTAATAAAGTATGTTAATCATGTACCACAGTGCCATATCATCTTGAAATAATGTTGATATCTATGGCTTTAATCATTAATAAAATTTTTAAACAGCTTATTGCAAGGAAGGACAGAATTCTGGGGCACTTCACCAGAGCCATCCATCTAAATATATTTGTCTTTCTTTTAAACCATTAAAATATCTTTATTTCTTTTTTAATATATTTGGTTTTCTTTACAGTCTTATGGATTTTATTTTATGCATTTGAAAGCAATATTCTGAGAATAAATTCACAAGCTTTTCCAGATTGCCAAAGGGGACATCACACACACACACACACACACACACACACACACACACACAAGTTTAAGGATTCCTAGCATAAGGAAAGAAAATTTTTTAAAAACCAACAACAGGATAGACTAATGGACAATACCTATGGTTAAAAGGTGAGGCATGGGTGATGCTGCTGCAAAGGAGGCTGAGAATAATTATTCATAAAGGGAGGATAAAGACACTGAGAGTACAGTGTCAAAGGACAATATTTTTTTAAAAAGGAAATATTCAGAAAATAGGGTGGCCAACAATAATAATCAAAACTTACATTTTAGAAATTATAGGTACATTTGGAGGGAAGTTTTAGTCCAGTGGTGGTGATAGAGATGGAGGCCAAATTCCAAGGGATTGAGGTAAGAATGGGGGGTAAGATAGTTGAGGCTATGAATACTGACATTTTTCTATAAAATTGAAAATGAAAGGCACAAAGAGTAAAAGGCCATACTTTGAGGGGATGGTGGGATCAACTGAAGAGTTTATTTGTTTGTGTATTTGAAAAATGTAGAAGAGTGCTGTCATTTACAAACAGAGGAGAAACCCTTGGTTACAGAGAGGTTGAAAATTTGGGGAAGACAGAATGATGGAAGGGTAAAGATGATACAGGAGGTATATATATGAATAGAAATAAGAACAAAGTAGAGAGGTTTGCATAGTTAAAGTTATTAAATATTTATTGATTGACTATCAATGAGATGAGCAATCTCATGTTCATAGAATGGAATAAAGGAGGAAAGAATGCAATATCTGGGTATAGCATTTTAGAATTAAAGAAGAAAGGAAAGATATAACTGATTATTTCATTTTTTTTCCAGTAAAGTACAAAATGAGATCTGTTAATAGGGGGGAAGAACTACTGTAGGTTTTGGTTTTTGTTTGGGTTTTTTTTGTTTGTTTAGTGAGGCAATTGGGGTTAAGTGACTTGCCCAGGGTCACACAGCTAGTAAGTGTTAAGTATCTGAGGCCAGATTTGAACTCAGGTACTCCTGACTCCAGGGCCAGTGCTCTATCCACTGTGCCGCCTAGCTGCCCCTACTGTAGGTTTTTTTAAAAAAAGAAAAGATTAGGAACATTTATCATAGGGAGCCTTATAGTAAGCCAATGAATGAATAGTAAAAGTATAAGCATGTATCAGTCAGTCAATAAATGTTTAAGTGTCTGTTCTGTGCCAGGCACTGTGTTAAGCCCTGATGATACAAAAAGATGCAAAACACAGTTCCTGTCCTCAATGAACTCACAATCTAATTGGGGGTCCAATAAGCCAAAAAAAAATATGAAAAAATGAAATAAGAAAGGAAATAGGAAATAATTGAAAGAGGGAAGGCACCAGGATTAAGAAGAGTTGGGAAAGGCTTTCCTGTAGAATATGAGATTTTCTTTGGGACTTGAAGGAACTTGTGAAGCCAGTAGGCTGAAATGAGTAAGGAGGGTATTCCAGTCTTGGTCAAGGAATAGTTCTGAGGCCTGTGTCACTAAATCAAAGAGTATGTGGCAGAAATTCAAGTATAAGAAGATTGGAAGACAGTGAGGACTTGCTTTTGAAGGGCTTCAACTGCCAAACAAAGAATTTTGCATTTGGTATTGAAAGTGATAGGGAGTGTGAAAATGGATACCTTGATTTGCTTGAATCCTCTCCCCCCACCTCCCGAATTATGCAGGTAAACAGAACTGTATGAGGACTGGCTGCATTGGCTGTCATACTAACAATTATTTGCTGTGACCAAGAGTAAACCTAGCTGAACATACAGAAAATCAGCAGCTCCAAAGCCAATTAAGCTCACAACAGCTTTGAAGTAGATCCTGAGCCATTCAGTGGTTTATGGACCTTCAAGAGACATCCTTAGTTCCAGAGACTCCCCTAATTTTGGTTATAGGGCTTTAGGACAAAACCTGTTTTATGTCCTGTTATCTTATTGTTTGTTCTCAGGCCTTGAACTATCAGGCTGATATGTGTATCAAAAGGCCACATATCTGATACCTGGAATTTCTTACTTCCCCTCCTGTATCTCCTCTTTCTTGGGCATGGGGACTATTTCCCACCTTTCTCCCCAAATTCTCTGCCTCTCTTTGAAATATATATATATATATATATATATATATATATATGAATAAAACTCTTTCCAGCTGAGTTTTGAACATTTAAAAAAAAAATTGTTCCAGCTTGCAAGCTTTTTCTTCTCAGGAAATAAGAAATTATTATTTTTTTCATAATCTGTATAAATTGTGATTGGACTCTGATTCATTCTAGGTCCTCCTTTTTGGGCCTGGATCTTCTTCTGTTTAGTAGTTTACAATGTTTTTTTCTTTAACAGGAGCAACTAGAATTTATTGAGTAGGGGATGACGTGGTCAAACCTTCAACTTAGTAAAATCACATTGGTGGCAAAATGGAAAATAAGGTGAGGTAAGGAGACTTAAAACAGGGTGACCAAGCAAAAGGTTGACCCAACAACAGGTTTTCACAATAGTCCAGGCATGAGGAAATGAGTTCCTGCCCCAGAGTTGTGGCACTGTCAAAGAAGAGAAAGGGATGGGAATATGAAGGAAACATGAAATTGACAGGCCTTGGAAACAGATCAGTTAGTCAAGGTGAGAGAAAATGAAAAGTCATGAGCCTGAGGGACTGAAAAGGTGTTGGCCTTGACAATAATGAGGAAATTAGGAGGTTTAGGGGAAAGGTTATGAACATTGTGAATTCAGGTGAATTTGGGCAATAAAAGTTTGTAATGGACAATGTAAGAACAATGTTAAGACTTCTGCTTTTATTCTGCAGCAATGAGAAAGAGACTAGAAAGTGGCATAGATGTTCTAGTAAATGTTTAACAACCAGCTCTCTGGAAAAAAATATTCAGAGGCACTTCAATTAAACATTTTCTCCATCATTTCTTAAGACTAGACAAAACAATAAATAAAAAGCCCTGATTTGGTATACATGCAGATTTGCAAGTTATAATGGATAATAATAGCATGTAATTCAATGGGTTTTGTGAGGATTAAATGAGATAGCATCTGTAGAACACTTTGCAAACATTTTTTATATGATTATATCCCTATATCAATGTGTTATATCAGTAGCATATAAAAATACAAACATTTTTATATGTGGAAACTGATGCTCAGAAAGATGATTGTTACTTTGTCAATGCTTGTCTATCTAACCATTGGAAGATATAAACTTTTCTCTTTTAAGGGGAGGTTCTTAAACTCATTCGGCCCTGAAATAATGGTTCCCATAGCCACAAAATATTTGTTTGATTAATCGCCTCCCTTGTGTACCCTATTATTCAGGAAGCTAGAACCTAGAGAAAGACCCATATCTGGTGGCTCTACGGGTTCAGGACCCAAATAAATGTTCCTGTCAGGAAGGGCCTTAGGGGACAACTCTGCAAAAGATTCTGCTGATTAACACTTGCCCATATATCTTTACAATAAGATTTATTTCCCTCTGTAACTATAACTTTAAACTTATGGGGGAGGGGGAAAAGGAGAGAATCCAATTCCAGAGCAACACTGCAAGGCTGAAGGGCCAAGGATTCCTCTGTTTCAAATGACCCACACCTATTCTGAATTGGAAAGGAAATCTGCTCCAGTGACTGGATAAAGAAGGTAGACTGCTTCTTCTTTATTGGACATATACCAACATCATGTCAATGCAGAATGGTTAAAATTCTCCTGGCTTTCAAAATGGCATGGTGCCATCTTGTAAAGTCTCTGAAATAAGAGAGGCCTATTGTATATCCTTTTCATTTAAAGTATATGGTGAGGCACGTTTTGCAGAGCCTGCCTATTAGCAGAAAAATGGCTTTGCTGAATGCCCTTACAAATCCTTTCTTCTGGACTCCAAAATAGGTATGGGATTTATTCTCAAAAAAAAAAAAAGAAAAAAAAAGAAAACCTTTTTGGCTCCTCTTTTGGTCTGTCACTTTAGGCTTTGTAAGGGGATTACCACTTACTGGATGACCTGCTGAAACAAAGGACACTGAAGGAGAATTCACATGTCCACTTTCACAATGATGAGTTCTAGGGAGTGCTTGGATCAAGGCTATGAATACAGAGAAGACAGATAAGATGGACATAAAATATAAAATATGAAAGATCAGGCTATAAGAACATCCTACTGGAGTAAGGCATATGGGCTCAGGGGGAACATTAAGTCATGGTCATTATTTAAATTGCTAGTAAAATAATATGAGAAATGGTGTGTCAACAAAAATGCATTTTTTTCAAAGACCTTTTTATTCTAACAGTAGAGGAAACCCTAGGAAATAAATTTCTTTTTCTAGAATAGCCCGAGTTACAAGTATTCTAGGCAATTAAATATGCTTATTAATAGATAGTAATCATCTATAATGAAAACCAAGATGTTACTAGGCATCATTTAATACCTTTTTAATGTTGGAGGAACTTCAAGTTATTACAGTGATTCAAGGTGAACAAATACCATTGTCCTGCTCAAATACGGACATACTGACTCACTATAATGTTACAAGCTTGAAAAGAGCTATAAAGTTGGAGGCAAAAATCTTGGTATTAGGCATCTACTCTGACACTTACTTCATTGATTTTAGAGAAGTCATTTAACCTCTCTGGGTCTCAGTTTCCCCATTTATAAACTTAGGGGGGTTAGAAAGGTCATGAAGGTGCCTTCCAAATCTGACATTTTAGTATTCTGTGACAAAATTTTCAGTTAAACTGCTGAATAATAGAAAAGGCAGTTTGTGACATAGCTGCATACATTATGTCTAATAGAAGGTAGAACAAAGCTAAATGTTACTTATAATAAGTAATAACTTTGAAAAACTTGGGCATGAATATTAATGAATATAAATAATTGTTACTTGGTGTTCATTTAAATTTACTTTAAAGTCAGCTTTGTCAATAGTTGTCTAGCTAGCCATTGAGATATATTAACATTTCTCTGCTGAGGGGGACTTCCTAAACTCATTTAGCTCTGAAGAAATGGTCCTCATAGCCAAAGCAAATCCCTGTTAGATTGATGGCCTCTTCCTTGTACCATATCAGGAAACTAGAACCTGGAGAAAGACCAGAATTTTATGTCTGGTGGCACTACTGGTTCATGACCCAAATAAATTATTGTCAGGATAGGACCTTTAAGGACAGCTCTGCCAAAAAGTTTGCTGATTGATACCTGTCCCATATATCCTTACAATGAAGGCTATTTTGCTTTGTAGCTATAACTTTAAACTGATGGGGGTAGGGGGAGTAGGAGAGAATCCAATTCCAGAGCAGCACTGCCAGGCTGAAGCTCCAAGGATTTCTCTCAGTTTCATATGATCCACATCTATTTTGAATCTGTCCGTATTTTCTCTGACCCTACAATGAATTCTAACAAGCTTACAATGAGCTACAGAAAGGCACATTTCTTAAACATAAGTGCACAACATGGTATTGTGATGAGATTTGTAATTTTTTTTATATTGGTTACATGACCATCCTTGAGTAACAAATCAATTGAGAAGGTAAGCAACAATATCATTAATAATAATAGTTAACATTTGTATAATGTTCTACACTTTACATACATTGACTCATTTGAGGCAGGCACTATTACCATCCCAATTTTACTGATGAAGAAACGGAGACTAAGATTGTTTAATGATTTGATCAGGGACACAAAAATAGCCAATGTCTAAGGCTAGACTAAAACTCAGGTTTTTCTGACTCAAAGTCAAACATTTTATCCATGAATGCACCTTCCAACTGTTCCTTAAGTCTTGATAAGAACAAAAAAGAAATAAAGAGGAGGCAAGCCAGGATGATGATGTGCCTAGGGACCAGATCATTTTAGTCAGTGAATTAGCATTTATTAAGCACCTAGTATTTTCTGGGTTCTAAGTTCTGAGAATAGAAGGTAATTAAAAAACAAACAAAATCAGTCCTTATTGAAATGAAGGATGTGAGAATTAAGAACATTTAACATTCAGTTAAAATGTTTTGAGTCATGGGAAGAATTGTTTGGTGCAAGGACAGACAAGCAAGGAGGTAGATGTTCAAAGAAGTGTAAATAGACTAGAATGTTAGGATATTATGAAGGGATTTGAAGCATTTTCTATTGGGTTTGGGAACTAATAAAGTTCATTAAATATAATTATGATATGATCAGACATGTTTCATGGAATGAAGTCTGACAACCAAAAGGAGAACAGTTTTGGAAAAGGGTGACATTTGAGACAGGGATTAACTGTAATGCTGTAGTCAAGTCATGAAGTGATGAGTCTATGTAATACTAGTGATATTGTCAGAGGAGAGAAGGTACTATAGAAGAGAGGGGTTATGAAAGAATATATGAAATATATTTTAATGCCTGACAGATTGGCTAAAATGATTGAAGGGGAAAGTGACAGGGTTGGAGGGGATGTGGAAAAAATGGGACACCAATTCATTGTTAGTAGAATTGTGAACTGGTCCAAGCATTTGGAAAGGAATCTGGAATTATGCCCAGAGTTATTAAACTGTCTATATCCAGCAATACCACTACTAGATCTATTTCAAAAGTTGATTTTGGAAAAAGCAAAAGAACCTATAGTAGTTTTATTTGTTGTGGCAAAGAATTGGAAATTGTAAGGAATGCCCATCAATTGAGGAATGATTGAACAAATTGTATATGGTTGTGATGGAATACTATTGTAATATAAGAAATTATGAGCTCAATGATCTTATAAAAATGTGGAAAGACTTGCACAAAATAACAAGCAATGACCAGAACCAAGAGAATTTGAGTGAATGTAATTTTTACTATTATAAATGATAAAAGTTACTATAAGGACATATGAGAAAAGACACAATCTGCATCCAAAGAAAAAAAGTGATAAATAGATGTATAGAATACTTATATATGTACATAGAAGCATATATGTGTATGTACACACATATGTGTATGTGTATATATGTGTGTGTGTATACATATGTATGTGTGTTTGTATGTACACAAACATCTATTTGTGTCTAATGGTGGCCATCTCTAGGTGAGGGTAAAGGAGGGATGAAAAAAATAAACTTATACAATAACTTTGCTATAAGGAATAGCAAGTTGTACATAGTAGATTGGCAATTTCATCTGCAATCATCTTTATATTTTACTATGCTATAGAGATGCTTATCTTTTTTCCATAAATTAAAAAAAGAAGAAGAAATGACAGGATTTAATGTATAATTACTTACGAGGAGTGAGAGAGTGAGGAATTGAGAATGACACCTTGATCATGAGTTTTAATGACTTGGATCATGGTGGTACCCACCACAGTAACTTTTACTCCTCACTTCTCGTTCTATATCATGGCCACAAAAAGAATAAATCTAATTGTCCTTTCATATAATAGTTCTTCAAATGCTTTAATATGACAAAAGTTCCCCCAAACACCATTCTCCAAGCCAATTTCACATGACATATTATCAAGGCTTTTCACCATTCTGCCTGTCTTCTGTACATTTTTCTCAGCATATTCATCCTCATATTTCAGGTGTACTAGGTAAAAGAAAAAAAATCCCATTTATATAATGCCTTAGAAAATACTATTTAAACCTCATTAATTTTTCCTCACAATAATATTGAAGTAGATTTTGAAAGTTGTCATCTCAGTTTTATGAGAAAACTAAAGCATGTATGTGTGAAATAACATCCCTAAGGTGATATTTTCAATAAGTGATAGTGTAAAGCCTCTGGCAGAGGTCATCTGACTTCTTTCTGTTTGCCACAATCTATTGTCTATTGTGAATACCAAAATGAATCACTCACAAGGCTGCTAGATTTTTTTCCCTAGGATCCTAAAGAGGAAACCAGATACATAAAGATTCAAAGTCCATGGAATGTCACAACTCTGCTTTATTTGGTAATATGGAAGTCCTTTCCTAGCACTAGACTCTTATTATAATTATCAAACATCCATTATTGAACATGCACAATGTTTGAGGCACTGATGATAAACAATTGGCATACACAAGATTTTATGTTCATAAATCCTAAGAACTACTGTTTCTTCCAAATCAGATGCAATCATTTGAGGTCCTAAGTCAGGTAGTATTAACCTGGGCTCCCTGAACTTATTTTTCAAATCCTTTTACAACTAAGTTTCAATGTAATTCATTTCCAAAATAATCTTAAGCATTTAAAAGCATTGCCATGAGAAAAGTCCATAAACTGTGAAAAGGAACCATAACATAATGCAAAAAGGTAGATAGACAAATTAAATAGATAGGGAGTATACAGGTAGATGGAGAGAGACAGAGACAGAGACAGAGAAAGATAGAGACACAGAGAGAAAGAGAGAGAGAGGTGTTTGTTTCTATGTGTATGATATCTGTGTATATACACATAAATACCAATCAATCAACATTTATTAAGCAATACTATGTATCAAGTATTGTGCTAAGCACTGGTGTCGGAAAAAGAAGCAAGATAGTTTCTGACCTAAAGTAGCTTACAATCTAATAGGGTAGTCATCAGTAAAATTGATTAGCAAGAGTTTTCCAAGGTTAGGAGACAGCCAAAGAAAATGCCCAGAGTCAAGAGATGCTCTGTCTTGTTCATAGAAAACAGTGCCACTGGATCAAAGAGTATGTGTTGGGGGAAAGGGGTAAGAAGACTAGAAAGGTAAATGGAACTAGGTTATAAAATGTTTTTTTTTTAAATTGGGAGGGGCAGGGCAATGAGGGCCAAGTGACTTGCCCAGGGTCACACAGCTAGGAAGTGTCAAGTTTACAAGGCTAGATCTGAACTCAGGTCCTCCTGAATCTAGAGCCGGTGCACTATCCACTGTGCCACCTAGCTGCCCCATGAAAAGTTTTGAATACCAAACTGAGCATTATGTATTTGATCCTGCAGAAAATTTAGTGCTGACGGATTTTATTGATTTGGGTGGTAACATTTTACACACAGACACAGATATACAAGCATGTATACATGCATGTATATACCCATATACATATGCTTATGCATATACATACATGTGTATATGTACATATGTGCTGTATGTTTATGTATATACAGATCTGCATACACACATGTTAGGCCAAAAGTCACAGTTTTACATAGTTTTAGTTTAGTATTTTCCATCATTTATGAGATCTGATTGTTCACACATAATATAAAGTCATTTCTTATATTTACTGTATATGATGCTATGGTATTGTAAATTAAAAACAAAATAAAGTAATTAAATATTGAAACCCCTCTGTGACATCTGACTTATCCTGTGTGTGCACACACATTTATTTATTTATATGCAGATATATTCATTCATTCATTCATCCCTTCATTCATTTATTTCCTTATTTATTGGTCTATTTATCTATTCATTAATTGTTTATTCATTTTCTATTCATTCATTTATTCGCTCATTCATTTATCTATTTATGTTTGCTTGTTTGAATTTATACATTTATAAGTATATTTTTGTTTCTGTATACACACATGTACATTTAAAATAAATGTATATATATGTACATATGAATGTACTTGTGCATTATTTGTGTATGTTTATATATGTATGTATGTATCCTATATTCTTTAGACTAACTCTTTTACAATGCTTCCAGTAGACAGTATTAACATTTAAATGTTGCAATTCTGTGGAAGCTTTGATGCAGGGAAATAGTATGGTTGCTTCAGTGTAGGGTCATGGAATATGTTTTCCTTTTGTGATTGAGCTCTTATGCCATACTGAGACTACCCTCCAGAAAGGAAAAGAAGTAGGTTGTGTCCCATCTATATATTATGAATTTGATTGGGCAGTTCTGGACTGCTTCCCAAGGGCTAGTCACAGCTACACCATAGGGAGTAGCCTGTTATGCCTGTGGCTGTATTCTCAACAGAAACTGGGTCTCTGAACTGTACATTTGGTGGTTAATACATTTTCTTCAAATGTACACTCAGAAGCTAGTTCATGACAGAACAGGTCACCCAACATCAGATATACCATTTGTTCCAAACATATTTTAGTATATCTCTTATTGTTTTGGTAATTGCTTCAAAATGATGTGCTATTTCCACAAACAAGGATGACAAAAATCAGTGTACAATGTATTTTGAATTATTTTCCCAATAATGGGAAATTGATTTGTGCCAATTCAAGGTAATATTTCTTTTTGATGTAACATATCCTGATGTTGCCTGACTAAAAATAATAATTATAGTGCACAATTGCAAATGATTGGCTGGTAGAAAGAAAGTTTTCTTTTTAAGATAACTGAAGCTTTACTTAAATCACTTTATTCACCATTGAAAACCAACTACCTCTGATGTAGAAGAAATAAATCTGATAAGAAACTGGTCTTGGTGGTGCAAGGAAATTGAGGTCTAGGTTACTAGAATGAAATAACACTGACATGGAAACAACTATGAGATCATTCCATTTCTAGGCAGAGAAGTAGTATCCACCGTATATCTGATCCACTTCTTGTTATCTATTATTAATCATTTTCTAGCCATGTTTGACTGCAGTTTCTCTTAACTTTGATTCCTGGATAAATGAAATTCATCACTGTCTAATATCAAATTCAATGGCCTTCATATAGTTCTTTGACTCTTTGGAATCCACAGTATCTGGCACTAATAATCTGCCCCTATTTCTGGAAGTCCTCTACTCCCTTTGCTTAACACTCCCCATTCTTCTGGTTTTCCTCTCCCCCTAACTTCTCAATGCCTCAAGGTGCTTATGATCTAACTGGGAAAGAGAGGACACAAAAGGAGGCTGGAAAAAGAACCTGGAGAGCTGGGAAGATCCTGGATAGTGAAAAACTCAGTCAGAGAAGTCCCAAGTAGTGAGGCCAGGTGAAAAATGAGATGTGTGAGCTAAGCTCTCTACTTAAGTGGAGGATGGAAGTTCATGGCCCCACCCTCCAATCAAAGAGGTAAAGACTAATAATAAGGTGGAGGACCAAGGCTAATGAGGTCTTTACAGGATGCCAAGGTTATCACAATAATGTTCTTGTTGTTTGTCCTTTATTTTTTTCTTTTTTTTAAAACAAGCTACATACAGGATATTTTATTTTATTTTATTTAGGGGGTGGGGGGGCAATGAGGGTTAAGTGACTTGCCCAAAGTCACACAGCTAGTAAGTGTCAAGTGTCTGAGGCTGGATTTGAACTCAGGTTCTCCTGAGTCCAGGGCCAGTGCTTTATCCACTGCGGCACCTAGCTGCCCTCTATCCTTCATTTTCAAAGAGCACCACTACATCAGGAGGTGATGTCATGACTTGTAGTGCATTGGATTTAAATGAGGGAGTGTTGCACAAAGTCACCAGCCTCACTCTCTCCTCCACAGCCATCAGGATGACTGCAGATGGTCTTGGATGTTTGAAGCATTTGTGGTTAAGAGATTTGTCCCAGGTCACACAGCTAGTGAGTGTCAAATGTCTGTGGCTGGTTTTGAACCTAGACCCTCCTGACTCCAGGGCCAGTATTCTATCCACTGTACCACCTAGCTGCCCCATATCCCAATAATGAGCTTCCTGGGGAATGGTTAAGAAGGCATTCAGTGAAGTCCCAAAGTAGTGAAAGACAGGTGAGAAATGAAGAGAAACTAGCAATGAAGCTAGCAATATGTCTTACACATAAGTTCTTAATCAATGCTTGTTGGTAGAAATTTAATTAACTCAATTAAGCTCATTAACAAAGTACTAAGCTTGGTTGTTTCTTCATATTTGGGTGATATGCTTACAGGAGAGAAATTATTTGGGAGAGCAGACTGAAATGGGATTAAAGGTTGCCCTTTTTAAGCTTTCATGACAGAATGCAACTTCCACAAGGATCAAGTCCAAATCCTTCATTTAACAGATGAAGAAACTGAGGCTCCAGAGAAGGGAAGTGACTTGTCCAATGTCACCAAGATTCTATATGCTAAAAATGGGGCTAGTTTAATGGAGTCAAATAGAACCCAAATCTGGTATTCACAAACTGCCCCAATGGAAGGTACATTAGAAACAATTTCATCCACGTTCTTAATTTTAAATAGCAGTCAAATGAGGTTCAGTATTGGTGTGAAAATATGGAATATAACCCAAATTTTCTGAATTCTATTCCAATACCAGTTTAGTCAAGTTAATGAAATTTGGCATTTTGAGTTTAAGTATGACCATGGTTTACTCAGAGATACTGGGTATACCTTAGCACAGTTCCCTGGTATAATCCATCTATCAAAAAGCATTTATTGGGGCAGCTAGGTGGCACAGTGGATAGAGCACCGGCCCTGGAGTCAAGAGGACCTAAGTTCAAATCCGGCCTCAGATACTTGACAACTTACTAGCTGTGTGATCCTGGGCAAGTCACTTAACCCCAATTGCCTCATCAAAAAAAAAAAAAAAGCATTTATTGAGCACCTGGTATATGTTAAGCACTGTGCTAGCCTCTAAGATTACAAAGACAAAAATAAGAGTCCCTGCCTTCAAGAAGCTTATACACTATTTTATAAGTGCATGTAAATATGTTCAAAATAATTATATATAAAATACACATAAATCACACAGAAAATAATTTGAAATTTGCAAAATGGTATGCAAACTACTTGGGTTAAATAATTATTTTCATATAGTTTCACTAGATGATAGCAATAGTCATGTGTGCATATTTCTACTGAAATTAGGCCAACTGAACAAATGCAACAAAATTTACCAGATTTTCCCAGATTTAGTAAATCTTTTTCAATTGAGTGATAAATTTCATATATATATATATATATGTGTGTGTGTATATGTGTATATATATATATATATACACACATATATATACACACACACATACATATATATCTATACACACACACACACACACATATATATATATAAGTGTTCCCTGATGGGAAGACTGGGAAGAAGTTAAGCTTAAATAAATTCAATTATTTTACTTTGTCCCACTTAATTTCCATTCTACACTACTAGCAGCAAATATAAACTAGGTATAGATGAACAATTCACCAAGATACCCACATCAGATCCAAATGATAAAGAATAACATACATGAACTTTCATTTCTAAGAATAAAGAGAAATATTCATGACCAAACTAGGAGATCACAGAAGCTAAAACAGCCCACCACCACTTTCATAACTGAGAGGATTTGAAACTTAGATCCCTTTAGCCCAGGCTTCTACCCTCTCTATCATTTCAGCGGGGATCAGAAGCTGCACAACTCTCCTGAATGCATTATCCTACAATAAGTCTTACTTGCCCCTGCTGTTGTAGCAGCAGCAGCAGCAGCAACTATTTCTTTTTTCCTTGGAACAGTACAAAATTGGTTAGAATCTACTAAATTTCCTACTCTGGGGGTGAGGGGAGTTCCCAACGTGGGAGAAAAAAAAACAACAACCCAATGACCTAATCCCTTTCACAATATTTCTCACACTAAGGCTTCAATTTCCTTATTTTTAAAAAAGAGGGGCTTTGACTCAATATTCTCTCAGGTCCTTTCCAGGTATAAATTTTTGATTCTGTGATACCATTATTCTATAACTCTCTCTGATTCCAGTGATGCTTCCCTAGAATATGCCCTCTTTATTACCTGAGTACTCTAACACAATAAACTCCTAACAGATGTCCCTATCTCCATTTTCTCTCCCTCCTTTCCATCCTTCACACTGAAGCATGTGTCTTCCTCATTCATTGATCCAATGAATAACAATTCCTCTATTCAGTTCCTTCATTTGGCTCATTATGGCCCCCTGGGGAAAGTTTAAAATCTTTTCCTAGAATTTAAGGATTCTTCCATCTAGTAGAATTATCTCTCTGGGCTTATAATGGAGTCACACACTCTGCTACAGACAAACTAGAAACCTTGTTGTATATCACATATTTGCCCCCATATTTTTGTGACTCAATCTGTGTTCACTAAATCCTTCTCTGCAATGTCCTCCCTGCTCTTGGCCACCTACCTGTCCAAGTAAATCGTGCCTCTTGTTTCACCGCCTCATTGAAGCCTTCCCTAATCTGCCCACTGAACAACATTGTTATTTGAACAGCAGCATTTTGCATCTTTCTGATGCCCTTCTCATGTCTAATTTTGTAATCTGCTTATGCTCCATGAGAGCAAAGACCATCTTACTTAAACTTTCCATTACCCATATCCTCCAGCCCATTCCACAGGATATAGGAATCACTTAACAAATGTTAGTTGAATTCAAATATTAATAGCATTGCTAATAGCTAGATTGCACAGTGGTTAAAATGCCAGCCTGAAGTAAGGAAAACATCTTCCTGAGTTCAAATCTGACCTTAGACACTTACTAGTTGTGTGAGCTTGGCCAAGCCACTGAAACCTATTTGTCTCATTTCTTCATCTATAATATGAGCTGGAGAAGGAAGTGACAACCTGCCCCAGTATCTTTGCCAAGAAAACTCCAAATAGGGTCCCAAAGACATGGATATGACTAAAACAAGTGAACAACAAAGCAATCCTCGAGAAAATTGACGTAAGGGACAATATAGAAATGTAAACATTTCACTAATTTAAACTGACTACCAGAATCACTTTTGATAGTTTGATTTTTAATTCATGTTGGAATTTAATAGATTTCAAGTAGTGGAAATACTTGTACATGGAGATATATGTATAGAGTTGGTTGCACCAAAATTTCTGTTCTGTTAGATGTTCTGTTACATGATAACAAATCTAAAAGACGACGTAATAGTAGATGCCTACATTTCTTCCATTGCCTTAAATTAGTTAATAAAATCTATTTTATTGCACATATAAAGCACAAAACATTGTTTTTAGGTTCTTCAGTTCAATGATTTTTGTGTTCTAGTTGTACAAGTGGCATTAAATTAATGTTACAAGTGACATTTATTTGATCACTCGGCTAACTTGTAGATCATTACTTAAATGTTATCTTATAGAAGAGATTTAATAGAGATAGGGAAAATTAATTACACTTTACTTTGGTGTAGTTTTCCCCCTGCTTTCAGAAGAAAGAGAGAAAGAGGAGAAAGGAAG
Source organism: Dromiciops gliroides (assembly GCF_019393635.1). Classification (NCBI taxonomy): domain Eukaryota; kingdom Metazoa; phylum Chordata; class Mammalia; order Microbiotheria; family Microbiotheriidae; genus Dromiciops; species Dromiciops gliroides. The sequence goes on from NC_057863.1 coordinate 517,858,338, forward strand.
GCAAACAGGCAGGCAGGCAGGCAGGCAGACAGCAAAGAAGGAAGGAAGGAAGGAAGGAAAGATGGAAGGAAAGGAGGGAGGGAGGGAAAAAGAAGGGAAGAGAGGAGGGAAGAGAAGGAAACAAACACTTTTGAATTAGGCTAAAGAAAATTAGGCCACATGATAGAAAAATAGAATCTCTTTTTTTAATCATTAAAATTTTCACACTTTTAATTCTTGCTTGTTATTTGTGACTAATATAAGACTCCCATTTATAAAATTCCCTGCTCATCTGGTTCTTAGGTTACTTAAAATATGCATATTTGTGTATGTATGTATGCTTGTGAGTGTGTGGAATGTGGGACATTTTCTTAGCTTGGAATCTAAAGAGGTGATTAGGAGGAAAATCACAAAAAAAAAGTAAAATAAAGGATTCATAGGAGAATAAAATAAATGTAATGCAGAGAGCCTGGTAAAATGTAAGGAGAAATTTGAGGAGAGTGAGATTTTTAAAGTATATGTTTTGTCCTGATTGGAGAAAGAAAGTTAGATTGGAGGAATTCCATATCATTCTATTTCATATAATTTTATGATTCTAAAAAGCTAAGATCATTTGAACAGTAAACATCTACATTGTTCCTCATAATAGTGTTCTCCACGAAACTGTGTTTCACAAAAGAGACCATACATATAGCAGCATTTTTATTACTTTCACAGCTCAAAAGTATTTTATTTCTTACTAAAATGTATTTCATGTTTCTTTGTGGATAAAGGTATTCATAAACATAAAATACAGATGAGAACATTAAGATATATTCCTGATACATATTTGTGTGCATATATACATGCATGTAGGTATATATAGTCCTCCAAATATGAAAATTGGTTCCCAGGTGAAGGATAGAAACTGCCAATTGATGTTTCCTAGGCATTGAGAGCAGTTGAAATAATGAGAATTATCCTTCTTACTATTTTCTATCATTGTACAATTTTTTTAAAATCTCAGTTTCCTGTAGACTTTAAAATCTTACCAGGCTAAAGTCATTAGTAAACCTCATAATGTTTTCAATTGAATTGCAAACTGTGTTGGCTCTTGAGGCAGTGCCTTTGAAGTTGTATAATCTTGAAGAAAAAAACCTGCCTTTCATAGTACATATCTGTTAAAAATATTTTTTTTTACTCCAACCAGAGACATGTTTTAAAAGTCTCATAACTATAACTCCTGCAAAAAGTAATTGGAATATTGATTGATATGAACCAAAAATACCATATCAGCCTCAACTACTGCAATGTTTAAATTAGACTTTCACTGTGTAGCCTCTTAAATGATAAATGCTACACAGGCCAACTTACCTTACTTTAACTATAGAGATTATAATCAGTCTAATGACTCACTTGATTAATTCCATTCATTTCATAATTCCATCATATTAATTATTCTTAATTGCACATTCAGCAGGGCAGTGTCCCTGATGTGTTTCTCATTAAGAGCAGTAATTTAGTTTTGACAATGCAGAATTAAAAAACTGCTATGAAAATTGTTAAATTTAGTTCTGATTTGGGAGATCAAGTTTGTTTCTGTACCTATATAGCAGTCCTAATGGTTCTGTGCGTGCATCTGTGTAAACAGACAATGGACAGAAACTAACAAAGAAGAGTAAAATTAAACATTCTAAAAAGATAAATAGAATACTAAGATGCATTTGAAAGGAAATAGAACACAAAATTATCAAATTTGTGTCTTAGAGCAGGGCTTCTTGAACTTTTTTCTACTTGTGACTCCTTTTTATCTGAGAAAATTTTACATGATCCCAGCTATATAAGTATACATAATAGGTATACATAATCTTTCACTGTGGCCAAAATTTTTGTGACCCCTACATTCAGTTATAATACCTATATGGGGTAGCAACCCACAGTTTAAGAATCTAGGTCTTAGAAGCCATTGCTATTGAGAAGTGTGTAGTGATTTAAATAATGGAGAAGATAACTTGTATAGTCAGGAAAGGGACATTGGTTGAACTCAGCCTTCATAGGCTCAGAGGTCTCTCAAAATCTGAGATTTTGTGATTCTATATTTGGAAGGAAATAACCATATTTCTGGGATAGCACCTTGAGATCTAGCCTATGCATATTTCCTTGTACTATAAACTTGAATACAATTAGAAAGCTTGTTCTTCCTTCTCATAAGGTAAATTTACCACTCCTTTGTTTCCCTTATCCCCCATGTCATTCCTTTTCACCCTTCCTGGACCAGTTTATATGTTTTACCATTGAGCATCATCTAGTTTCTCCAGTGAGAAGTGGTCTTTTTGAAATTCTGAAATCCCCAAAGCCATTTATTTGTATCTTCCCTTATCCCCTTTCCTCTCCATGTTTCTCTCCTCCTTCACCTATCTCTTATCTCTCTGTCTCTGTCTGTCTGTCTGTCTGTCTCTGTCTCTGTGTCTTTTCTTTCTCCCCTCTGTCTCACACACACATATAGGCATTGGATGAGAATTCCTGAAAGTGCAAAGTAGATTAATGAACTTTGCTATGCCAGGTTTGTAATGAAAATCAGCTGCTACACAGACAGGCATAGCTTCCCTCCATTCAACTATGAGCAAAATTTGGGGATTGAGACTGAAGAAAGTCCAGGAGAGGTCAAAATATCTACTGGAGGGATTGGGAGTCCCCATGGTTCTGCTAATTCAACAAGCTATATTACATAAAGTTATTAGTGTATTTGAAAATCCATTAAAACACTTGACTTGAATACAATTCCTACTTAAGCAAAACTCTTGGACTTTTCATAAAATCTGTTAATATAACTTGTTTAGGGTTAATTAATTCCTGTGGTCTTTATGGAAAAAGCATAAAAAGAGGAATGAACCTAGAGAAATGGTCAGAAAAAGGAATCAGGGACTTTGCATTTGATGTTCATGAATGTAAATATCAGAAAAGTAACTCTTGAATTGCAGACAGTTTGAGGATCAGAGATCTGTTTATTTTGTAATTAAATGAGATTTTAATCCAGATGATTATTGGTGAGGGGAATGTTCTATTAATGAGTTGTCTAAGAGCATTTTTCTCCTCCTAAGCCTGGATTTGAATGAACAATGTTCCTCAGGGAAAGTAAAGGGGCATGAGGAGTGTGTAGCATGCTAAGAGCATTGAAATGACTGGAGCCAGTAACTGAGAGTGTCCATTATTCCAGCTCATTCAGGGAGGAGGACCAATTGCTAAATAAAATAGTGCTAGACTCAGATATATCAACATTGTGGGAGCTACCACCATAGCGATCCTAGCATGGGAAGAATTATTCTCAATAAAAATATCACAGAGGTCTAACATCATGACCCTAAAGCTACTTCTTGCTTTCAGTCTAAGGCCATATAAGGAAGTGGCAACTGAATAAGCAAAGTAATCCATTAAAATTCAGGTAGGAGAATTTATTTAAATCAAAAAAAAGTAGAGATACTATAGTAAGAAAACTAAAGCAAGTGGAAGCATCCAAAGCAGAGTATTGAATGATCCAGGAGAGTAAGTAAACAAAGACCTGAAACTCAAAGGACCAGAACAGAAAAAGACACCCCCATTCTTTGTTTTTTATTTTTAATTTTGTTTTCTTTTTAAAGTGTGAGAGGGGGAGAGAATGGTTTACAGCCATCAAATCTGGAAGGAACAGGCCCCATGTCTAAAATGACAAAGAATGAATGACTTTAAGAGAAAGGGTTGAGAAAGTTAATGCACCAACTTGACAGAATGCAGGTCAGGTGGGAAGACAGGTAGCTAGAAGAGTAAGGTCTATTCTTTTCTAGTTGACATCTAGAATCAAGTGTAATTATTATTGCCACTTTAAGTGACTTGGATTATGCCAAGTGAGTTATTCATTCTTGCTGTATATAGATAATTTCCTGGAGAATTTTGGATTTTAAGTAAGGAGATATAGCCATACATCCTTGCATCTATGTGAAACTGGGCAAGTCATTTAAACTCTCAGAACCTTAGTTTCCCAGTCTCTGAAACAGAACTAATGATACCCAATCCACCTCACGGAGATATTGGAAAGGGAATTTTTGTAAAGTTTAAGCCAAGTATTAATGTGAATTATTGTTAGTGGTCCTCAAAAATTCTCAATTGGATCTATAATCTAATTCATATGAATTTTCTTCAAATGATGCATATCATAATACATTCATCCGTGACCATCCCATAATGCATGTCTTCCTATAAGCTGTTTACAAAGGCTTCACCCAAAATGTTAGAAGCTTTTCTCATTTTCTTCTGACAGTAATAGGATACCAGTAGTGCCACCAAGCTATTCAATCATCCCTATTTTTACCATGTAACCAGTCCATCTTCTTTTCTGAGAACACATCTCTTATGCCTATATACTTCAAAGTCCCTAATTAATTCTATATTACAGACTACTCACACCTCCATGTGTCTCTGTACTGCCCTTTACATGAAACCCAGTTTTAATTCTTAGAAAACTACAGTGTTCTATGAGTCACAGTCATACAACAACTCCAGAAGAATGTTGATATTAAAAATATAGACTATTATTTTTCTGGGAAGATGTTTGGAATAAGAACAACAATAATAAAAAGAGCATTTATATAGTGCCTATTATGTGGCAAGCTGCGTCAAACACTTTAAAAATATTTTCTTATTTGATTGTCACAACAATTCTGGGAGGTTGAGGTTATTATTATCTCTATTTTAGAGATGAAGTTGTTCTTGTTGCTGCTGTTCATTCATTTCAGTTATATCTGATACTTTGTGAACCCATTTGGGGTTTTCTTGTCAAAGAAACTGGATTGGTTTGTCATTTCCTTCTCCAGGTCATTTCAAAGACGAAGAAACCAATGCAAACAGAGGTTAAGTGACTTACCCAGGGTCACAGAACCAATATGTGTCTGGAATAGGATTTGAACTCATGTATTCCAAACTCCAGACCTTACACTTGTAAAGAATTAATTGTTATTTGAGGTTTTTATGACCCCATCTTTTGGCTAGAATTAAAAAAAAAACCTCGGCACATGCACTGGCCTCTGAGGCTCCGTAAACGGCATTAGTGCTCCACCCACTGGTTGGCATACGGCCAGAAAACTTCCCTTTTTCCCAGCAGACCCCAGACTGACCACACACATCCCCCAGCCAATTGGCTGGCTGCTCTGACAGTCACATGACTGTCCTCACTAGGCTTCCAATCATTATAATTTTGCCAGGCCCATGTAGGTGTTGGCCAGTGGTGATGAGATGAGGTGCCAGCTCCATGGCAATGGCTACAACCAGTGGGTGGAGCACCATGCCATTTGCAGAGCCCCAGAGGCCAGCATATGTGCCAAGGTTTTATTTTTTTTAATTCTAACCAAAAGATGGGGTCATAAAAACCTCAATAACAATTAATTCTTTACACACTCAATCCAAGGTACCACTTAGCTGTCTCTTTTATTAAACACGGTATTGAGATTTTCCCAAAGACTAACCAACCTAATCACTTCTTCCTCTTTAATGTTGAGACCAACTCCTTTTCCATATGTTCTGTATAATCAATATATTTATATAGCTAAAATTGTTTTAGGGGTTGTCCATATAATAGTATGTGAGAAAATAATGGGATTTGGCAGATACTCAAAGGCTCCACCTGGAGATTAATCTAAACTGATTGAACTAAGTGAGAGTGATTGAGTTTGCTGATTAGCCTACTTCCAATTAATTAGATTGTAACCACACCTGGCTGGCCCTTAAGAAGGTTTTATTCTCAGAGGCTAAGGACTTTGAACTCAACTAGAGACTACCTTCAAGTCCAGTGAACCAATGGATTTGGATGACACCTACCAATCAGCTTGAAGCAGTATGTAAGGACTGCCTCTGCTCCAGACCTATAAAATGCTTCCACACTCAGTTTGAGATGAAGTTCATGGTTGAAGAAAGGCTCATGGCAGAGTACTTGAGGAAGAACCAGGCCAGGCTGGAACTTTAGGTTAGATAGGCCTTTTCTTAATTCCACGTGTTTTTTTTCTTCTAATACCTAGTATGCTTTAATAAATGCTTAATGCCCAAAGACTGGTGCTAAAGCTTCTAATTTAAGGCAACCACACATTAAATTTTAAACATCACAGTAAAAATATGAACTACTCATTCACTTGGTTTTTCCTACATGCATAAATAGCTCAAACTTTTAAATGGTCATGGATTTCTTCCAAAAGCTCAATGTTTCAGGATTTGTTGTAGCCAGAATACCAATTGCAAAAAGGTAGGATCATACCATCCACAGGGAATATCTTTTCATTTTTGATAATAGGCTGCTAGATCTCTTCCATGACAATAGTAAGGATGTTTCCCTATTATCTGTTTCATCTGACATATGTGATTAAAGGGTTAAACAAAGTTGGCCCTGGAGTCAGGAAGCCTTGAGTTCCAATCTCACCTCAGACAATTACTAGCTATGTGACCCTGGGCAAGTAACAACCCCAATTTCCTTAAACACCTGGGGCCATCTCCAGTCATCCTGATTAATATCTTGCCACTGAACCCAGATGACTCTGGAGGAAAGAGTGAGTGAGGCTGGTGATATTACACAGCCCTCCCTCACTTAAATCCAATTCAGAGCAAGTCATGACATCACCCTGATGTCATAGTCCTCTTTAAGAATGAAGGACCACCACGAACACCAACAACAAATCTTTTAAAATATTTTTGATGTCTGGTTAAGAAAACATTTGTTAGAAGAGCAGCATTAAAGTAGAATTTTTATATATGAAAGAAAATGCTTTTTTGAAATAATTGACAAAAAACACACAACAGAAACTTGTAATTGCCATACTTTTCAGGAAACTGTATGATGAGAAATATGTGGTCACCTATATAATAGTAATTGAGAAAGTCTACCTGGTGTTTAGTACATCAAAACATTCTCATCTACTCAGGTAAATGATTTTAATAAACTTTTATATAAACAAAAAGTAGGTATGTAAACATAAAATTATAGCATAATATAACATAACATAATATAACAATATATTTGGTCTTCTCTGTCACTTAAGTCAGTCAATTCATTTTCTACATCTTCATTGTGTGCACATCCTTGAAATACCTTGTACAGAGATCACCCAAGAGCCTCATAATTGTGTTGCCTCTATAAAGGATCTCTTCTATATAGGTTGCATCTCCTTTTTTTTTTTCCTCTTTAACTATATTTCTACTCTATACTCCAAATCCTAGTCTCTCCTGGATCTACTGATACAGTGGATAGAGTACTGGGCCTGGGTCAGGAAGACTTGGATTCTAATATGGCCTTGGAATCTTGTTAACTATTTAAGGCTCAAATGATATAAAATCTGCAAAGTGATTTGCATAGTGCATGGCAAATAGCAGGTGCTTAATAAATGAGTGGTCCTCTTTCCTCGTTCCTTTCTTGGTTAAAAAAGTTCATTCTAAAACACATAGACATTTTCATTTTCTTCAGTGTTGAATATATATATTTAAATATTTCAGGATTGGATTTCTTACTGGGTCCCTCACCAAGACTTCTGTAAACTGGTTTTATCCACAACTGCTTCTATTACCTGAAGCAATACTGATCATAATTTTCCAACATCAATCTCCCTAAAATTTCACAAAGGCATTTTTATTCTAAACCTCTGTTGCCTTTGGTTGTCATATCTCTCTGCTTGACAAGTAACCCAAATATTTGCTGACAATTATCTTTTGATTATAATTCAAACAAAATTGACTGCAGTTTATGCCTGGTCTTTCTTCAATCCACAATTCATTTTTCATAATTAAAACTTTGTATAAGGGGCAGCTAGATGGCACAGTGGATAGAGCACCGGCCCTGGAGTCAGGAGTACCTGAGTTCAAATCCGGCCTCAGACACTTAACACTTACTAGCTGTGTGACCCTAGGCAAGTCACTTAACCCCAATTGCCTCACTAAAAAAAAAAACAAAAAAAACAAAAAAAAAACAAAAAAAAACTTTGTATAGGTTAGTGTATATTTTGATCAGGTACATGCTCTATCTTTCTTCTCAGCTTTATTCTTTATTCCCACTTTAAGCTAAGTTTGATCTCTCCTCTAAAAACTAGGCGGTCTGATTGTGCACAGAATGACAGTCACATGAATGGCACCTACATCATCAGTTATGGATCGTTTATACACACCTATGCACTTATATATACACATGCATACATATACACATATACATGCATATACATACATATAAACACACACATATATACATACATATATATTCTCTCCAATGCTTACTATACCTAAGATCAACCAATTATTTTCTTTTTTTTTTAAACCAATGATTTCTTTTTTGTTTTTGTTTGTTTTTTGTTTTCTTTTGTTTTTGTTTTGTGGGGCAATGAGGGTTAAGTGACTTGCCCAGGGTCACATAGTTAGTAAGTGTCAAGTGTCTGAGGCTGTATTTGAACTGTAATGATTGGAATGACGCCAACTACTGGAGACTTACCATAGGAAAGTTTCACCATGAGGAGAATGCCTCAGAGGGCAAGGCCATGCGGCTTTTCCTTGGCGTCAGGAAGTAACATTTGCGCATGGGTACTGTCCACTAAGGCTACCAGCCAATCAACTTGAGGAGCCTCCCATTTTCTGGGAGGGGACAGGAAGGAGGAAGGAGGGCCTGTGAGGAAAGGTCTGTCTCTTTTTGGTTCCTGACTTTATGGTGGTGGTGGTGGCAGCAGAGGACTTCACAGGAAAAATTGAGGAAAGATAGGATTGCCATGCTGTTGGAATTCTGTTCTCTCTCTTTCAATAAACCCTTAAAAACCTAAACTCATTTTAACAGTGATTTTAGTCAGTTTCCCCAAAACTGGGGGAACAGATTAGAACCCACATTTAGAATCTTAAATTACAGAACTCAAGTTCTCCTGAATCCAAGGCAGTGCTTTATCCACTGCACCACCTAGCTGCCCCCATTTTAAAAATTTATTTATTTTATTTTGTTGCGGGGCAATGACAGCTAAGTGACTTGGCCAGGGTCTCACAGCTAGTAAGTGTCAAGTGTCTGAGGCTGGATTTGAACTCAGGTCCTCCTGAATCCAGGGCCAGTGCTTTATCCACTATGCCACCTAGCTGTCCCAATTATTTTCTATAAAAAAATGTATTGATGATATATGAGTGCTCTGATGCCTAAGTGGCTTGTAGCTTGCTCACTGCACTGGGGTGGCCCAGCCTAATTGAGCCTGTTGTCTAGTGAATACCCCCACTGGCAGATTTTGTTCTATGTGAGGGCCTCACAACTGGCCTGTTGTGCCACTAGATTTCTGAGGTAGGACCAAAGGTCCTTAGCTACTGATCTGTGCTGTGACTAAGAACCTTCTACTGGCTTTCCCAGACATCCTCTTCACTGAGATGAATTCACCTTTTGCCCAGGTGAGACAGACCTTTCCTGAAGTTCTTCTAGGTTATCTTAAGGTGGAAGATTGTTTCACTCCATCTTTTAGTAGGTTCTATAGCTCCAGAATCTTTTTAGAGGTTTAATGTAATGTTGCTTCCAAGGGAAATTTGGGAGAGCTCAGTCAACTTCCTGGCTTGTCTCCACCATCTTGGCTCTCCCCTGCTCCAAACAAAATCCTCTCCTTTTTCTATATATTTGATAAATGAAGCTTTTATCAGAGAAATTTTCTTTAAACATTTTCCCAGTTTTCTAATTTATTTATAACCTTGATTGCATTGGTTCTGTTTTGCAAAACCTTTTTTATTTAATTTAGTCAAAATTATCCATTTTGCATTCTGTAATGATTTCTTTTTCTGGTTTTGTTATAAAGTCTTCCTTCATCCACATATCTGCCAGGTAAACTACCTTATGCTCCCCTGATTTGCTTATATTATCACCCTTTATGAATAAATCATGTTATCCACTCTGCTATCCCTTTTCCATTTTATGGGTGTGTTCATCACATTTACATTCTCATTACTGTGATTACTATGAATTTCTAACCATCCTATTTTATACCTTCTCTCTCTGTCTTTCTTTTTCTGTCTGTCTCTGTCTCTCCAACCTTCCCTCTACAAAAGTGTTTTGCTTCTGAACATGACCTGTCCTTCCTTATATCAATCCCTCCTTTTCTTATCTCCTGACCCCTCTACTTCCCTATCAGATAAGATAGATTTTTATACCAAACTGAGTATATGTATTATTCCCTGTTTCAGGAAATTATGATGAGAATAAAGTTCCATCATTGCCAGCCATCACCCCAATCTTCCCATCCATAGTAAAAGTTCTTTCATACCTCTTTTATGTGAAATAATTTACCCCATTCTACCTCTCCCTTCCCACTTCTCCTAGTGAATCCCTTTTATACTCCTTACTTTTTATTTTTTGGAGGGATATTATTCCATCATAATCAACTCAAAACCCTGCCCACTGTCAACATATAATCGTTTTACCTGCTCTAAAATGAAAATAGGAATGGAAACAGTTTAACCATATTGGATCCCTTATGTTTTCTCTTGTTTACTTTTTTATGTGTCTCTTCATTCTAGTACTTGAAAGTCAAATTTTCTATTTAGTTTTGGTCTTTTCATTATGAATGCTTGAACATCCTTTAATTCATTTAAACTCCAGTTTTCCCTGATGGATTATACTCTGTTTTACTGGATTGGTTATAATCCTATCTCCTTTGCCCTCTAGAATATCATATTCTAAGCCCTCTTACCCTTTAATGTAAAAGCTGTTAAATCTTATATAACCCAGACTGTGGCTCTATTATATTTGAATTGTTTCCTTTTACTGATCAATTTGTCAATATGTTCTCTTTTTTTATTGAAGAAAGTGAAAAGAGGTATAAATCCCCCCCCACTGCAAAATTCTGATATAGTTTCCCATTGTTGTTATTACTTTTAATGAAAGCATTGATTGTGTGATTTGTTCTTTTAACTACCCTTTCATAGTATTTAGCTTCCAATAGTAATTATTAGTCATTTTATTGAATAATATTGCATTGAATTATTTATTATCAGTTACATTTACCATTTCTGCTTTTCTGAATGTGTGAGTTTGTTATGCCCCAATACAATTTTTGTAAAGTTGTTCTGAAAAACTGAGAAATATTCCTATTCCTTTCCAAATCTATTCAACAATTTCTAGATGTCTATCTTATCTGACTAGTTTAAAATCCTATCCAAGTACTCCTCTTATTTTAAAATGTATTTATTGGTTAGACTTAGGTGGGTATAAGAGAGATACAATCTATTTCTCCCTTTAACTCTTCTAATTTTTCCTTTAAGTACCTTTTGTTACATTTTAAAATATTGATGTTAATCCATTGTCAATAGTACTTTAAGCAAAAATAATTTCACTATTTATCACTTTAATAAAGTTTCTTAATTCCATGTTTCTAAGTATATATTTTTACAAATACTATATTATTGAATTTAGATTTCTTTTTTTCGATCTCAATAGTATTTTATTTTTTCCAGTTACATGTAAAGATAATTTTCAACATTTTTTTTTGTGTGTAAGGCAATGACAGTTAAATGACTTGCCTAGGGTCACACAGCTAGTAAGTGGCAAGTGTCTGAGGCCAGTTTTGAACTCAGGTCCTCCTGAATCCAGGGCCAGTGCTTTATCCACTGTGCCACCTAGCTTCCCCATCAACATTCATTTTTATAAGATTTTGAGTTCAAAATTTTTCTCTTTTCCTCTTGCCTCCCCAAGGTAGCAAGAAATCTGACAAAGGTTATATATAAAGGAAAAAATCTCAAATAAGAAAAAAAAAAGTAAAACCAGTATGTTTCAACCTGCATTCAGATTTCACTATTCTTTTTCTGAATGTGGAAAGCATTTTCCATCATGAGTCCCTTAGAATTTTCTTGGATCATTGTATTGCTAAGAAGAGCTAAGTCTAACACAGCTGATCATTACACAATGTTGCTGTTACTGTGTACAATGTTCTTGTGGTTCTGGTCACTTCACTCAGCATCAGTCCACTTAATTCTTTCCAGGTTTTTCTAAAATCTGCTTACTCATCATTTCCTATAGCACAATAATATTCCATTACATTCATATACCACAACTCTCTGCTATTCTTCTCGTCTTGGCTTCATTGCTTGTGTTTGTACAAAATCTTTTTAACTTAATGTAATCAAAATGAACTACTTTGCACTTAATAACATTCTCTATCTCTGGTCATAAATTCTTCTCCTCCCCATACATCTGAGAGGTAAACAATTCCTTCCTCTCCTAATTTGCTTATGCTATCATCCTTTATGCCTAAATCATGTATCCATTTTTACATTATTTTGGGAAATGTTGTAAGATTTTGGTCTATGTCTAATTTCTGCCATGCTATCTTCCAGTTTTCCAAGCAGTTATTTTCAAATAGAGAGTTCTTATGCCAGAAGCTGGAGTCTTTGGGGTTTATCAAACAGTAAATTGCTATAGTCATTTACTACTGTGTCTCCTGTGCCTAACCTATTTTACTGATCCACGACTCTATTTCTTAGCCAATACCAAATAGTTTTGATGACTGTCACTTTATTTTATACTTTTAGATTTTGTATGGCTAGCCTACCTTCCTGTGCATTTTTTATTAGTTAACTTGATATCCTTCAACTTTTCTACTCCCAGATGAATTTTGTTATTATTTTTTCTACCTCTATAACATAATTTTAGGTAGTTTTATTGGTATGGCACTGAATATGTAAATTAATTCAGGTAGAATTGTCATTTTATTATATTAGCTCAGCCTATACATAACCAATTGATATCTTTCCAATTGTTTAGATCTGATTTTATTTGTATGAAGTGTGTTTTTTAATTGTGTTCACATAGTTCCTGGGTTTGTCTTAGCAGGTAGACTCCCAAACATTTTATATTTTGTTACAGTTATGTTAAATGGAATTTCTCTTTCTCTCTTGCTGCTACACTTTGTTGTTCATATATAGAAATGCTGATAATTTACATGAATTTATTTTATATCCTATAACTTTGCTAAAGTTTTTAATTGTTTCAAGTAGTTTCTTAGTTGATTCTAGAGGATTCTCCAACTATACCATCATATCATCTGCAAAGAGTGATAATTTTGTTTTTTCCTTGTCTATTCTAATTCTTTCAATTTCTTTTTCTTCTATTATTGATAAAACTAACATTTATGGTACAATATTAAATAATAGAGGTGATAATGGGCATCCTTGTTTCACCCCTGATCTTACTGGGAATGCCTCCAACTTATCTCCCTTACATATAATGTTTGCTGATGGTTTTAGGTAGATAGTACTTATCGTTTTAAGGGAAGCTCCATTGATTTCTATGCTCTCTAGGGTTTTTTTTTTAATAGAAATGGGTACGGTATTTTGTCAAAAGCTTTCTATACATCTAATGAGATAATCATATAATTTTGCTTAGTTTTGTTATTGGTGTGGTTAATTATGTTGATGGTTTTCCTAATGTTGAACCAGTCCTGCATTCCTGATATAAATCCCACCTGGTCATTGTGTATTATCATGGTGATAAATTGCTATAATCTCTTTGCTAATATTCTATTTAGGATATGTGCATCAACATTCATTAGGGATATTGTTCTATATTTTTCTTTCTATGTTTTGACTTCCTGATTTAGGTATCAACACTACATTTGTATTTGTCACTTGATTCTGAGATCAATCAGAGGATTGGGAAAGCTACTTCAAACATGTTTAAGCTTGCCAAGTGTGTCTGGGCAAACAGTAAACTGACAAGACAAACCAAATTTGCCGTCTATAGAGCATGCGTCCTGAGTACCTTATTGTATGGCAGCAAAACATAGACTACATACACTAGACAAGAGAAGAAGCTTAACAGTTTCCACATGCGCTGCCTTCTGCGCATCCTTGGCATATCTTGGTCAGATAGGATCACCAACACAGAAGTGCTTCAACACGTGCAATTTATGAGCATCTACACGCTACTGAAACAAAGACGGCTGCACTGGCTCGGTCATGTGCACCATGTGCAAGATGGGCGCATTCCTAAAGACCTACTCTATTGTGAGTTAACCCCAGGCCAAAGACCTGCTGGACACCCCCAGCTTCACTACAGAGATGTATGCAAGCGAGACTTGAGGGCTCTGGGAATAGGCAGCTGGGAAGAGATGGCCAAGTACCACACCTGATGGAGTTCAGTACTCAGGAGCAGCTTGCGTGCAGCTGACATGGGCCTCCAAGCTCTGGAGGAAGAAAAACGAATGAGACTCAAGAACCAATGGGCAACAGAGAGCGCAGTTTTCCAATGTCTTCCTTGTGGCAGGAGCTTCAGCTCCCATATTGGACTGCACAGCCACACTGTGGCCTGTGGCTCTTCAAGGCACTGATCCATGGTCGTCCTCGACTGGCAGAAGCCTACTATACTGCCTACTACATTTGTGTCATCAAAGGAATTTCAAAGAATTCCTTCTT